>NC_092716.1:170444483-170759316 GCF_047496885.1 Scyliorhinus torazame | reverse complement strand
CTGGCAATAATCCTACCCTTCCTTACCACCAACCAACCCACCAACACCAGACATTCGCCACTCCCCTACTGTGGCTGTGTGTATCGTCGGATTACTGATCATTAATGTCTGATCACTACACCAGAGACATCCTGGCATTGTGGAGAATGCAACAAATTCTGAGAAAATTGATGCTTTGCCCCACAAGACAGTGGTTGGTGACATAGCAGGGGCTGGTATAGCACAGGGCTAAATTGCTGGCTTTGAAAGCAGAACAAGGCAGGCCAGCAACATGGTTCAATTCCCGTACCAGCCTCCCCGAACTGGCGCTGGAATGTGGCGACTAGGGGCTTTTCACAGTAACTTCATTTGAAGCCTACTTGTGACAATAAGCGATTTTAATTTCATTTCATTTTCACATGGAGTATTTAGAACCAGCTTCCGAGGGGAGAAATAAGCCTGGAGCATTTGGAGCTGGCCTGTGCCCATCTGGACTGCCGTTGGTGCCAACCAATATTCTCTGGCCTAGGATCATATTTTATAAAAGGGGACGGGGATGTCAATTATGTAAAGGCAGTGGTGCCATGTACGGGGTATTCTGGATGTGTGCACAGCAGTGAGCCACAAATAAGGAAGTTAATTAGAGCGTGCTTTTGTGTGGTGTGTCTACATTATGCAGGCTTCCAGATAAGTAGAGATAAAGGCATTTCAGACAGAAGTCTTGGTGTTGCTAGACTGACCTCCTTCAATTATGCCACAACCAAACTTGGGCAGAAAAAGTAGCTATCAAGCACAATGTGTTTTCACATTAAACACCTCCCCCACAATGCCCAGATGTGCAATATTAGCGCTCAAAATGCAGAGGAATGTCTTTCAGATTATAGGAAATGTAATTCAGCTATAAGCAGTGTTAAAGAGATAAATGAAAGCTCAACTGTTGATCTGCATCAGTTGGGTTGTTCAAAATGCCATGGCAATTGACAGAGACTCAGAGGTACTCTAAAGTAATGAGTGGCAGATACTGTACTAGGAGTGTGTAGTAAAGACTCCAAACACAGTTTAATAATAATAATATAATCTTTTATTGTCACAAGTAGGTTTACATTAACACTGCAATGAAGTTACTGTGAAAAGCCCCTAGTCGCCACATTCCAGCGCCTGTTTGGCCCAAGATCTGTGATGTTTTTGGTCTTTGAAACAATTCAATGTGAGCCTGAGTTTTAAAAAGTTATTCCTTCACTTTTACTGTTCACAGGATACAAACAAAAGATCCAATTCTAGCACCAGTGCATACTGGTTCTGTTTTATGATTTGGAAATTAACTAATTTTTATCATGACATTACATTGTACCGATGCAATTATAGGTCTCAGTTCAGTTATATGTTGTAAAGAGAAGCGCAGAAGCTTTTAGAAATGGGATGTTCTTAAATCAAGTTGGATAGTGTTGGAACAAGGGGAAAAATCATGCTGGAAGATTTATCACTTCCTTCTCATCCCAAGTTCCATTTTGATTCCCGACATGGACCCTCACTGGGGCTGCTGCTGACCACCCAGTTGCCATTTTTAAATGCTAGCAGCAGAGCCCGAGGCAGGAGGGGGGGGGGGGGGCAGATTGGACCTGACTGCCTGGGAAAATGTGCTGATAGGCACAGGGTCACAATCGTTGGCCAAGCTTCTCTGAGTGGAGGTAGAGGATGGCCTGGTGAAGGACTACACTCCTTTCAAAATGGTCCAATAGGTTCATCTTTCTTTCAGGTTTACACCTTTGCAGAGGCCTAAAAGAATGTTGATGTTCTCTTTCTGCTTTTCCATTCCTTTTTAAATTTCCTACTATGTCTTCTGGCACTACAGGTGTGGTTTTATTGCAGTGCAGTGGCAGAATCTTGACCGCTCTGCATGGCAAATGATCGCCAACCCAGGAAAATGGGCCAGGGTTGGGATGGTTGCAGGGCAATGGACAGAAGTCCTGCTTCACTGAGATACTGTAATAATGTCCTACCTACTCTGTTCACACAGTCTAACTGTACAGTGACTGTACCTGGAAGTTCTTCACTCCAACACTGGGTGGCTAAAGTTGTTCCATTCTTAGTGAACATTCCTCACAACTGTAAGGAACAAAACATGTAATATCTAATAAGACTAATTTAAAAATTTTTTTAGAGTACCCAATTCATTTTTTCCAATTAACGGGCAATTTAGCATGGCCAATCCACCTACCCCGCACATCTTTTGGGTTGTGGGGGCGAAACACACGTAAACAAGGGGAGAATGTGCAAACTCCACAAGGACAGTGACCTAGAGCCGGGATTAAACCTGGGGCCTTGGCGTCATGAGATGGCTGTGCTAACCACTGCGCCACCGTGCTGTCCTGATCTAAAAAGAATAGTGATGAGGACTTGTGAGAGTGTCTTCTTATTGCATACCCATAGTCCAACAATGTGCAAATTAGGTGGATTGGCCATGCTAAATTGCCCCCTAGAGTCCAAAGATGTGTAGGTTAGGTTATGGGGTTTCCGTGATAGCGCGGGGGTGTGCGCCTAGTTTAGGATGCTCTTCTTGAGGATCAGTGCAGACCTGATGGGCCGAATGGCCTCGTTCTGTACTGAAGGGATTCTATGATAATACTATGTTTGTCTTCTGTTGGCAGATGTGAATGAGTGTGAGAACAGCAACTGCTCCCACCACTGTGTGAACACAGTGGGCAGCTTCCAGTGCCTCTGCCCACGTGGGTACACTCAGCATGTGAATGGGCACAACTGTCAAGGTTAGCTACTTCATCTTTTTGATGGGCTCTTGGGGGACTGGATCATGTTTTGGTATCACAATTATAGTTTTGCATGATGTGGAGGAGATTTATTGGAACGGCACCAAGGTTGCTGAACTTGAGTTATGTAGAGAGACTGGAGAAGCAGGGATTGTTCACATTCAAGCAGAGAAAGTTAAAGGGGAATTTAATAGAGGTCAAAATTACACAGGGTAAATAAGGAGAAATTTCTCCAGTGGCAGAAGGGTTAGAAATCAAAGGATATAGATTTAAGGCAGGCCAAAAAAATAGGAGAGGGTGAGAATTTCCTTTTTGTATACAATTGTTGCTTTCCAGTATGAACTGCTTGCAAAGATGGTGGAAACTGATTTAATACAATGGTCAGAAACGGAATTCAAACGTCTGCGTGTCCTTGAACAGGAAAAGTATGCAGGGCTACCGGGAAAGAGAGGGTGAGGGGTTGGTACGTAAATAACTCTTCAAAGAACTGATATAGGCACGATAGATCAAATGACCTCTTCTGCGCTGTGTGATTCTATGTTTATTAATTGAAGGAGCAGTATTAATACTTTCTCACAGGTTATACTTGACAAGTTGTCGGAGATGCTGCAGAGGTTGCATAGACTCATGGTGGTTTCTTTACCGTGCAGCTTTTTGCATTTGGTTCTAGATAATGGTCCTTACTCAGCTCTCATCTGTAGTTTTCTGTCGCTGCCTGCACATTTCTGGCAGTGTTGCCAAGGCGTTTGTTGTAGCTGAACCAAAAACCAGGTGAACATGGCATGCTGCTCTGCCATCAGTGGCTACAAGAGGAACACCTATGGAACATGTGCCCAGTGGCAGATCAATGGTGGACATCTAGAGATCTCTTGCATTTGTAAATTCAGCAGCAGCCGAGCAAGGTGCTGTGGTGAAGTTGGGATGTTTACTCAGCATATGGTTGCTTATTTATTCCAATGGTGTCTCGTTGTTTTGAATTTGACTCTCAGTGAAAACTGCCAAGTGAGGGATGCTCCTAGACATGTAGCTTCATGATTGAGCCAAATTCTGTTGATAAAGGCCATGCGCCGTCTTGTGTGCAAGACTGATAGATCATTGAAAAGCTTGTAGGAGTAGACATATCACTCCAAGCTATAGAACATAGAACATAGAACATTACAGCGCAGTACAGGCCCTTCGGCCCTCGATGTTGCGCCGACCTGTGAAACCACTCTAAAGCCCATCTACACTATTCCCTTATCGTCCATATGTCTATCCAATGACCATTTAACTACCCTTAGTGTTGGCGAGTCCACTACTGTTGCAGGCAGGGCATTCCACGCCCTTACTACTCTCTGAGTAAAGAACCTAACTCTGACATCTGTCTTACATCTATCTCCCCTCAATTTAAAGCTATGTCCCCTCGTGCTAGACATCACCATCTGAGGAAAAAGGCTCTCACTGTCCGCCCTATCCAATCCTCTGATCATCTTGTATGCCTCAATTAAGTCACCTCTTAACCTTCTTCTCTCTAACGAAAACAGCCTCAAGTCCCTCAGCCTGCCCTCATAAGACCTTCCCTCCATACCAGGCAACATTCTAGTAAATCTCCTCTGCACCCTTTCCAATGCTTCCACATCCTTCCTATAATGCAGCGACCAGAATTGCACGCAATACTCCAAATGCGGCCGCACCAGAGTTTTGTACCGCTGCAACATGACCTCATGGCTCCGAAACTCAATCCCTCTACCAATAAAAGCTAACGTACCGTACGCCTTCTTAACAACCCTCTCAACCTGGGTGGCAACTTTCAGGGATCTATGTACATTACTTTGGGCCATAAGACCATAAGACATAGGAGCAGAATTAGACCACTTGTCCCATCGAGTCTGCTCCGCCATTCAATCATGGCTGATATTTTCTCATCCCCATTCTCGCAGAAGAGATTATATTCAGTGATTGCAGGTAATGTGTGAAAATTCTGTCCACTACCAGCAGATCAAAGATGAATTCTGCAGGGTTTTTGATTTGAGAAATGAAACTACCCAGGGGTATAGCTGAATGGCCAGTTGCCTCCGTTTACACAATCACCCACTCTCGGCTCTTGTTCACTGCTGCCTTGGAATACCACAGAAGGGCTACTTTCAATTATGTCATTTCAGCTGCATACATACCAAATCTCCTGTGACGGACTTATACAAAGAGAGGAGTTTTATACCTCGTTTTACAACAATGAGTGTTTTACTGTGCAATACACAATGGACATGATTTTAATTGTCCAACCCAGCCCAACGCCGTCATCTCTTGATTTTAATTGTCAGCGTGTTTCCAGCAATAAGCTACTGGTTTCAACAACATCAAGCAAACTTGTTTTATTTAGAGCCTTTAACATAATAAAACATCCCAAGGTGTTTCAGAGGGAGCATTATAAAACACTAAGCCACACGGGGAGGTATTTGGAAGATGAGTAAAAGATTGGTCAAAGTGCTAGGTTTTAAGAAGTGTCTTAAAAAAGGAGGAGAGGGGGCCGGTTCAGCTCAGTTGGCTGGACAGCTAGTTTGTGCTGCAGAGCAAGGTCAACAGTGTGGATTCAATCTCCGAACCGGCTGAGGTTATTCTCAACCTTGTCCTTTGCCTGAGGTGTGGTGATCCTCAGGTTAAATCACCAACAATCAGCTCTCCCCCTCAAAGGGGAAACCAGCCTATGATCAACAGAGACTATGGTGACTTTGCTAAAGGAGGAGAGGTTTAAGAAGAACTTCCAGAGCTTGGGGCATAGGCAACTATTGGCACCTATGGTGGAGCAATTAAAATCAGCAAAGCGCAAGAGGGCAGAATTAGAGTTGTAGATCTAGAGAAGACCACCGAGATGGGGAGAGACCAGGCCATTGAGGGCTTTGAAAGGAAGGAGAGCTTTAAAATTGAAGGGTTGTTTACCTGGGAGCCAATGTAGGTCAGCAAGCACAAGGGTGTGAGGAGCGAATGGGCTTTGGTGCGAGTTAGGTCATGGGCAGCAATCTTTGGATAACTTCAACTCATAACTCATAATAATAGTCTTTATTAGTGTCACAAGTAGACTTGTTACTGTGAAAATCCCCTAGTCGCCACATTCTGGTGCCTTTTCAGGTACACTGAGGGAGAATTCAGAATGTCCACTTCACCTAACAGCACGTCTTTCGGGACTTGTGGGAGGATAAAAAGGGCATGGAGGATGTTCCAGGAGCAGAACAGCTGAAGAAGGGTGGGATAAGGTGATGCAGGTGGAAATGGGCTTTAAAAAATATATTTTTATCAAGACATTTATATAAAGAACAAACACAAATAAGAGCAAAAACAAATTTGTGCAGCCCCTCCACCCTTACTCACCCTCCCTCGCCCTGCTGCTGACACCGCAATCCCCCTTAAAATGTTGATGAATGGCTTCTGCCTCCAGACGAACTCATCAACTGACCCTGTCAAGACGAACTTAATCTTTTCCAACCTCAGGAATTCCGCCAGGTCTCTCACCTACACCTTCTTTCGGCAGCTCCGAGTCCCTCCACCTCAGTAAAATCCACCTCCAGGCTATCAGAGAGGCAAAGATCACGACATCGGCCTCTCTTGCCCCCTGGACATCCGGGTTTTCCGACCCCCCCCCCTTCCCCCCCACCCAGCAGCCTCCTCCCATTTTTGCTTAACATCTCCTATCGGGGCTCGCTCCCAGTCTATCAATTCATTATAAACTTCAGACATCTTCCCCTCCTCTCCCCCAACAGCACCTTCTCCTGCAGCCCCGGGAGCGGCAACCTGGAAAAGGACGGCACTTACCCCCTCACAAAATCCCAGACCTGTAAGAATCTAAACCCATCCCCCCTGGGCAGCTCATATTCCTCCTCCAGGTCAACTAATTTTGAAAAGCTGCCCCCTATGAACAGGTCCCTAAACCGCTCAATCCCCGCCTGCCGCCACGCCCAAAACCTCACATCCAGCACCCCCCATCGGTGCAAATCTATGATTGTCACATCGAGGCACCCACCACTCTCAGATGCTCCCTTCACTGTCCCCACACCGACAAGGCCGACACCAGCACTGGGCTCACAGTGTACCTGGCCAGTGAAAACAGCAGAGGTGCCATCAACAATGCCCCTAAACTCGTTCCCCATGCAAGAAGCCACCTCCATCTGCTCCCATTCCAATCCCTCCCCCACAACCCATTTCCTAACCATAGCGATGTTAGCCGTCCAGTAATAATTCATTATGTTGTGGGCAGCACGGTGGCACAGTGGGTTAGCCCTGCAGCCTCACGGCGCCAAGGTCCCAGGTTTGATCCCGGCTCTAGGGCACTGTCCGTGTGCAGTTTGCACATTCTCCCCGTGCTTGCGTGTGTTTCGCCCCCACAACCCAAAAATGTGCAGGCTAAGTGGATTGCCCACACTAAATTGCCCCTTAATTGGGAAAAAAAATGAATTGGGTACACTAAATTTATTAAAAACAAATAAAAAATAATAATTCATTATGTTCAGCAATGCCAGCACCTCCCCTCCCCTTGCCCCCATTCCAAAAACTCCCTCTTGAACCTACGGTTGACCCGCACAAACCCCAAAATCAACGCATTGACCTTTTTAAAAAATGACTTTGGAACAAAGATCGGGAGGTTCTGAAATATTAACAGGAACCTTGGCAACACCGTCGGCAGCACCATCATCTTCACTGTCTGCACCCGCCCTGCCAACGACAGTGGCAGCACATCCCACCTCTTAAAATTCCCCTTCATCTGCTCCACCAACTCAGCCAAATTCAACTTGTGCAGCTGCGCCCACGCCACCTGGATGCCCAAGTACCTGAAACTTGCCCCCTCCACCTTGAATGACAGCTCCCCTAACCTCCTCTCTTGCCCCCTGGTCTCAATCGGGAACACTTCGCTCTTTCCCATGTTCAGCTTGTATCTGGCGAACTGGCCAAAGTCTTCCAAAATCCCCATAATTCTGCCAAGGCCCCCAGTGGGTCCGAAATATATAGCAGCAGGTTGTCTGCATACAGCGAAACCATGTGCTCGACGCCATCCCCCGCACAATCTCTTTCCAAGCCCTCGACGCTCTAAGCGCCGTAGCCAATGGCTCTATCGCCAAGGTAAAAAGCAACAGTGAGAGCACCCATGCCTTGTCCCACGGTGCAACCCGAAATATCCCGAGCTCACCCGCTTCATCCGCATACTTGCAACTGGTGCTTTTTACAGCAACCGGACCCAATCCACAAACCCCCGCCCAAACCCAAAGCCAACACCTCCCACAGATAATCCCACTCCACCCGGTCGGAAGCCTTCTCTGTATCCATTGCCACTGCCACCTCCACTTCCTGCCCCTCCGGGGCCACCATAATCACGTTAAGTAACCTCCTCACAATTGCCGACAACTGCCTCCCTTTCACAACCACGTCTGATCCTCACTTATTACCCCCCGGGACACGATTCCTCGAGGCCAACACCTTCACCAACAGTTTGGCATCCACATTTAGCAACGATATCGGAAGGTAGGACCCGCACTGCTCTGGATGCTTATCTTTCTTCAGTATCGGGAGCTGGATGCCTGCGATTGTGTAGGGGGATATCCCCCCTCACCCTCCCCTCTTAATATGCCCTCACCAGCAGAGGCCCCAAATACCCCCCAAACCTCTGATAAAACTCCACCAGGAACCCATCCAGACCCAAGTCCTTCCCTGCCTGCATCACCTACATCAACCCAATAGGGGCCCCCAGCCCCTCCACCAGGTCCTCATCAACCTTGGGAAACTCCAACCCATCCAGAAACTGCCGCATTCTCTCCTCCCCGGACCTGGGGCTCTAACCCATATAGCTTCCTATAAGACTCCTCGAACACCCCATTCACCCTCACTGGTTCCAGTACCACCCTTTCTGTCCTATCCTTCACTCTTCTAATCTCCCTCGCCGCCTCCTGCTTCCTATGTTGGTGGACCAGCATCCTACTCGCCTTCTCCCCGTACTCGTACACTGCCCCTCTGGCCCTCCGCAACAGCCCATCAGCCTTCCCCGTGGACGCCAATCCAAACTCCATCTGGAGCCCCTGCCTCTCGTTCAACAACCCTGCCTCCAGTGCCTCCGAGTACCTCCTATCGACCCTCAAAATCTCTTCCACTAATCTTGCTATCTCTGCTCGTTCCTCCTTTTCCCTGTGCGCACAAAATAAACTCCCCCCCCCCCCCCCCCCATCCCCCAACCACCGCCTTGAGTGCCTCCCATAGCATGGTGGCCATAACCCCTCTGTATTGTTGAGTTCCACATACCCCTGGCTGGCAGCCCTCACCTGCTTGCACACCACCTCATCCGCCAACAACCCCGCATCCAGCCTCCACTGCGGGCATCCCCCCCCACCGGCAAATCCACCCAATGCGGAGTCTGGTCTGAAACCACATTCGGCGAATACACTAAATCGACCACCCCGCCTTGCGCGCCACAAAGAAATTAACCTGGGAGTACACCCGGTGCACATGAGAAAAGTACGAAAACTCCTTCACTCTCGGCCTCCCAAACCTCCACTGGTGCAACCCCCCCATGTGCTCCATAAACCCCTTCAGCTCCTTCGCCATGGCCGACACCTTCCCCGATCTCGGGCTCGACCGGTCCAAGCTTGGTTGAATGACTGTGTTAAAATGCCTCCCCCCATGATCAACCGTTGCGAGTCCAGATCAGGAAACTTCCCCAGCACCCGCTTCATAAACCGCATATCGTCCCAGTTTGGTGCATAAGCATTTACCAAAATCACCAGCATCCCCCCTCGTCTTCATATCCAGTCCCGATTGCTCCACCCATCATTTCCTCAGCTCTGTCTGACACGCTATCTTTATGTGTGTCTCTTGTAAAAATGTCACGTCCGCCTTCAGACTATTTAAGTGCGCAAACACATGTAACCGTTTGACCGGCCCATTCAGCCCCTCCTGTTTCACATGACCAGCTTGGTTGGGGGGTCTCCCCCCACCCCTTTTTGGGCCAGACCCCGGCCCGTTGTCATGTGAGAGTACCTTTAAGAAATGTGTGTTGATAAAATAGCTGTAGTAGGTCTACCTTTAAGAAATGGGTGTTTATCGGAGGCTGCAGTGATGTCAGAGAGTGGCTGGAGCTGGGCTGTCTGTCTACTTTTACTTTCACTTTAGGCTTGCAGCTACAGGGTTGTTTAGTTTTGTTTTAGATTTGGAGAATCTGCAGTCACAGCAAGATGTGTATGAATCTCTGCAAGCTTAGGAATGTTCATTTGGCGATTTCAAAGTGGTAACTGTTCTCAGTAGTGAAGTTAGACCTGGTGTCTTTCTGTAAAAAGGGTTCTTTTTGTCTTATGGATGTTGCAAGTACTGTATTCTTTGGGGGATTTATTGGTGTTGATAGTTGTTAAGATGTTTACTGTGGGTTTATCAAGTGTTAACTAGTTTCATAAATAAACATTGTTTTCATTTAAAAGTACTGTAGATTTCTGTTGCATCACACCTGCAGAGTGGGCCCATGTGCTCCCCATAACCACAATCTATTCAAATTTGTGGGTCAGGTGAACTCCATGATACACTTTGGGGTTCTCTAAACCCTGGCCCATAACACCGTGTCACGTGACCCTCCAGGCCAACCCTCGGATGTCCACCGTAATGACTCCCTTTCCAGCTGTGCCACAACAACACCATTGTCAGCAGCCCCCCTCCCCCCCCAAATAAAACAACAATCTCACCCCCCTCCCCTGCACCAACCACTTGACCATCCGCACTGCGCTCCCATTAGCAAGCCTGCCCAGCTAGTCTGGCAGTCCCCACCCAAGGCCTCCAACCTCCTACCCCCCTCCACTGATTCCCCTCCCCAACCCCAGTTCGCACTCCCCCACGAAACAAAGAACAGAAAATAGGTGCACTCAATCTTGACGCTACCCAAGCATCCTGCCACCAAATACAACAAAATATCTCAAAGGAGAAAAGCTCTCCAACAACCATCAATAGAAAAATCACCTCCTCAAAAGTTCAATGTCCTCCTTCTCCTGCCAGTCTAATTGTCCCTCAAAAATTCCGTTGCCTCCTCTGGCGTACCAAAATAATATTCCATATTCTGAAAGGTCACCCAGAGGCAGGCCGGGTACAAAACCCCGAACATTATCCCCTTCTTGAAGAGGGCAGCCTTGACCCGATTAAACCCAGCCCTCCTCTTCGCCAGTTCTGCGCCCAGGTCCTGGTACACCTGCACCTTGTTCCCCTCCCAGGTGCACTTCCTTGTCTGCCTCGCCCACCACAACATCTTCTCCTTGTCCAAGAAACAGAACAGCTGCACCACCATCGCCCTCGGCGGCCCACCTGCCTGCAGCTTCCTCATCAGCGCTCTGTACTCTTGGTCAACCTCCAGGGGCCAGTCAAAGGCCCCCTCCCCTATCAGCCTTTCTAACACCTTGGCCACATACATGCCACCGTCTGCTCCTTCAATGCCCTCGAGCATCCCCACGATCCGCAGGTTTTGCCTTCTGGAGCGGTTCTCCAGATCACCAACTTCTCCTTCAGCTTTTTTTGGTCACCCGCATCACTCCCATCTCGGCCGCCAATGAGACGCGCTGCGCCTCGCGCTCCCCCACCATCTCCTCAACTTTCTGAATAACCTGGTCCTGGAATTCCAGTCCCTGCTTACTTGGTCAATCCCCGCTTTCAG
This sequence comes from Scyliorhinus torazame, assembly GCF_047496885.1. Lineage (NCBI taxonomy): Eukaryota > Metazoa > Chordata > Chondrichthyes > Carcharhiniformes > Scyliorhinidae > Scyliorhinus > Scyliorhinus torazame. Next base: position 170,747,931 of record NC_092716.1, on the reverse strand, counting down.
CAGCTCTGCCACCCTAGCTAGGTCCTCATGGGATTCCCTCCTGCTGGCTGAATTTCTCATTTAAGAAGTCCACCAGCTGCACCGTCGACTACTGGGTGGGCAGGAAAGGCCTATTATACTCCGCCATCTTGACTTGTGGCACACAAAGATTCTCCTGCTCCACCAGCTCCCTCCGTCTCGACCCACTTCTGGTCCGTGGATCCATCCACCAGCCCCACCAGTGGAGTCTTATTTTCCCCTATCACTCCTACACCTTTTTTCATCCAAGCTTCCACCTTCCAAATGGAAAAAAGGTCCAAAATATCGGCCTTGAGTGGGAGCTGCCAAATGTGTGACCACTCACTCCATGGCCACCACCGGAAGACCGGAAATGGGCATTCTTAATGGCAGTGCCCAATATGTCATCAAGGTTGAATACCTTGTTAAATATGTCATCAAGGTTGAAAACAGTCTGGTCTAGTCTTGGGAGGTTGCGAGTGAGATCATGGAGTCAGTGGTGAGGGAGGCGGATTTGTGGCAGAGACTGAGGCAATAGCTTCAGTTGTCCCAATATTTAAAAAAAAATTTAAGAGTGCCCAATTCATTTTTTCCAATTAAGGGGCAATTTAGCGTGGCCAATCCACCTACCTGCACATCTTTGGGTTGTGGGGGTGAGACCCACGCAAACACGGGGAGAATGTGCAAACTCCACACAGACAGTGACCTGGGGCTGGGATTCGAAGCCGGGTCCTCAGCGCTGTCAGCAGCAGCGCTAGCCACTGCGCAACCATGCTGCCCCTTCCCAATATTTAGTTGGAACAAATTTCTATGCACCCTGTACTGGTAGTTGGATTAGCAGTCTAATAATAAAGGGGTCAAGAATGGTGACTTGTGGGCAGAGCTGGGTTTGGCAGCAAACATGCAAAAATTAATGCTGCACTTTTGGGTGATGTCAACAAGCTGCAGCATTTGAATGTGAAATAGCAGGAGGCCAAGGATAGAGCCTTGGGCGACGCCAGAAGAATTGGTGAGGGAGCGGAAAGTGAAAGCATTGTAAGTGATATTCTAACTGCACTGAGATAGATAAGAGTGGAAGCACGTGAGAGCAGCCACAATCAGCTGGGTGACACTGGCGATACTGGGGAGGTGGGTGGTGAGGCTAATTCGGTCAATCTCAGTTGATTTTGGACGGGATGAGCTGATGATGACGAGAAGAACTGCTGGGACGTGCTAAAGCACCATCTGCCCACATCCAAAAACTGGAATTAAAAAGCTGAAAAATGGACGAAGTGGAGAGAGATGGTCGGAACGGTAGACAAGTGATCGAGGCTGAAATTTTCCGGCCCTTCCCGCCCGGTCCTACTGATGGTCCTACTGGAGATCAGGGGTTATGGGAAGAAGGCAGGAGAATGGGGATGAGAAAATATCAGCCATGATTGAATGGCGGAGCAGACTCGATGGGCCGAGTGGCCTAATTCTGCTCCTATGTCTGATGGTCTTATGGTGATCCGTGCGGCGGGTTCCCCAGTGGTGGAGGGTGCCAGCAATGGAAAAAGCCATTAATATTAGCGGAGTGGAAGATCCTGTCGCCGTCCAATGGTGGGCCACCTCCACTGCAGCAGTGGGAGGCAGGCGTGGGTAGGGGGGGCGGTAGGGGGGGGGGGGGGGCAGAACATTCCTTCCTTATTGCCTGAAACTGATGGTGACCCAGAGGGCAGGAGGGAAAGTGGCTTGCAGCAAAATGTGAGAAAATACATTTTTGAGGGGAATCTACTGAAAGAGGGGGAAAATGGGGCAAGCAAAGTTAATTTTGAAATATATGGAAATACATGAAGTAAACTGAGATTGCATGTCGAAAAAATACAGTCAACTTGGAGGACACATATGAAATGTATTTTATAGGTATAGATAGATACATAAATTGCTCCACCGAACAGGTGGAAGTCATACTGTGTTATATCACACTGGAAAGTCTTGTTAAAAGCGTCACCTAATGACAGAAAAGAGGGTAAGAGGGCAGCACGATGGCGCAGTGGTTAACACTGCTGCATCACGGCGCTGAGGACCCGGGTTCGATCCCAGCCCCGGGTCACTGTCCGTGTGGAGTTTGCACATTCTCCCCGTGTCTGCGTGGGTTTCACCCCCACAACCCAAAAAGATGGCAGGGTAGGTGGGTTGGCCACGCTAAATTGCCCTTAATGGGAAAAAATAATTGGGTACTCTAAATTTATTTTTAAAAAGGAAAGGGAAAAGGACATACCTATTGGTCATTAATTACTCCTCTTGGTTTCAAGATAACAATGAATGTGCTACATCTGGAGATGGTCACTGCGCTCATAACTGCATCAACACCGCAGGAAGCTACTACTGCACTTGCCATCCAGGATATCGGCTCCACTTTGACAGACACTCCTGCATTTGTAAGTCCCTCTCTATCTTACACGTGCAATGCTATTCTCACAGATACGAGTTACAGATGTTCACACAGTTTCTGATATTACAGTGGGAAAACTGTGTTTGCCTGCAAAACTAACTGATGGCTCATGCTCAATGGAAGGATTTAATTAAACACGATTGAGCAAAGTCAAATGTAGTTGAGCTAAACGCCACTACATTTCAACTTGTACCTTGATTATTCCATCCTGGAATTATGCAAAACACATTTTCATGGATCCAACAGTAGGCAAACAATTTTTTTTAAAATTAGCATTTTATTGAGGTAATTTTGGTATTATAGCAACAACAAAATAAACAATGTACATGAAACTATAAATATAGTGCAAAAGCCGTCTCCCTCCCTGACAGGTCCCACCTTTATTAACCCCTTATCTAAGCTAAACTAACACCCCCCTCCCCCTTCTGCTGATGATTAACTTTCCACGAAGAAGTTGACGAACGGTTGCCACCTCCGGGCGAACCCTAACAGTGATCCTCTCAAGGCGAACTTGATTTTCTCCAAACAGAGAAAGCTAGCCATGTCCGATAGCCAGGTCTCTGACTTCGGGGGCTTTGAGTCCCTCCAAGCTAATAGTATCCGTCTCCGGGCTACCAGGGAAGCAAAGGCCAGAACGTCTGCCTCTTTCTCCTCCTGGATTCCCGGGTCTTCCGACACTCCGAAAATCACACCTCTGGACTCAGTGCCACCCTTGCTTTCAACACCGTGGACATGACATCTGCAAACCCCTGCCAAAATCCCATAAGCTTCGGACATGCCCAGAACATGTGGACATGGTTCGCTGGTCCTCCCGCACATTTTGCACACCTGTCTTCCACCCCAAAGAACCTGCTCATCCGAGCCACTGTCATGTGAGCCCGATGAACGACCTTGAATTGTATCAGGCTGAGCCTGGCACATGTTGCGGACGCTTGACTCTACTCAACACGTCCGCCCATAGACCATCCTCTATCTCTCCTCCCAGCTCCTCCTCACACTTGCGCTTCAGCTCCTCTGTCTGCGTCTCCTCTGACCCCAGAAGTTCCTTATAAATGTCCGAGACGCTCCCTTTTCCCACCCACACTCTAGAAACTACCCTGTCCTGAATCCCCCTCAGTGGTAGAAGCGGGAAGGTTGACACCTGTTTATGTACCCTCCCAGCCACTGACAACGGAAGCACCTCCCACCTCTGAAAATCATCCTTCATTTAGTCCACTAGTCGGGCCAGATTTAATTTATGCAGCCGGTCCCATTCCTGCGCCACTTGAATGCCTAGGTACCTAAAGCTTCCCCCTACTAATCTAAACGGCAGCCCACCCAATCACCTCTCCTGTCCCCTTGCCTGGACCGCAAACATCTCATTTTTCCCCATATTTAACTTATACCCCGAAAACCGGCCAAATTCCCCTAGAGTCCTCATGATTTCTTCCATCCCCTCTATTGGGTCTGATCCATACAGAAGCAGGTCGTCTGCATAAAGCGAACACAATCCTCAATCCTGGAGGACAAAATTTTGGCCAGCAATTTGGGATCCACATTCAACAGGGATATCGGCCTGTCGGACCGACACAGCTCTGGATTCTTGTTCCGCTTCAGAATCAGCGTCTGGGGCAGCATCCCTCTTTCCCTTGCCTCATTGAACATCCTCATCAACACCGGCCCCAATATCACAAATAACTTTTTATAAAACTTCACTGGGTACCCGTCCAGCCCCGGGGCTTTACCCGGCTGAATGGCCTTCAGACCCTCCACTATCTCTTCCAACCCGATCGGGGCCCCCAGCCCTTCTACTAGCTCCCCGTCCACCTTTGGGAGATTCAGCCCCTCCAAGAAATTCCTTATCCTCTCCGGCCCTGTAGGGGGTTCCGACCTATATAGCCTCCTGTAGAAATCCCTGAACGCCTTATTCACCCCTGCTGAATCTCCAACCAGGTTCCCATCTCCGTCATTTACTTTCCCTATCTCTATGGCTGCCTCCCTCTTTCTAAGCTGCTGTGCAAGCATTCTACTGGCCTCTCCATACTCATGGATTGCCCCCCCTTGCCTTTCTCAGCTGCTCCACCTCCCTCTCTGTGGTTAACAAGCCAAACTCCACCTATAGCCTCCGCCGTTCCCTCAGGAGCCCTGCCTCTGGGGTCTCCGCATACCTCCTATTGATCTGTAATATCTCCATTACCAGCCGGTCCGTCTCTGCCCTGTCCATCTTCTCCCTATGGGCCCGTATCGAGATCAGCTCCCCCCTGACCACTGCCTTCAGTGCTTCCCACACCACCGCTGCTGAAATTTCCCCCGTGTCGTTGACCTGCAGGTAGTTCTGAATACATTTCCTCAGCCGCTCGCACACCCCTTTGTTAGCCAAAAATCCCACATCTAACCTCCAGTGCGGGCGCTGGTTACTGTCTTTTGCCATTGTTGCCACCCTGCCCGTTTTCGAGCTTGACCGGTCCAAGCCAGGATCAATAACTGTGTTGAAGTCCCCTCCCATGACCACCCTGGGCGAATCCAGGTCAGGTATCTTCCCCAGCATCCTCTTTAAAAACTCCACATCATCCCAATTTGGTGCATACACATTTACTAATACCACCGGCACCCCCTCCAGTTCCCCACTGACAATAACGTACTGACCTCCAACATCCGAGACTATTCTACCTGCCTCAAACACCACCCGCTTATTGATCAGGATCGCGACCCCTTTAGTCTTTGAATCCAATCCCGAGTGAAAGACCTGACTAACCCAGCCTTTCCTCAATCTAATCTGGTCAGTTACTCTAAGGTGCGTCTCCTGCAACATTACCACGTCCGCCTTCAGTCCCCTAAGATGCGCGAACACACGTGCCCTCTTGACCGGCCCATTTAACCCTCAAACATTCCAGGTGATCAGCCTAGTTGGGGAGGGGGGGGTGTCATTGCTCCCCGCTTCGCCGATCAACCATCCCCTTTATTTGGCCCAGCCTCCAGCCCATGCTCCATGCCTCCACCGCCCCCAACCTCCCAACCTCCTCTCTGTCCCTTAGCCCAAGTCCCTCCCTCATCAGCAGAATATTTACCACCCCCCCCCCAGTAACAACACTCTGTAATCCAACCCCTTTAATGAACCAAACATATGCACAACCCCTCTGCGCTTCCATGAGCTAGCCCGCCCAGCTAGCTTGGTGGCCCCCATCCCTGGCGCCGGATAGTCTCCCACCTATTGTTCCCTCCCCACCCTCCCCCCACTCATACAAACATACTCCAACATCAAGCAATCCCCACACAATTGCCCGACAGAAAAACACCAAGATATAAACAAGCACACCTTCATCCCCCAACAGTGCAAATGAAAACCTTAACTCACTCAGCTCTACCGCTGGTCCCAAATCAATGCAAAAGGCATTACAAACAGCTTCCACAAAACGTAAAAACGAGAAACTTCTTGTTTTTAAAAGAACAGAAAAACAAAACAAAAAAAAAACATGAACGTTGCAGCAAAGTTCAAAAGTTCTCAGTCCACCACCAGTCCTTTCCTTTTCGCAAAGTCCAGCGCGTCCTCAGGCGACTCGAAATAAAAGCGCGGTTCCTCATGCGTGACCCATAGACAGGCCGGATACAACAGTCCGGGTAAACAATTTTAATGGTGTTGCGATTCACTTTTTCCACTAGCAGTGCTCCCCCTGCCTGTGGGTTTCCTGGCAGCATGGGGTGGTTTCAAATGCGAAATCGCATTGACAAGCGATGGGAGTATAGAATCCCGCTGCCAGTGAATCGCACGCCATCGAGAAACAGGTTGCTGTGGAACTAGAGAGTCCAGCCCCATGTATTTGATTATCGATCTTTCTGCTTACCTTCATTATCTTCAAGTGCATTCCTAACCATGGACTTTTTCTTTCAAAGTTTTTTAAAAATATATTTTATTGAAGTTTTTTATTCACAATTTTTTCCCCTTACACATCAAACAAAAAGAAAAGTTAACAGTACAAGTAACATGATAACTACAATCTAATAATTAGTAACTAACTAACATGGTAAACTAACCAAATAACATAAAATGAAACTTCCCCCCCACCCCCCCCCCACCCCCTCCCTCCCCCCCCCCCCCCCCCCCTCCCCCCTGGGTTGCTGCTGCTGGTCATCTATCTTCCCTCTAACGTTCCGCTAGGTAGTCGAGGAACGGTTGCCACCGTCTGGTGAACCCTTGAGCCGATCCTCTCAGCGCAAACTTAATCTGCTCCTGTTTTATGAACCCTGCCATATCGTTTACCCAGGCCTCCAGTCCGGGGGGTTTCGCTTCCTTCCACATGAGTAAAATCCTACGCCGGGCTACTAGGGACACAAAGGCCACGACATCGGCCTCTTTCGCCTCCTGCACTCCCGGCTCATCCACAACTCCAAATAAAGCTAACCCCCAGCCTGGTTTGACCCGGACTTTCACCACCTTCGAGATCACTCCCGTCACTCCCTTCCAATACCCCTCCAGTGCCGGACACAACCAAATTTCAAAGTTTGTTAACATGTGAACTAATACTGTGGGTCTTTGTTCAAATGCCTTTATCTTTGCCCAACTTTGGGCACTATCGAGATGATGTTTGATAAGGGTGATAGGTTTTCTCCATTATTCATGTTCAATTTATTAGCATACTGTGGGGCTAATTCTTCAAAGTTTAATTTCACTTGAGACTTCAATTTAACACTCTAGCCCTCCTGTTTTAAGAGCCCAAATTAATTAATCAAATTGAATTCACATCTTGAATTCCTCAGAATATTTAAAAAAAGTTGTCTGTATCCCCTTTATTTTTCTATCTGCAATGAAAATGTTTAGTTTTACGAGCTGTTTCTTTTTGAGGGTGGGAGGATGGAGAACTGCACACAATGGCAGTGATTTGTCGATTTGCTTGATTTGGTGTTGCGACAAGGCCGTTGAATCTCGTGATAGGGCTCTCGTGCGATTCGCAACACTTAAGACGTCTCACAAGATTCATCTGCACATTGTGAGATTATGCAATGATCACCCAGCGAGGGCGAGATCCAGGTCGTTATCCAGATGGGTGAGATCCAGTTCAGCAGATCTAAATGAGACGTACACCCCATTTAATTTTGTCTGCACCGGATTCTCCCGGCACCCAGGAACTATCGGACTCCCCAACGAGGCCTGGACCAAGCGCCGTTTAGTACTGGTTCACACAACTGCGGACCAGGTGTAATGGCGCCTGGGGCATCTCCCAGGCTATTGGAGACCCCTGGATGGTCGGGTACAGGGCAAGGTGGCCCTTTGGCTCTCCCTCTGGAACCTGGGCAGCTTGCCACCCTGGCACTGCCAATGTGACTGGGTGGCATCTCCAGGTTAGCAGGGGCACTGCCATGGTGCCTGGGTGGCAGTGTCATGGTGGCTGGGTTGCACTGCACTGCCAAGGGTCTGGGAATGAGGGGGGCTATGCCCCTGAAAGGGGGGATGAGGGGAGTATGAAGAGTGGGGGGAGGGGGGGGGGGGTGAAGGGCAGGTATGAAGGGGCCTCCGAAAGGTTAGGGGATTAGAGGCGGTCCAAAAGAAGGATGGGGAGGTGTGGAAAGGGCATCCCTCAGTGACCCCATAGCGGGGTGTCCGCACTTGGGGTGGGTGTGGGGTAATGCCCATATGTGTTGGAGAGTGACATTGCCTGTGAGTGAGGGGTGTGGGGAACCTTCAAGCTCACTTTTTAGATCAGGGCACCCTTTTAAAATGGCGGCCCAACCTCCGAGGAGCTCGTCTCACTAGTGAGTTCATTGCTGAAAACATTTCTAAGTGTGGGCGAGTAGGGGGAGAAAATCCCCAGGATCCTCAAAAATGATTAAGTGTGGTTTAATAGAGGTGTGGATTTCACCCACAAAAGTCAACGAGAAACACCCTGCCAAACATGCTCAAAGTTACAGTTAAAAATGTTTTGGGTGAATCATACCCAATGTTCAAATGTAGGCCCACAAATGGCCAGTACAGGGAAAATGTTTTTTGACTTTCAGTCAATTGGTCGGAGAGATGTCCCAGTACATGATCCACATATCCTTATGGAACGTTTTCAGTGGTTAATGATCACACCCATATCCTTCTATTTCCATCATTCCTCATGGACATGGCTTCATTATGCACAGATGTTCTTTTGTTTCCGGTTACATTTGGCATGACTTTCTGTTGATCTGCTACATTTAAAATCCATCTGCTTTTCCTTAGGCCGGTTGTCATTAATCCCATGAGTCTTAATCTTGCAAAGCCTCTTGTGGGGAATACTTCTGGTGTCTTCTGAAAATGTCAGTGAATTCTATTCATTGGGCAGTGCTCATAGAATCATTACTTAATCATTGCTTAAAGTCTTTTGTTCGTCTTGTCATTTTGAAGAATTCCAATAGATTTGGGGGAATTTGTTTTCGTAATTCTAAATCCATGGTGATTATTACTTCCCATCTCCGTGCTTCTTTCAGCATTGAGAGCGACCCGCGAGATGCTCTTGAAATTTTACCCTGTTACATCTATAGTCCTAATATTTCATGCCCTTCTTGTTGATATGTCGATATTATTTGCTCTTGTTTGATCCTTGAATGAACCTCCAGGGCGGAATTTTCCTCCCAAAATGGCAGTGTCAGGGTCTGACTGAAAACCAATATGTTTATCTCCAGAAACACAGTGCGTGATCTGACGGAAAAGTTTGTAAGTGCCATTTGTGGGGGGGCTTTGCTGGGAGTTTCACCCTGGCACTGTCGACAAGTTCCCCACCGCTTTCTAACCACACTAAGTCAGTTTTTTGGGCCTTGTTGAGTTTCTCCCCGGTCAAGCCCAAGCTTTGAATTTTTAAAAATAATTTTATTTCACCTTTTTTGATAAATACATAATAATAAAATAGAAAAACAACAGTGTCTGCAACCCCGCCCAAATGAAAAATCTCTACCCCACCCTCCCTAACATGACGGTGACCAGCTCTTTAAAGTACAAAATTAACGGCTGCCATTTTTTGTAGAACCCTCAATTGTACCCCTCATGGTGAACTTAACTTTCTTGAGGTCTAAAGACTCCATAAGATCCCCCAGCCAGGCCGAGGTACTGGGTGGAGAAGCTGACCTCCACCCCAACTGAACCCATCTGCTAGCAGTCAGTGGGGCAAAAGCCAAGTCATCTGCCCCCACTCTTGCCTGCAGCTTCGGCAGGTCTGACATCCCACATATGGCCCCTAAGGGACATATCGCCAAATCAATTTGTAGAATCGCTGGGGGCGGCACATGGCACAGTGGTTAACACTGCTTCCTATGGCACTGAGGATCCGGGTTCGTCCCGGCCCTGGGTCATTGTTTGTATGACGTTTGCACATTCTCCCCGTGTTTGTGGAGGTTTCTCCCCCACAAACCCAAAGATGTGCAGGGTAGGTGGATTGACCACATTAAATTGCCCCTTAATTGAAAAAACTAATTGGGTACTCTAATAAAAAAAAATGTTTAACTTGTAGAATCGCCAACATGGTGCTGAAGAAGGAGAAAGTCCACACCGAGAATTATTGTCATCACTGGGCAGCTGAACTCACTGGCCAGACTGGCTCTCCAGAGATCAGGCCACAGTTTTGAAAGAGCCAGGGTGAAACTCCCAGTAAAACTCCGCACAAATATTACTTAGAAGCTTTTCTATTAGATCACGCCCTGGGCTTCTGCAGAGAAACATATTGGTTTTCAGTCAGACCCTGACACTTCGCCACTTTTTGGGGAAAATTCACTCAAGGATCGGACAACAGCAAATATTATCTCTTAGTGAGCTTCTGGATCCCCCATACCCTCTACCCAGGCAATCCCCTGCCCCCCCCCCCCCCACACACACACAAATGGGCATTACCCCACACCTCCCAAGTGAGGCCACACTTTCCACACCTTCCCACACACCCTTTCAGGTACCCCCCCACCTCCCAGGGCTCCCACCCATCACCCTCCCCCTTCCCCCACCAACCTTCCAGAGGCCCCTTCATACCCGCCCTGCACCCCCCCCCCCCCCCCCCCCGGTCCTTCATAACCCTCCTCACCCTCCTTTCATGGGCATGGCCTCCTCGAGGCCTGACCCTTGACAATGCCACCCTGACAGCTTGGCACTACCACCCGGCAGTGCTCCTGCTGGCTTTGCAACACCATCTGGGTACTTTGGCAGTGCCAGTGCCAAGGTGCCATGCTGGCAGTGCCAAGGTGCCTGCATTCCAAGGAAGGGCCAGGGGGTCATACTGTACTGTCCCTGCCCACCCAGGAGCCTCCAAAGAGACCCCCCAGATACCACCACCTGGCTCACGTTTGTGTGGAACTGTACTGAATGGCACCCAGTTGGGGTCTCCCTGGTAAGGCCGGTAGATGCCAGGAGTCCGATAAATTCTGGGTGAGCACGCCTACGCGGGTTTTAAAAAATAAATTTAGAGTGCCCAATTCTTTTCTTTTCAAATTAAGGTGCAATTTAGTGTGGCCTATTCACCTGCCCTGTACATTTTTGGGTTGGGGGGTGAGACCCACACAAACATGGGGAGAATGTGCAAACTCCACACGGACAGTGACCCAGGGCCAGGGTCAAATCCGGGTCCTCGGTGCCGTGAGGCAGCAGTGTTAACCAATCCACCATTGTGCCGCCCATTCCTAAGCGGGTTTTAAACCTACTTAGGCATGCAAGGCTTGGTCCCATTGTGGGCGGGATCCTGATCGCGACGCCTCGTGAGACCAGGGTAGATCTCGCAAGGTGCACTAGTTGCCCAGAAGCCTGTGGGAGCCTTTCCCAGCATCTACCGGCTGCTTCTCACTCCTGTTAGCGCGCAACACAGCCAGGTAGACCGCGCCCCCAGCCGAGGTTTCAGACCAGATATTTCTGGCGCTTACAGCACAGAAAATTTGGGTGTGTGGTTTAAGCTGTCACTTTGGCGGTTCGGTGTCTGATAGAGCTAGCAAGATGGCTCGGCAGAGATGGGGGCACCATCTTTAAAGGGCACCCCAATCTGCATTTTAAACAAATTCCCCCAAACCCCAGGAACATGGAGGACCACCCACAAGTTTTGGCGTGCTCCCCCACCCGCTATGGAGGTATCAGGGGGTACTATCCCCCCCCCTCTCCTCGCCACATCAGTGCCAGCCTGGCATTGCACTCTGACAATGCCAGCTTGGTAGTGGCAAGTTGGCAATGCCACAGCACTGTCCAGCCATGTCCCTCACCGCCCGATGGCTATACTGACCTCCATGCCCTCGGTGTAGTCATCACAACTGATTCTCTTTTTTGAAAACCAGTGGTGATTCATGCCAGCATGACCGCATGCCGATTGGGTGGATGGATAAGGGGTGGGCAGACGTTACAACGGCAAGTACGGTAAGTATAGATTTAAATATTATAAGGGGCTGGTTTAGCACACTGGGCTAAATAGCTGGCTTTTAAAGCAGACCAAGGCAGGTCAGCAGCACGGTTCAGTTCCTGTACTGGCCTCCCCGAACAGGCGCCGGAATGTGGCAACTAGGGGCTTTTCACAGTAGCTTCATTGAAGCCTACTTGTGACAATAAGCGATTTTCATTTCATTTCATTTTCATTTCATTTCATGTATGGAAATCAGGTTTTCACCGAGATCACATCACTGGCAGGGGAAGGTCTCAAACTGAGATCTCGCCGTTGCAAATCCCGTTAAAACCCGTTGTGAGATTTAGTGACCATAACGGGATTAGTGCGCGTGGTGGACGGGCCGACTAAATCATGTCCCCAGTCATTGTGGAACTTCTGAAACACAATATTGGAACAAAGTTGAAGGTATTTTACTCTACTGCACACGTGTGCTGTTCCAGGTCTGGCATTGCTTGATGAGACAACATATTTTAATCTGCAGCTAAGGCATATAAAAAAGTGTTATATTTTGCAGAACAAACTTCTAATCCTACATTCCATTTGTTCTTACAGCTGATGGTGCTTGCCAGTCATGTCAAAGTAAATGTTTCCCTGGATTTAGTCTCCTACCCAATGGGGTTGATTGTACAGGTGAGGATATCAGCCTCTGTTTTGCAGCATGGTGATGCCAGTATTCAGGTTGCTATTCTGAATTGATCATGGATGTCTATCCATCGTTCAGCCGCTTTATCACCCAAACTAGTCTTCACTTACACTAAGTTTCGAAGAATGAGAGGTGATCTCATTGAAACCTACAAAATACTTAAAGGAACAGACAGGGTAGATACAGGTAATGTGTTTCCCTTGATTGGAGAGTCTAGAACCAGAGAGTACAATTTCAAAATAAAGGGCGAAACCATTTAGGACTGAGCAGAGGAGACAGTTCTTCACACAGAGGATTATGAATCTTTGGAATTCTCTACCTCAGAGGGCTGTGGAAGCTCAGTCATTGTGTATGTTTAAAGCAGAGATTGACATATTTATGATTAACAATAATTTAAAGGGCTATAAGGGGATAATGTGGGGAAAAAAACATTGAAATGTCTGATCAAGCCTTGGTCATGTTGAATGGCAGAGCAAGCTTGTCGGGCTTAATGGCCTACCCTGTTCCTATGTTCCTAAGTCTTTGAATCCGAATTGATGTGTGTTTCAGGAAGCTGCAGCACACTACACCTGAGAAGGAGAAGCAGTCTCTGATGGTGAATTGCCATGTTACGACTTGCTAATATCGATGATAATTATAGGCCTTAGGAGGTGGCATGATGGCACAGTGGTTAGCACTGCTGCCTCACAGTGCCAGGGACCCGGGTTCAATTATGGCCTTGGGTCACTGTCTTTGGGTCACTGTCTATGTGGAGTTTGTATGTTCTCCCCGTGTCTGTGGGTTTCCTCCGGGTGCTCCGATTTCCTCCCACAGTCCAAAGATGTGCGGCTTAGGTGGATTGACTATGATAAATTGCCCCTTAATGTCCAGGGATATGCAGGTTAGGTTACAGGGTTAGGGTGGGATGGACGGGGGAGTGTAAATGGGTAGAGTGTTCATTCAAAGAACAATACAGCACACGAACAGGCCCTTCGGCCCTCCAAGCCTGCGCCGACAATGGTACCTGCCTAAACGAAAACTGTCTGCACTTACGGGGTCCGTATCCTTCCATTCCCACCCTATTCATATATTTGTCTCAATGTCCCTTAAATGCCGTTATCGTACCTGCTCCCACCACCTCCCTAGGTGGCACGTTCCATATATTTACCACTGTGATGAACGGTTACTGTAATACTGTACCCTTGTCATCATGTAAGGTGATGTCCCCTTTAAGACCGGGCTGGGAACCCTGGGGGACTCCGCCTCTGGCTCCGCCCATCTGGGAGCCGTATGTGGGCGGCACCTCTGTTAGCACCCGTCTTGGCACCAGGCTAGTTCTTAGCTTATTAAAGCCTTCTTTACCATTTACTCTCTAAGCGTCGCTATTAAGGGTACAATAATTTAATAAGCTAAACTACATCAGGATGGACGCAGGCCTAAAACCAGAGAAGCTCAACCTGGAAGCACGGACACCGGAGGCAAAACAAATTTTTTAATACTGGCTCCGATGTTTCGAGGCCTATCGGGATTCCTCAGAGACCCCCATCCTGGGGCCACGCAAGCTGCGCCTACTCCACGCCCGGGTGAGTCACAGAATCTCTGCCACGCTTGAAAAGGCGACTACTTATGAAGAGGCGGTCGAGTTACTCCGCAAGCGGTTCATCAAACCCATCAACGAGGTACACGCCAGGCATCTGCTCTCTACCTGCCGGCAGTGCTCGGGGGAATCGCTAGACGAATTCCTTGAAAAACTCACCGCGCTTGCCAGGGATTGTGACCATCTGGATGTGACAGGGGAAACCCATATGAACCTGCACATCAGAGACGCGTCCGTGTCCAGCATCCGCTCGACTGACATCCGGCAGCGGCTACTCGAAAACGGGGCAAAAGACCTCCAGGACATGCTAACGCTCGCCTCCTCGCTGGAGGTGGCCCGACATAATTTGGGTACGTACTTCGCGGACTCTGCGAGCCCCCCTCGGACATCCTCAGACTCAGCCACGTTACGGGCCTGCACCGTGTGGCGACCCGCTCATCATGGGGGCACTCTGTGCTACTTCTGCGGGCCAACATCCACGCCCACGCTGCCCAGCCCGCTCCGCGATCTGCAGCGACTGCGGGAAGAAGGGGCATTTTGCGAGGGTCTACCTGGCCAGGCCCAGGGGCCAGAAAAACAAAGAACAGCCGGCCCGAAAATCAGGCTCTCAGGTCCGCAGGCCTCGCAATGCGGCTGTGCACCAACCCGACACGCCCCCTTCTGACGCGTCATCCGCCTCGTGCGAATCATGGGGGCGGCCATCTTGTCGGCGACCATCTTCTCGACGCGACACGTGCAACCGACGACAGTGGCCATTTTACGAGTCCGACTCGGCTGAGGACTCGGACTACCCGCGAGTGGGAGCAATCACCCTCGACCAAACTCGGCCAAAACATCTGCAAAACTCGATGATGAAGGTCCAAGTCAACGGGCGCGACACTGCATGCCTCTTCGACTCCAGGAGCACGGAGAGCTTTATTCATCCAGAAATGGTAAGGCGCTGCTCCTTGCGCACCCATCCCGCGTCCCAAACCATAGTCCCATTCGGTACAAATCAAGGGGTACTGTATCGCGGGTCTCTCGATCCAGGGCGCCAAACACACCCGTTTCAAATTTTATATCCTCCCCCACCTCTGCGCCCCCCGTGCTGCTCGGACTGGATTTCCAGTGCAGCCACTGAAGCCTGACACTGAAGTTCGGCGGACCCTTGCCCCCCCCTCACGGTATGCAACCTTGCAACACTGAAAGTCGCACCCCCCTCGCTATTCGCGAACCTCACTCTCGACTGTAAGCCCGTCGCCACCAGGAGCCGGCGGTACAATGCCCAAGACATGACTTTTATCAAATCAGAGGTCCAGCGTTTAATGGGAGAGGGGGTCATCGAGGCTAGCAACAGCCCTTGGAGAGCACAAGTGGTGGTAGTCCGGTCCGGGGATAAGAAATGGATGGACGTGGATTATAGCCAGACCATAAACAGTTTCACGCAGCTTGATGCGTATCCCCTTCCTCGCAAAGCAGAAATGGTCAATCGGATCGCCCAATACCAAGTATTTTCCACGGTCGGCCTCAAATCCGCCTACCACCAGCTCCCCATCCGACCAAAAGACTGCCCCTATACTGCCTTCGAAGCATCCGGCCGTCTCTTCCACTTCCTCAGGGTCCCCTTCGGCGTCACAAATGGGGTCTCCGTCTTTCAAAGGGCGATGGACCAAATGGTGGACCAGTATGGTTTGCGGGCTACATACCCGTACTTGGACAATGTCACCATCTGCGGCCATGACCAGCAGGACCATGACGCAAACCTCGAAATGTTCCTCCAGACCGCCCGAGCCCTTAACCTGACCTATAATGAAGAAAAATGCGATTTCCACACAACCCGGCTAGCCATCCTCGGCTATGTCGTGGAAAACGGGGTCCTAGGTCCCGACCCTGACCGCACGCGCCCCCTGAAGGAACTCCCCCTTCCCCGTAGCCTCAAGGCCCTCAAACGGTGCTTGCGGCTCTTCTCCTACTACGCCCAGTGGGTCCCCAAATATGCGGACAAAGCCCTCCCATTCATAAAGACCACCATGTTTCCCCCCTCGGCTGAGGCTTGATTGGCCTTCAACCGCATCAAGGCCGATATCACCAAGGCTGCTATGCACGCGGTGGACGAAACTATCCCCTTCCAGGTAGAGAGCGATGCGTCAGACATCGCCCTAGCTGCTACCCTCAACCAGGCAGGCAGACCAGTAGCGTTCTTCTCGAAGATCCTCACCGCCTCCGAGGTTCGACACTCTGCAGTCGCGAAGAGGCGCAAGCCATTGTGGAGGCTGTACGGCACTGGAGACACTACCTAGCCGGTAGGAGGTTCACTCTCGTCACCGACCAACGGTCGGTCGCCCAAATGTTCAATAACACGCAACGGGGCAAAATAAAAAACGATAAAATTTTGAGGTGGAGGATCGAACTCTCCACCTACACGTACGGTATCCCGCGGCACGTGCGCCAAAGCGCAGGAGGACTGCCTACAAGCCATCCACAATGACCTCTGCCACCCGGGGGTTACCCGGCTCGTCCACTTTATCAAGTCCCGCAACCTACCTTACTCAACCAAGGAGGTCAAGGCCATGACCAGGGCCTGCCAGATCTGTGCGGAGTGCAAACCGCACTTCTATCGGCCAGACAAGGTTCGGCTCGTGAAGGCCTCGGGGCCCTTTGAGCGACTGAGCGTGGATTTCAAGGGGCCCCTCCCGTCCACCAATCGCAATGCCTATTTCCTCACTGTTATCGATGAGTTCTCCCGCTTCCCATTCGCCATTCCCTGCTCCGACATGACCTCTGCTACCATGATAAAGGCACTGCACAGCATCTTCACCCTGTTCGGTTTCCCCGCTTATATCCACAGCGACCGGGGTACATCGTTCATGAGCGATGAACTGCGTCAGTATCTGCTCATCAAAGGCATCGCCTCGAGCAGAACGACGATTTATAACCCGCGGGGAAAGGGACAGGTGGAGAGGGAGAACGCGACAGTGTGGAAGGCTGTCCTTCTGGCCCTACGGTCGAGAAGTCTCCCAACTACCCGCTGGCAGGACGTCCTACCCGATGCCCTACACTCCATTAGGTCGCTCCTCTGCACGACCACGAATGAGACCCCTCACAACCGATTGTTTGTCTTCCCCAGGAAGTCCACCTCCGGGGTCTCGCTTCCACCTTGGCTGACGGCTCCGGGACCTGTTCTTCTCCGGAGGCACATGAGGAGCCATAAAACGGAACCCCTGGTCGAGAAGGTCCGATTACTACACGCCAACCCCAGTTACGCCTACGTCGAGTACCCCGACGGCAGGCAAGATACGGTTTCCCTCCGGGATCTGGCACCAGCTGGTTCCCCCACTACAGACGCCCCTTCCCGCGCCACTCCCCTGCAGAACCCGGCACCCTCTACAACACCCCCCTCCCGGCCCCACTCCCCGTTGGTGGGCACCTACCGCGCGTGCCCCTCCTCTACACACCCCGCTGGCGCCTGCACCGCTACCCCCATCCCCACCTATTCTCCCTGCACCCCGTTCCCCTACCCCGACCCGGACAAAGGCTCTGACCACCGGGCTCCCGGATGTACCCTCAACTAGGACATCCGTGTCCGCCGCGCCACCGCCCGAGCCGAGGAGGACGGTTAGGACGATCAGACCACCGAGACGAATGGACTTATGATGGCACTTCATCCCCGCCGGAATTTTTTTAAACAGGGGGTGAATGTGATGAACGGTTACTGTAATACTATACCCTTGTCATCATGTAAGGTGATGTCCCCTTTAAGACCGGGCTTGGAACCCTGGGGGACTCCGCCTCCAGCTCCGCCCATCTGGGAACCGTATATAAGGGGCCGCCTTGTGGGCGGCACCTCTGTTAGCACCCGTCTCGGCACCAGGCTAGTTCTTAGCTTATTAACGCCATCTTTACCGTTTACTCTCTAAGCGTCGTTATTGAGGGTACAGCAACCACCCTCTGTGTAAAAAAAACTTGCCTCTCACATCTGTTCTAACCTTTTCCCCATACAGCTTAAACCTATGTCCCCTAGTACTTGACTCTCCTACCCTAGGAAACAGCATCTGACTATCCACTCTGTCCATGCCACTCATAATCTTGTAAATCTCTATCGGGTCGCCTCTCAACCTCTGCCGTTCCAGTGATAACAGACTGAGTTTATCTAACCTCTCCTCATAGCTAATGCCCTCAATACCAGGCAACATCCTAGTAAACCGCTTTTGTACCCTCTTGAAAGCATCCACAACGTTCTGGTAGTGTGGCGACCAGATTTGTATTCAATACTCCAAATGAGGCCTAACGAAGGTCCTGTACAGCAGCAACATGATTTGCCAATTTTTGTATTTAATGCCCCAACTGATGAAGGCCAGCATGCCGTATGTCTTCTTGACCACCTTATCCACATGCGATGCCACTTTCAGTGATCGGTGGACATGCACGCCCAGATCTCTCTGCCTGTCAGTATTCACAAGAGTTCTACCATTTATTGTATATTTCCTACATGCATTGGACGTTCCAAAGTGCATCACCTCACACTTGTCCGGATTAAACTCAATCTGCCATTTCTCTGCCCAAGACTCCAACCAGTTTATATCCTGCTGCATCCTCTTCACTATCCGCAACTCCACCAATTTTTGTGTCGTCTGCGAACTTACTAATCAGCCCAGCTACATTTTCTTCCAAATCATTTATATGCACCACAAACAACAAAATCCCCAGAACTGATCCCTGTGGAACGCCGCTAGTCACAGCCTTCCATTCACAAAAGCACCCTTCTACTGCTACCCTCGTGCCCTCTGTGCCCAAGCCAGTTCTATATCCAACTTGCCAGCTCTCCTCTGATCTTATATGACTTCACCTCTTGTACCAGTCTACCATGAGGTACCTTGTCAAATGCTTTACTGAGGTCCATGTATATAACATCCATCTCATCAATCATCTTTGTCACTTCCTTGAAAAACTCGATCAGGTTAGTGAGGCACAACCTCCCCTGCACAAAGCCATGCTGTCCATCACTAATAAGTCCATCTGTTTCCAAATGTGAGTAAATCCTATCTCCAAGAATCATTTCCAGTAATTTCCCTACCACTAACGTAAGGCTCACTGGCCTAGAATTTCCTGGATTATTCCTGCTGCCCTTTTTTTTTCCTCTTTTTTTTAAGAAATATTTTTATTAAAATTTTTACATATTTTCAACAACCCACCCCGCTTACAGAAAAAAGAAAAACAAAGAACACATAAATAAACATCTTACAACTACCTCACGAATTCCCCCAATATACAAACCCCCCATTAAGCAGTAATAAACACAGTAGAAAACACAAAGTACACCCCCGCCCCCCCCCACCCGGGTTGCTGCTACTGCTGACAACCTCCTAACGCTCCGCTAGAAAGTCTAGGAATGGTTGCCACTGCCTGAAGAACCCTTGCACAGACCCTCTCAAGGCAAATTTTACCCTCTCCAATTTAATGAACCCTGCCATGTCGCTGATCCAGGCTTCCACGCTCGGGGGCCTCGCATCCTTCCACTGTAGCAGAATCCTCCGCCGGGCTACCAGGGACGCAAAGGCCAGAATACGGGCCTCTTTCGCCTCCTGCACTCCCGGCTCGTCCGATACCCCAAATAGTGCTAACCCCTAGCTCGGCTTAACCTGGGTGTTCACCACCTTAGACATCGTCCTTGCAATATCCCTCCAGAACCCATCCAATGCCGGGCACGCCCAGAACATGTGGGTGTGATTTGCCGGGCTCCCCAAGCACCTCCCACACCTGTCTTCCGCCCCAAAGAACCTGCTCAGCCTCGCACCTGTCATATGTGCTCTGTGAAGAACCTTAAATTGTATCAGGCTAAGCCTGGCGCAAGAGGAGGAAGAATTAACCCTACCCAGCACGCCCACACACCCTCGTCTATCTCCTCCCCAAGCTCCTCCTCCCATTTACCCTTTAGCTCGTCCACCAGGGTCTCCTCCTCCTCCTGCATCTCCTGGTAGATCGCCGAGACCTTGCCTTCTCCAACCCACACCCCCGAGAACACCCTACCCTGGATCCTGAGTGCTAGAAGCAGCGGGAACTCCCTCACCTGCCGTCTTACAAACGCCCTTACCTGCATGTACCTGAAGGCATTTCCGGGGGGAAGCCTGAATTTTTCCTCCAGCGCCCCAAGATTCGCAAACGTCCCATCTAAAAACAGGTCCCCCATCCTTCTTATTCCTGCCCTGTGCCAGCTCAGGAACCCTCCATCCATTCTCCCCGGGACGAACTGATGGTTCTCCCGGATCGGGGACCAAACCAAAGCCTCTACCTCACCCCTGTGGCGTCTCACACTGCCCCCAGATTTTCAAAGTCGCCGCCACCACCGGACTCGTGGTGTACCTTGTCGGCGGGAGCGGCAGCGACGCTGTCACCAGCGCTCCCAGACTCGTGCCCACTCAGGACGCCATCTCCAGCCTCTTCCACGCCGTCCCCTCCCCCTCCATTACCCACTTGCGTATCATCGCCACATTGACAGCCCAGTAATACCCACACAGATTAGGTAACACTAACCCTCCTCTGTCCCTACTCCGCTCCAGAAACATACTTCTCACCCACGGGGTCTTTTTCGCACACACAAATCCCATGGTGCTCCTACTGACCCACTTAAAAAAGGCCTTAGGGATCAGGATGGGGAGGCACTGGAATGTAAAAAGGAACCTCGGGAGCACCGTCATCTTTACCGACTGTACCCTACCCGCCAGGGAGAGTGGCAGCATATCCTACCTTTTAAACTCCTCCTCCATCTGCTCCACCAACCTCGTCAAGTTGAGCTTGTGCAGGGCCCTCCAGCTCCTGGCCACCTGGATCCCTAAGTACAGAAAACTCTTTTCCGCACTCTTCAGTGGAAGCTCGTCTATCCCCCTTCCCTGGTCCCCTGGGTGTACCACGAAGAGCTCACTCTTCCCCACGTTGAGCTTATACCCGGAAAAGTCCCCAAACTCCCTGAGGATCCGCATCACCTCCGGCATCCCCCCACTGGGTCCGCCACATACGGTAACAGGTCATCGGCATACAATGAAACCCTGTGTTCCTCCCCCCCCCGGACCAGCCCCCTCCAGTTCCTGGACTCCCTTAGAGCCATAGCCAAAGGCTCAATTGCCAATGCAAATAGCAAGGAGGATAGGGCGCACACCTGCCTCGTCCCCCGGTACAGCCGAAAGTATTCCGACCTCCTCCGATTCGTGGCCACACCCGCCACCAGGGCTTCGTAAAGTAGCCTAACCCAACTAATGAACCCCTCCCCGAACCCAAACCTCCTCAACACTTCCCAAAGGTACCCCCACTCCACCCTATTGAAGGCCTTCTCCGCATCCATCGCCGCCACTATCTCCGCTTCCCCCTCCACTGCAGGCATCATGATTACGTTAAGGAGCCTCCGCACATTGGTATTCAGCAGCCTTCCCTTAACAAAACCCGTCTGGTCCTCGTGAATCACCCCCGGGACACAGTCTTCAATTCTGGTAGCCAACACCTTCGTTAACAGCTTCGCATCCACGTTGAGGAGAGAGATTGGCCTATACGACCCGCACTGTAATGGGTCCTTGTCCCGCTTCAAGATCAGCGAGATCAGCGCCCTGGACATCGTCGGGGGTAGGGCCCCCCCCTCCCCCGCCTCATTGAAAGTCCTCACTAATAGAGGGTCCAGCAGGTCCATATACTCCCGCTAAAATTCCACCGGGAACCCATCCGGCCCCGGTGCCTTCCCCGCCTGCATACTCCCCAGCCCCTTAGTCAGCTCCTCCAGCCCTACCGGTGCCCCAGGCCCAGCCACCTGCTCCTCCTCCACCCTCGGGAATCTCAGCCGATCAAAAAATCAACGAATACCCCCCTCCTCTGTCGGGGGCTCAGACGTATACAGCCCCTCATAAAAGTCTCTAAATACCCCATTTATTCCCACCGCACTCCGCACCATGTTCTCCCCTTTGTCCCTAACTCCCCCAATCTCCCTCGCTGCCTCCCGCTTCCGAAGCTGGTGTGCCAACATCCGGCTAGCCTTCCCCCCATACTCATACTCCGCCCCTTGTGTTTTCCTCCACTGCACCTCTGCCTTATTGGTGGTCAACAGGTCGAACTCGGCCTGGAGGCTTCGTCGCTCCTTGAGTAGTCCCTCCTCGGGGACCTCTGCATACCTCCTATCCACCCTTAAAATCTTCCCAATCTCTCCTTCTCTCTCCTCTCCTTCTTCTCCTTGTGGGCCCTAGTGGAGATTAGCTCTCCCCTAATCACCGCCTTCAGCGCCTCCCAGACCACCCCCACCTGCACCTCCCCATTATCGTTAGCCTCTAGATAGCTTTCAATACATCCCCGGATCCGCCCGCTCACCTCCTCATCCGCCAGCAAGCCCACATCCAGGCGCCACAGCGGGCGCTGGTCCCTCTCCTCCCCTAGCTCCAGCTCCACCCAATGCGGGGCATGGTCTGGGATGGCTATGGCCGAATACCCCATGTCCTCCACCCTCGGGATTAGTGCCCTGCTCATAACGAAGAAGTCTATCCGGGAGTAGGCTTTATGGACGTGGGAAAAAAAAGAAAATTCCCTGGCCCCCGGCCTGACAAACCTCCATGGGTCCACTCCTCCCATCAGGTCCATAAACCCCCTCAGCACCTTGGCCGCCGCCGGCCTCTTACCCGTCCTGGACCTGGAGTGGTCCAATGCTGGATCCAGTACCGTGTTGAAGTCACCCCCCCATTATCAAGCTCCCTGCCTCCAGGTCTGGAATCCGGCCCAACATGCGCCGCATAAATCCGGCATTGTCCCAATTCGGGGCATACACATTCACTGATACCACCCGCACCCCCTGCAGCTTACCACTCACCATCACATACCTACCTCCATTGTCTGCCACGATGTTCAACGCCTCAAACGACACCCGCTTCCCCACCAAAATCACCACCCCTCGATTCTTTGCGCCCAACCCCAAGTGGAAAACCTGCCCTACCCACCCCTTTCTCAGCCTAACCTGATCTGCCATCCTCAAATGCGTCTCCTGGAGCATAACCACATCTGCCTTCAGTCCCTTCAGGTGCGCGAACACACGGGCCCTCCTGACCGGCCCGTTCAGGCCTCTCACATTCCAAGTTATCAGCCGGATCAGGGGGCTTCCCCCCACCCCCTCCCCCCCACCCCTCCCCCGCCCCCTGCCGATTAACCATCCCCTTTTCTAGGCCAGCCACGTGTTCTCTCTTTAAAAAAAATAAAAATTTAGAGTATCCAATTCATTTTTTCCAATTAAGAGGCAATTTAGCGTGGCCAATCCACCTACCCTGTACATCTTTGGATTGTGGCGGCGTAACCCACACAGACACGGCCTGCTGCCCTTCTTAAACAATGGAACAAGTTGGCTACTCTCCAATCCTCTGGAACTTCACCTGTAGCCAATGAGGGTACAAAGATTACTGTCGAGGTCCCAGCAATTTCCTCCTTTGCCTCCCGCAGTATTCTGGGGTAGATCCCATCAGGCCCTGGGGACTTATCTACTGAATGCTTTTTAAGATGCCCAACACCTCCTCTTTATTAATATCAACATGACTCAGAATATCTACATATTCTACCCTATACTTCGCATCCACCAAGGCCGGGATTCTCCTTTCCGGGGACTAAGTCCCCACGCCGGCGGGAAAACCGGTTCCAATGACTCCGGCGTCAATGGGCCCCCAAGGTGAGGAATTTTCACCTGTATTGGGGGCTATGTGGACACCGGAGGGGTTGGCGCCGCTCCAGTCGGCGCTGAAGGGACTGCTGCTGCGTTATGGTGCATGTGCAGGGGGTTCTCTTCTCCACGCCGGCAATGGCGGAGCCCTACAGGGGCCGGCGCAGAAGGAAGCAGTGCCCCCACGGCACAGACCCCCCCCCGCAACCCCCGAGGACCGCCC
Source organism: Scyliorhinus torazame (assembly GCF_047496885.1). NCBI lineage: Eukaryota > Metazoa > Chordata > Chondrichthyes > Carcharhiniformes > Scyliorhinidae > Scyliorhinus > Scyliorhinus torazame. Next base: position 170,724,089 of record NC_092716.1, on the reverse strand, counting down.
CAGCCGACTTACCTGCCAGGTCCCGCCGTGTGGGACCATACGTAACCCACGCCGGCGGGACTGGCCAAAAACGGACGGCCGCTCGGCCCATTGGGGCCCGGAGAATTGCCGGGGGAGCCGCTGCCAACGGCCCCCGATGGGCGTCGCGTGAACCCCGCCCCTGCCCGAAAAACAGCGCCAGAGAATACTGCAGCCGACGTCGGGACGGGATTCCTGCCGCCCCCCCGGGGATTCTCCGACCCGGCGGGGGGTTGGAGAATCCCGCCCCAAGTCTTTCTCTTTGGTGAATACTGAGGCAAAGTATTCATTTAGTGTCTCGTCCATTTCCTCTGGCTACCCTCTTGCTCTTTACATATGTATAAAACGCCTTTCAATTTTTCTTAATCCTGTTTGCCAATGATGTTTCATGACCCCTTTTAGCCTTCCTAACTCCTACCTTAAGTTCTTTCCTACTTGCTTTATATTCTTCAAGGGCTTCATCTTTCATAATCCTTATAAGACCTTACGAATGCTTCCTTTTCTTTGTGACAAGATTCATAATATCCCTCGCCATCCAGGTTTCCCTACATTTGCCACCCTTATCTTTCGTCCTAACAGGTACATGCCGGTCCTGAATTCTAATCAACTGACATTTGAAAGCCTCCCACATGCCGGATGTTTATTTTCCTTCAAATAGTCTCGCCCAGTCAACACTCTCCAGATCCTGCCTAATGCTGTTTTAATTAGCTTTCCCCCAGTCTAACACCTTCACCTGAGGACCACTCTTGTCCTTATCTATAAGCAGCTTAAAACGTACAGAATTATGATCACTGTTCCCAAAATAATCTCATACCGAAACTACGATAACCTGGCCAGGCTAATTTCCCAGCACCAGGTCTAATATAGCCCCTTCCCAAGTTGGGTTATTTACATATTGATTCAAGAAACCCTCCTGGACTCTCCTTACAAATTTTGCTCCATTCATGTGTCTTACACTGAGTGTGCCCCAGTCAATATAGGGAAAGTTAAAATCACCCACCACGACAACCCTATTGTTTATGCATCTTTCCAAGATCTGTGTGTATATCTGCTCCTCGATCTCCCGCTGGCTGTTAGGAGGTCTATAGTAAACCCCCAACATTGTGTCAGCATCCTTCCTATTCCTGAGCTCTAGTTAGATTGCCTCACTGCCTGAACCCGCCAAGGTGTCCTCCCTCAGCACAGCTGTGAAATTCTCCTTAACCAATAATGCAACTCCCCCACCCCTTTTGCATCCTCCTGCCTGAAGCATCCAAATCCTGGACTGTTTAGTTGCCAATCCTGTCCCTCTTTCAACCAGGTTTCTGTAATAGCAACAACATCATAATTTCACGTACTATTCCAAGCTCTAAATTCATCTGCTTTACCTGAAATACTCCTCGCATGAAACTAATGCACTTCAGCCCCACTGCGTTGACCAACTACTCCCTGCCTGCTCTTCCTCTTAATCTTACTGGCCTTAGTCTGTAGCTCTCCCTCAGTTATTTCTCCCGCTGACCTACTGCTCTGGTTCTCACACCCCTGCCATACCACACAGTTCAATCTGTATCTCTGCCTTCCACATTTCTCCTTACTAGCTTTTGTTTCTATCCCCTCTTTACTACCCTCTGACTTCCTGCATTGGTTCCCATACCCCTGCTATATTAGTTTAAACCCTCCCCAACAGCGTTAGCAAACAACCCCTCTAGGACATTGGTTCGAAGGGCCGGTGCAGACTCGATGGGCCGAATGGCCTCCTTCTGCACTGTAGGGATTCTACAAGGAGAAACCATGGGTTTCCCAGCGATGAGTGGTGCTGTCACCGGGAAATCCTGTTGACAACGGCACCCACTGACGGACCCCTCAGCCACCGAAAAACCTGTGGAGGAGTGGTCGGTAAATCCGGCCCTTTTTTCCCACTATTCTTGCAATTTCTGTGAGGAAACATTTTTCTTAATAATCTTTAATGTCACAAGTAGGCTTACATTAACACTCTAATGAAGTTACTGTGAAAAGTCCCTAGTCGCCACATTCCAGTGCCTGTTTGGGTACACGGAGGGAGAATTCAAAATGTCCAAATTACCTAAAGGCACGTCTTTCGGGAATTGTGGGTGGAAACCGGAGCACCCAGAGGAAACCTACGCAGCCATGGGGAGAACGTGCAGACTCCGCACAGACAGTGACCCAAACCGGGAATCGAACCTGGGACCCTGGCGCTGTGAAGCCATAGTGCTAACCACTATGCTACCGTGCTACCTGCATTACTGACCACGGTATGACCAGATCTAATTTATTTTTACTTACCTTTCTGAAAGTTTGTAAACATCCTGGGCAGTACTTTTGTGTAACAATGTCACAGAGCTTATAAGATTTATTTTGAACTCGCTAATCCTACACCATTTTTAGGTCTTCAGTTCTTTTCAAGAACATTTTTTTTTAAAATCCCAATTAAGAAGCAATTTAGTGTGGCCAATCCACTTACCCTGCATGTCTTTGGGTTGTGGGGGTGAGAGCCACACAGACACGGGGAGAATGTGCAAACTCCACACAGACAGTGACCCGGGGCCCGGGATCAAACCCAGGAACTCGGCGCCATGAGGCAGCAGTGCTAACCACTGCGCCATCGAGCCGCCTTTTCATGGACATTTTGAACATGAAATATGACTCATCAGGTGGTACACAGAAGTAATGCTGGAAGTGATTCTGCACCCATTTTTACCTTCCCCTGAGATGGCTGGATTGAGATTGATGAAACTCATTTTTCAAACTGCATCATTATGCAATTGTGAGATGAGCTGTTATTAAATCTTAACTCCCCTGACCATCGTGATGGGTGCATCGTGGGTGTGATCGTGCTTTGAGCATTGCAGCAGTCTTTTCCCATCTGAAATATAGGAATACATGAAACATTGCAGTGTAAACTTTCTGTAAGTCCTCTATGATTTGGCTGCTTTCAAACATGTTGAGGGGGAGGGGAATAATTTTGCTCTCCTGTTTTCGAGGGGCGGGAGTGGAGTAATTTTGCGCTCCAGTTTCGAGGGGCAGGATCGGTGTTGGGGGCGGACAATGCTGCAGGTGTCCCAAAATGGGTTTAACGCTGACGGGATATCCTGTTGTGATTGCCCCTGCCAACCCGCCACTGACATCCCTATTTGAATATATTTAAATATAATGATCAGGCCTTTACACCTGATAGGTTCCCCCACCAGCCCTGTTAAGTTGTCCATTCATGTTGGCGTGAGGGCATGCTGATGTAAAGCACAACAGGTCAGCACGGTAGCATTGTGGATAGCACAATTGCTTCACAGCTCCAGGGTCCCAGGTTCGATTCCGGCTTGGGTCGCTGTCTGTGCTGAGTCTGCACATCCTCCCCATGTGTGCGTGGGTTTCCTCCGGGTGCTCCGGTTTCCTCCACAGTCCAAAGATGTGCAGGTTAGGTGGATTGGCCATGATAAATTGCCCTTAGTGTCCAAAATTGCCCTTAGTGTTGGGTGGGGTTACTGGGTTATGGGGATAGGATGGAGGTGTTGACCTTGGGTAGGGTGCTCTTTTCAAGAGCCAATGCAGACTCGATGGGCTGAATGGCCTCCTTCTGCACTGTAAATTCTATGGAGGTCCTCCATGACATGCACCTGGCGGGCAGAATCTGCTGGAGGCGCACAGGTGAATACAGCCCCTGAGGTGGAGATGATCATGCCAGGGCAGTACCCTGGAACTGACTCCTGGTGCTGCCCCCTTGGTGTTCTGGGGGGGGGGGGGGGGGGGCATGGCAGGGCAGAAGGGGGGGAAGTTCTGGGGGGGGGGGCACGGCAGGGCAGAAGGGGGGAAGTTCTGGGGGGGGGGCACGGCAGGGCAGAAGGGGGGAAGTTCTGGGGGGGGGCACGGCAGGGCAGAGGGGGGGAAGTTCTGGGTGTGGGGGGGCACGGCAGGGCAGAGGGGGGGGAAGTTCTGGATGTGGGGGGGCGGGGGGGGGGACACGGCAGGGCAGAGGGGGGGGAAGTTCTGGGTGTGGGGGGAGTTCCATAGTGGGGTGCAGGGATTTTGTGGAGGGGGGCGGAGTTGCTATTTTTATTGCATGAAATCGGGATGCCCTTTTGGATTAAAGTAAGGAGGTACATAATAACAACACACTATAAACAATGTTGCCTATCCTCGTGAATTGTCACTCTTTATGCCTTTAGACAATTTCTTACTCTAGTCATAATGTGGAGATGCCGGCGTTGGACTGGGGTGGGCACAGTAAGGAGTCTTCCAACACCAGATTAAAGTCCAACAGATTTGTTTGGAATCACTAGCTTTCGGAGCGCAGCTCACCTGATGAAGGAGTTACTCTACAGTGCCATTGTATTGTTGTTAACCCTGACCTTGTCCTCTTAGAACATAGAACATAGAAAAATACAGCACAGAACAGGCCCTTCGGCCCACGATGTTGTGCCGAACCTTTGTCCTAGATTAATCATAGATTATCATTGAATTTACAGTGCAGAAGGAGGCCACCCAGCCCACCGAGTCCGCATCGGCTCCTGGAAAGAGCACCCCACCCAAGGTCACCACCTCCACCCAACACTAAGGGCAATTTTTGACACTAAGGGCAATTTATCATGGCCAATCCACCTAACCTGCACATCTTTGGATTATGTGTCATAATCATCAAAACTGTTGTGAATCCTGATCCACGTTCATAGATGTAGAAACGTGTGGATCTGTCTGGATATGCAGCATTTACTAATATTTTTTTTTGGGATGAGACCTTAAACCAAGGTCCCATCTAACCTCTCAAGTGGACATGAAACATTCCATGGTGTTTTGTAGAAGGGGTGGGGAATTATTCTTGCTGTCCTGCTCAATATTTATTCCTCCATCTACATCATAACATAACAGGTTATTTGGCCTTTATCACATTGCTGATTGTGAAAGCCTGCTGTGTGTAATTTAGCTATACAGTAACTACATGACAAAAGTATTTAATTGGCTATAAGCATTTTGGGATGTCTATAGTCATGAAAGGTGAGAAATAAATGCAAGTCTTTCTTTTTTCATCCTCCCTTCCCTTTTTCCCACCTTATCCCCTTTTCCTTTCTCTTTCCCCTCTTCATTTCCCTTTTTTTCTTTCCTTTTTTGCTCGTTCTTGCTGTCACATCCTGTGGGTAGTCATCCACTTTGCCAAGTTAAACTGAAAGATACAAACATTCCTGCTCTGTTCAGACCAAGAAAATATACCTGTGGGAAACAACCAGCCAGGAGCAGAGTGGTAATGTTTGGATTTGGAGCAAACTTGCTGTCAATCAATTAATAATTGAGGCCAAAGTTACACATTGGCTTGCAAAGGAATGGCCTTGATGGACAAAATAGCCCCGCCTGCCTCCATTCCTGAAACTCTTCTGTGGTTTAGGTGCAGGTATTGATGAATGCAGTGGTCAGCGTGGACCTCTTTGCCAGGCGCATACATTTTATACTCACAACTGCTCAAAAAAACATCAATTTTTAAGAGTATGAAATTAGTTTTATCTTTCTATATGATTAACATTGGTGTGTATTGATGGTCAGGCATTGCGTCACTTTGCTGAACAGGAAATATTTATAATTCACAAAAATCTGAATGCTTTTTGTGTGAACGCACTTGACACTGGTTAAATGGTCCATTGATTAATCATCTATTGATGGGTATTTTCTGACAGAATCTTACACATATTTTACACCCTGGACCCACTTCAAAGAGGGAGTCTTGCATGGACTGTCTCCCTAGACACTCTGTTTGGAACAGTGAGTGTTAACATTGGCATGTGACTAATCCCCATGGGTGTCTGGCTGTCTCCTGACTTGGATTTCATGGAGACACACCACTCCATAATAACCAGGATAGTCTGAGTTTGTCTTCCTGATCAATTTATTACCTTGAAATGACAGTTCTCCCGAAGAACCATACCAATAGAGGGTATGTGGCAAGTATGTGTTCAGTAATCTCTTAAGACTTTCTCTGTGTTTGCTCAAATGTTTCTGTTGATAAAAAGATGCTCCCAGGGGAATCTCGCCTGATTTAGTTAAGCCTTAATCCACTTGAATTTGAAAGCATCTTGCCTAGATTTCTAGATACGATAGTGGATTTCCATTTTATTTTGTCTTCTGGTGATCTGTTACTTTTCTATCAATGCCCTCGGGTCCTCAGTTTACATTGACAGCTGCTGCTTTGGTTGAACCACAGATTTTGACCTTAGCTTTAAGTATGCGCTTGGCCAAATGTAAGCTTTGCCCCATTGTGTAAAGTAATTGCAGCCTGGCGAACTGCAACATAAAATGATGGCTGGATTCATGAACAAATTGGCTACAACAGCCATGCATGCCACCACTGTGCCTGTCTTGTACATCTTGTACATTTGCCTGTAATCAAAAGGGAAAATTGTGGTCTCCAGGGTAATATACTGTTCTGTGCCACAAAATAGTGTGTTAATTGTCAGTACGCCCCCGGTTGTGAATGCTTAAGAATGCATCCACAGGATGTGACAAGAATCTTGTTTAAACCTCCCCCTGTCCTTGAGAGAAAGTCAGATGGTTACAGTAATCGGTTTTTATTCTGCAGTTATCAGATCAGCTACAATTTGGTAACATTTATTTTCAATGTGGGCTGTATTGAGAGTCCTGGTAAATATATTCCAAATGCCAGCAGGAAGATTGGAGTGATGGGGACTGATGCTTTTGGTTGAGGGTTGGGGATGAGGATGGGGTGGTGAGAGGCATTGCTTTAATTGCCTGGTTTTGGCCCAGACATGGTTTAAGTTCGCTGATTTAGATTTGAACTTTGCATTCTTCATAAGCAAGATAATGAATGGCTGTAAATCTGGGGGCTAATGGATGTGTTATTCTAAATGGCCTAGTGTAACATTCCTTCTTGGCAGGACAATAAAAGGGCCTGTACATACCAACTGTTAAACACACATTACAGTTGAGTATCACTATTAGATTTCTCTTGCATAATAAAGTGAACCACATTACACACAATTAAGCTGAGACACCATGTGGAAGTATTCGTGGAAGTGCTTGAAACATTCAATGAATGTGCAGACAGAGTTTCAGATATCCACTTGCAGGGTAGATCCTTTCACTGGCAAAACGTTGACTGCAATTTAGAGAATTACATTCATAATGTATAATCCCTCCTGTGTATGCTACTTGTTGATTAAATCTTGAAGGAGAGGTCACATTGGGCTTGGGGACGAGATGGTGCCAAAGTGAGTATTTGGAAATGAGAGAGTCAGGGCACGATTCTCCCAAAGGGGAACAAAGCCCCCTGTTTCCCGACACTCGCAGTGCCGAGAAACACAAGGCCTGAACAGGGAACCTGCAACCTAGGCCACACATAAGCCGTTTTTTACAGTGGGAACTCTGCTTGTCGGAACTCCCAATTGTAGCGAGAGATCAGGGCGCCATTTTTAAAAAGCTCCCTGACCTCCACCCCCCCCCCCCCGCCCAAACGCAATATGGGAGGACCCCCCCCCCGCAACACACGCGCCAGGTAACCCAGGCCCGATCGTGCGCGTGCACCCATTTCTTACTAAACATTTTAATGGATCTAGGTCCCTGCTTTGCATATTTAATGGACACCCATTTAAAGACTTGAATTGGGTTCCTGTTGGATTTTTAACAGCCTGTCACTATTCTTCAGGCAAGAAAGAAGTGGCCATCAGTGAAACGTCTCTCCCGTGTTATTTGAAAGTCTTGTTAGAATTGAAAATAATTGAAATGGATAAAATGAAATTGGACAAGAAGGATAACAAGAGAAAGAGAATTAATATAGTTCCATTAATTGCCATTTGTCCTGCTTTTTGTCTGCATTAATGCATAGCAGTTGCACATGCTGTTGGTTCCCAAATCCAGCCTCCTGTTTTCCACAGTGCTATGTTTCAACCTTTAAATTTTGATTGCCCCTTCTGCTACAGCTTTGAAATGGTCCAAATCCAAACCACAAATTATATCATGTATATAATCATGGTGCACAATCCTTCCTGACCTGGCTGTTAACTCTTTTTTAAATTTAAGAGTACCCAATTCTTTATTTCCCAATTAACGGGCAGTTTTGCGAGGCCAATCCACCTATCCTGTACATCTTTGATTTCTGGGGGTTATGAGATCCTCACAGACATGGGGAGAATGTACAAACTCCACAGTGACCCAGGGCCGGGATCGAACACATGTCCTCGGTGCCGTGAGGCAGCAGTGCTAACCACTGTGCCACTGTGCTGCTCCTTGGCGTGTTACCTTTGACACTGTTGACCACAGAATCCCTACAGTGAAGAAGGAGGCCATTCGGCCCATCGGGTCTGTCCATCCTCCACCATTGTCGAACTGCATGGGAAGGCTCTACTTCGACCTCTGCACTGTTGCTTTGGTGTCCCCCGAGGATCTATCTTGAACTCCTCTTACAACTCATTTACATGCCATCCCTCAGCCATATTGTCCACTTGTAAACTGATGATTTCCAGCTTTACTTAACTATCACCTCTCTTCATCCACCATTGACAACCAGCCCTGGAATGAACTGGAATTTCCTCCAATAAAATATTAGGAAGACCAAAGCCATTGCCTTTGAACTCCTCCATTAAATCTGTTCCCTAGCCACCAGTTCCATTCCTCTTCCTGCTCATTGTCTCAGGCTGAACAGACAGGAAGGAAATCTGCCATCCTTACCTGGTCTGGCCCACATTTGTCTCCAGAACCACGTCAATGCGGTTGACATTTAACACTGAAATGGCCTTTTGGAGGGTAATTGGGAATGGCCAACAAATGCTGGCCTCATCAATCAATGAGACTCGCATCCCATCAACGAATAAAAAAATTCTTACTCTATATGCCCATGTCCCTCACTCCTATAACTTCCTCCAGTCTTTTATCCTTCCGAGAATTCTACATTCCTTCACATCTTGCCTCAAACATTGCTCATTTCCTTCTTCTGCACCATTGGTGCATCCAGCTAAGTAGGCCTAAGCTTTGAAATTCCCTCCTTAAAACTCTTTGCCGCACACCATCCGCACCACAAAGATACTGCTTAATATCGACTTCTTTGACCAATTCTCTGGTCACTTGTCCTAACGTCACCTCCTTTCACTTGATGTTAATTTTTGTCTGATTATGCTCTTGTGTTGTGGCTTGGGACATTTTACTACGTCAAAGCTGCTATATAAATAAAAGTTTTTGTTGTTCTTTCTTTCCTTCTCTATCTCCTGTACTTTTATCTCTTCCTTCATAGTGCACCTGGCTGTGAATTTCAAATTTTCTATCAATTACTGCCACCCTCTGGTGGAATAAAGCAAGAGAAAGTCGGGGAGTGTGGTGAGCCATGTAAGGCTGTTGTATATATTATTGTATTTACTCACTGTTACTGTTGTTGTGTTGATGTTGTTGTTGGCTCCGCCCCTTGTGAGAAGGTATATAACCCATCGATCCGGGACAGCCTCTCAGTGCGGGAGAAGATACTGGTGGGCACATTCTAGCAGATTAAAACCACAGTTCTTGTTAACTACCTTTTCGACTGGATTGATTGGTATCAATTTAATCAGCTAGAATTCTTTTTACCATGGAAGCAGTTTTAAAACCAGAACGCCTCGATCTTGACCTGGAGGCTATGGCAATATTTGAGCATTGGATCAATTGCTTTGAGGCCTACCTTGGCTCCTTCGCCGCCGAGGTCTCCCCGGAAATTAAACAGCATCTCCTCAACGCCCGGGTGAGCCACAGGATTTTCCAGCTCATCAGAGACGCGGCCTCATACACAGAGACAGTGGAGCTGCTCAAACAACAGTTCATGAGGCTGGTGAACGAGGTACTCGCTCAACATCTCCTGACCACGCAGCGTCAGCGCCAGGGTGAGTCACAGGCTGAATACCTACGTGAACTGAGAGTACTCATCCGCAGTTGTAACTGCAGGACTGTCACAGTGGTCGAGCACGCGGAGCTGATCCTCCGGGACACCTATGTGGCAGATGTCTGGTCCAGCTACATCCGGCAGCGGCTTCTAAAAAAGGGGGCCCTCGACCTCAAGGAGACTGTGAAGCTGGCTACCTCTCTGGAAGTGGCCTTCCAGAGCCTGGATGCCTTCCCATCTGACCACGCGGCATCCTCGGGGACGTCGGAGGCGCAGCCATCACTCGACCCAGGTGTGCCTCATTTCTGCACCGCGCGGCAGTCCAGCTCCGGAGAACCATGCTGTTACTTCTGCTGTCAGGGCCAGCATCCCAGGCAGCGTTGCCCGGCTCGCAACTCCAAGTGTAACGAGTGTGGCAAGAAGGGGCACTACGCTAAAGTATGCCTACCTGAGCATAAAAATCAAAATCAAAAACCAAAAGCCTGTCAAACCCAGTCTGAGACTCACAGACCCCGCAGCGTGGCATCGTGCCTGCCCGGAGCGTCCTCTGCTGACGCGTCACTCGCCATGTGCAATCCATGGGGGCAGCCATCTTGTCTGACGTCATCGATGTTGAACGCCGTGTGCAATCCATGGGGGCAGCCATTTTGTCCGACTTTATCGACGCCGCCATTTTGCGACCAGAACGACACTCATCAACTCAGCTCCATTCAACTTGACCATGTCATAATATACACATCAGTATATGATGGTGCAGAGACACACACTGACTGACACACTGCAAGATCAATCAACACACACAACACAGCAGCCAATCACCAGTTAGGGCACGGTCACTATAAAGACAGAGGGCACTAGTTTTCCCACTCATTCGGGATGTAGCCTCTGAGACAGACAGAGCCCGCAGTCAGTAGCACAAACATCCACCATGTGCTAGCAGTATAGGCTGGTCAGGTTAGGCATAGGTTATCAGTCAATCTAACATAGTGTCGACCCACAGTGCAAGTATGTTTAACAGCTCTTAGTTAAATAAAATAGAGTTGTACTATTACAAGTGTTGGTAGACTGTCTATGTTACTGCGAAGGTAAACGCAGTCTCCACAGATCCAGAGTACCCAATACATCAGACCAGTTCCGGCCTTGCCATCTTCAAAGCTCGATGATAGCCATCAGCCTCAACGGGCAGGAGACGTCCTGCCTCTTTGACTCCGGGAGCACAGATAACTTTGTCCACCCGGTCATGGTAAGGCACTGTTCCCTCCGGGTCCTCCCCGTCTCACAAGTCACATCCCTAGCTTGCGGATCACACTCCGTGCAGATCCGGGGGTACTGCACCACCAACTTGGCAATACAGGGTGTCGAATATGCCAATTTCAAACTCTACATCCTCCCCCATCTCTGCACCCCTCTCCTACTGGGTTTAGACTTTCAGTGCAATCTCCGTAGTCTAACCCTGAAGTTCGGGGGACCCCTGCCCCCTCTCACTGTCTGTAGCCTCTAGACCCTGAAGGTCACCCCTCCCTTGCTCTTCGCGAACCTCACCCCAGACTGTAAGCCCGTCGCCACCCGGAGCAGACGGTACAGTGCACATGACAAGGCCTTCGTCAGGTCAGAGGTCCGGCGACTCCAGAGGGAAGGGATCATTGAGGCCAGTAATAGCCCCTGGAGAGCACAAGTGGTGGTCGTCAGGACCGGGGAGAAACACCGGATGGTCATCGACTACAGTCAGACGATCAACCGGTACACGCAGCTCGATGCGTACCCCCTACCGCGCATATCTGACATGGTCAAACAGATTGCGCAGTATCGAGTCTTCTCTACGGTGGACTTGAAGTCCGCGTACCACCAGCTCCCTATCCAGCGGGAGGACCACCAATACACTGCTTTTGAAGCAGATGGCCGTCTCTTCCATTTCCTCAGGATCCCCTTCGGCGTCACCAACGGGGTTTCGGTCTTCCAATGAACGATGGACCGAATGGTCGACCAGTACGGGCTGCGGGCCACATTCCCGTACTTGGATAATGTTACCATCTGCGGCCATGACCTGCAGGACCACAACGCCAAACTTCAAAAATTCCTCCGCACCGCCTGTCTCCTTAATTTGACATATAATAAGGAGAAATGCGTTTTCCACACAACCCAGCTAGCCATCCTCGGCTATGTCGTGGAAAACAGAGTCCTAGGGCCTGACCCAAACGCATGCGCTCCCTCCTGCAACTCTCCCTTCCCCACTGCCCCAAGGCCCTGAAAAGGTGCTTGGGGTTCTTCTCTTACTATGCCCAGTGGGTCCCCAACCTCGCGGACAAGGCCCGCCCACTCATTAAGTCCACCACTTTTCCCCTGACGGCTGAGGCCCGCCTGGCCTTCAACCACATCAGATCTGAAATTGCCAAGGCCACGATGCACGCCGTGGACGAATCCATCCCGTTCCAGGTGGAAAGTGATGCGTCTGACTTTGCCCTGGCAGCCACTCTTAACCAGGCAGGGAGGCCTGTCGCATTTTCTTCCCGTACCCTCCATGCCTCCGAAATTCAACACTCCTCTGTTAAAAAGGAGGCGCAAGCCATTGTAGAAGCTGTGAGGCACTGGAGGCATTAGCTGGCAGGCAGGAAATTTACTCTCCTCACAGACCAACGGTCGGTTGCCTTCATGTTCAACAACACGCAGCGGGGCAAAATTAAGAACGACAAGATTTTGCGGTGGAGGATCGAGTTCTCCACTATAACTACGACATCTTGTATCGTCCTGGGAAGCTCAATGTGCCCCCAGATGTCCTGTCCCGTGGCACCTGTGCCAATGCGCAGGATGACCGGTTATGGGACTGCCAAGTCGGTGCGGAGTGCAAGCCGCACTTCTATCGGCCAGACAAGGCCCATCTGGTGAAGGCCTCCCGCTCTTTTGAACGCCTCAGTATGGATTTCAAGGGGCCACCCCCCTCCACTGATCGTAACGTGTACTTCCTCAACTTTGTTGATGAGTACTCACATTTTCCTTTCGCCTTCCCATGCCCTGACATGACCTCTGCCACAGTCATCAAGGCCCTGTGCAGCATCTTCACCCTGTTCGGTTTCCCCACTTATATTCACAGCGATCGGGGATCATCATCCATGAGCGATGAGCTGCGTCAGTACCTGCTCAGTAAGGGCATCGCCTCGAGCAGGACGACCAGCTACAACCTCAGGGGAAACGGGCAGGTGGAGAAGGAGAATGCTACGGTCTGGAAGGCCGTCCTTCTGGCCCTATGGTCTAGAAGTCTCCCAGTCGCCCGCTGGCAGGAGGTCCTCCCTGACGCGCTCCACTCCATCCGGTCACTGTCGTGTACTGCCACTGACGAGACCCCTCACGACCCGTCTATTTGTCTTTCCTAGGATGTCGATCTCCGGGGTCTCGCTTCCTACCTGGTTCACGACTCCTGGGCCGGTACTCCTCCGGAAGCACTTGAGGAATCATAAAAGCCGTTCCATTGGTTGAGAGGGTTCACCTCCTCCATGCGAACGCTCAGTACGCATACGTGACACACCGTGACGGGTGGCAGGACACAGTCTCCCTCAGGGACCTGGCCCCCACGGGTACCCCTGCGTCCACCATCACCTCACCGCTTCCTTCTACCTCCCCATCTACCCCATCAACTCACCCGGGGTCCACTAGCACCGCCCCTGCACCGTCACCCTGTCCGGGTCCCTGTTGTGAGGACAACATGCGACCGGAGTCGAAGGTCTCGACGCCAGGGCCTACACTGCGATGTTCACAGCGGACAATACACCTTCCTGTGAGACTGAACCTGTGAGTCCACTGCACACCCGCCCGGACTTTTTTTAACAGGGGGTGAATGTGGTGAGCCACGTATGGCTGTTGTATATATTATTGTATTTACTCACTGTTACTGTTGTTGTGTTGATGTTGTTGTTGGCTCTGCCTGTGGCCCCGCCCCTCGTGAGAAGGTATATACCCCATCGATCCGGGACAGCCTCTCAGTGCGGGAGAAGCTACTGGTGGACACATTCTAGCTGATTAAAACCACAGTTCTTGTTAACTACCGTTTCAACTGGATTGATTGGTATCAGGGAGTTATCAACATTTCTAGTCAGGAGATCACAGGCGAAGATACCAACAATGTCTCACTCTTGCCAGGTGTGGGAAAATAGGTGGCCTGTCTTGTGACTTATGTTAAACAGTCATTACTATAGCCCGGCTCTGTGTGGTGTCCTCTACCAGCCACCTGTAGGTGTGTCCAGTTCACAGACTATTGCACAGAATAGTAAACTCAGTGGCGGTATAAATCCAGTACAAAGTCTTACAACACCAGGTTAAAGTCCAACAGGTTTGTTTCGATGTCACTAGCTTTCGGAGTGCTGCTCCTTCCTCAGGCGAATGAAGAGGTATGTTCCAGAAACACATATATAGACAAATTCAAAGATGCCAAACAATGCTTGGAATGCGACCATTAGCAGGTGATTAAATCTTTACAGATCCAGAGATGGGGTAACCCCAGGTTAAAGAGGTGTGAATTACATCAAGCCAGGACAGTTGGTAGGATTTTGCAGGCCAGATGGTGGGGGATGAATGTAATGTGACATGAATCCCAGGTCCCGGTTGAGGCCGCACTCATGTGTGCGGAACTTGGCTATAAGTTTCTGCTCGGCGATTCTGCGTTGTTGCGCGTCCTGAAGGCCGCCTTGGAGAATGCTTACCCGGAGATCAGAGGCTGAATGCCCTTGACTGCTGAAGTGTTCTCCGACTGGAAGGGAACATTCCTGCCTGGTGATTGTTGCGCGATGTCCGTTCATTCGTTGTCGCAGTGTCTGCATGGTCTCGCCAATGTACCACGCTTTGGGACATCCTTTCCTGCAGCGTATGAGGTAGACAATGTTGGCCGAGTCGCACGAGTACGTACCGCGTACCTGGTGGGTGGTGTTCTCACGTGTAATAGTGGTATCCATGTCAATGATCTGGCACGTCTTCCAGAGATTGCCATGGCAGGGTTGTGTGGTGTCGTGGTCACTGTTCTGAAGACTGGGTAGTTTGCTGCAAACAATGGTTCGTTTGAGGTTGCGCGGTTGTTTGAAGGCAAGTAGTGGGGGTGTGGGGATGACCTTGGCAAGATGTTCATCGTCATCAATGGCGTGTTGAAGGCTGTGAAGAAGATGACGTAGTTTCTCCGCTCCGGGGAAGTACTGGACGACGAAGGGTATTCTGTCGGTTGTGTCCCATGTTTGTCTTCTGAGGAGGTCGGTGCGGTTTTTCGCTGTGGCGCGTTGGAACTGTCGATCGATGAGTCGAGTGCCATATCCCGTTCGTACGAGGGCATCTTTCAACGTCTGTAGATGTCTGTTACGCTCCTCCTCGTCTGAGCAGATCCTGTGTATACGGAGCACTTGTCCATAGGGGATGGCTTCTTTCATGTGTTTAGGGTGGAAGCTGGAGAAGTGGAGCATCATGAGGTTATCCGTGGGTTTGCGGTAAAGCGAAGTGCTACGGTGACCATCCTTGATGGAGACGAGTGTGTCCAAGAATGCAACTGATTTTGGAGAGTAGTCCATGGTGAGTCTTATGGTTGGATGGAACTTATTAATGTCATCGTGTAGTCGTTTCAGTGATTCTTCGCCGTGGGTCCAAAGGAAAAAAATGTCATCGATGTATCTGGTGTATAACGTCGGTTGAAGGTCCTGTGCGGTGAGTAGGTCCTGTTCAAACTTGTGCATGAAGATGTTGGCGTATTGGGGTGCGAATTTTGTCCCCATGGCTGTTCCGTGCGTCTGGATGAAGAACTTGTTGTCGAAGGTGAAGACGTTGTAATCCAGAATGAAGCGGATGAGTTGTAGAATTGCGTCTGGAGATTGGCAGTTGTCGGTGTTGAGTACTGAGGCTGTTGCAGCAATGCCGTCGTCATGGGGGATGCTGGTGTAGAGTGCCGCGATGTCCATTGTGACGAGGAATGTTCCAGGTTCAACTGGTCCATGGGTGCTGAGTCCACATCATGATATAAATCCATGCAGAGCTTTATGAATGACAGCTTGACTGAATATCCTGCAAATTTGGATACAGATCTCTGGCAGAAAGTGCCTCACTGCTGATGGTTTGTGTCCACTTTAGCTCAGCCAACTTTAATTGCCATGGTGATAAAACAAGCACTGTGTGTACTTTGTGTATTAATTTGCTTTGTTTCACACAGTTTTTCTCGTTTTGCTGCCAAGCACAGTGAGAGGGAGAGGTGGCTGTGGCCTGGAATTTTATCAGTGAGCTATTAAGTACTTGGCTCAGATTATACAGCTTCAAATCTAAAGAGTGCCCTTTGAGAGAAGACAAGAAATGATTTCAAGGGCTGCTAAGCAGTTAACAGAGTGCTTCAATTTTTGGACTATCAGCGAGGCTGTTACCCTCTCCTCCTGCAGGTGCTCATGCTGGGATATGGAGTGCCCTTGATTACCTTAGACTAGTAGCCATTCGCCATGTGTGAACAGAGACAGTGAGTGTCAGAGGAATCACGGCCAAATGTCCTCGTTAACAGTGTGTTGAAAGAGACAGCTTGCAGTGGAGTTGGGTGAGAGGCTGCAGCAAGAGGAGGTGACGTTGAAAAGGGTGCCAACATGTGTCAGACACTGTGGGCTGGCAGCGAGGTGCGAGACAGAAAGCCGTCGGCCACTATTCACAGGAGGCGTTAAAGTTTTCTCATTTGCACCTGCGTGAATGTGACTTGTTTTACCTGAAGAGCTGCACATTTCTTTCTGTTTTCACACCATCAAATTAGACACTAATGTAAGTTTTCTGAGTGTGAGGGGCTGAGATTAATCTGCCTGAAATAAGTGGATCAACATGGCCATTACAATCAGAAAATGTAGGCCTCCGTTTCTTTAGCAGTTAATCACAGAGCTGAAACAATGTGTTATTTTGATTTTTGTCTGCTGGTAGTGTGCCCCTCTGTGTATATATGACTCACTCACTCAGCATGGTCTCTTAGTTTGTTGCCATCTTGGAAATGCACTTCTAAGTATGATATTGTATAGCCAATTGTGAGCTAAGTCCGCCCAAGGTGAGGTCCAGAAATTGGTGCTCTGGACATTCGATTCTCTGGCGAGAGGCACAGCCATTCTTCACCAGCCACTGATGCCAAGACACTCAGTTCTCCCATTGCTGGGATGACCTGCGTCGAGAGGAGCCTCTTGAAATAATTTATGTAGGGCCTGATGCTGGGATGGGGCTGACAGCTTTGTTAGTTGGTGCCTGCCGCCGGGTCCCTGCTCAGATGCCTCTGGACATGCATTTTATCGACTGGAGGGCTGAACAGTCCTCATCTGAGGTTCCACAATTCCTCACGTATAATTGTCTTTAATACTTTTTCAGTCAGCTCATTCCATGAATTAGTGACATTCAAAGGGATCATATTTGAAATGTTAACGCATCTAAACTCTCCACCAATGCTGACTGACCTGTCAAGTGTTTCCGGCACATTCTGTCGAGTTCCAGATTTTCAGCCTCTGCAGTTTTCTTATTGCTGTTTTATTTCTGATTGTGGAGATGCCGGCGTTGGACTGGGGTGAGCACAGTAAGAAGTCTTACAACACCAGGTTAAAGTCCAACAGGTTTGTTTCAAACACTAGCTTTCGGAGCACTGCTCCTTCCTCGGGTGAATGAAGAGGTAGGTTCCAGAAACATATATCTCGATAAAGTCAAAGATGCAAGTCGATACTTTGAATGCGAGCATTGGCAGGTAATTAAGTCTTTACAGATCCAGAGAGAGGGATCATCCCAGGTTAAAGAGGTGTGAATTGTCCCAAACCAGGACAAGTGGTAGGATTTCGCAAGCCCAGATGGTGGGGGGTGAATGTAATGCGACATGAATCCAAGGTCCCGGTTGAGGCCGTACTCATGTGTGCGGAACTTGGCTATAAGTATCTGCTCGGCGACTCTGCGTTGTCGCGCGTCCTGAAAGCTAGTGATCTGAAACAAACCTGTTGGACTTTAACCTGATGTTGTAAGACTTCTTACGTATTTCTGACTGGTGCTCGTCCCTCATCACACGTAGATTGTGGAGTGGTGCAATGAGCTTCTCCTTGCACATCCACTACTCTACTTCCTTCTCTGAGTCTGACAATCTTACACTTATCTGAGAGTTTGGGTGGCTTGAGTTGCTGACAGATTGTGGATCGATTTTTGCCTCATGCATGTCGTGCTTATTTTCTCAGATATTGATGAGTGCCTGTCTAGCCTGTGCTCGCATCATTGTGTTAACACTGAGGGAAGTTTCTACTGTACGTGCCCAGAAGGATTTCACTTAAATATGAACGACACCTGCACAGACAGTGATGAGAGAGCAGGTATGTTAACATTGCATTAAACTGTAGGCGAAATATGCTGAGAGGTTCAGGCAGCATTTTAAGTGGTGACATCAAAGTTCAGAGTTAATCTTCTAAACCCTGAGTGTGCTCTGCCACTCAACGTCAGTTGAGGAATGTCTGTTTGTTTAGTAGGTGCATTAAAAACCACACCTATTTTTTTCCACCGTATTTCCTCTTGCTGGAATACCGTTCCGTAGAAGTCAGCCATTCCTATTGTCCTGGTACGATGACTGTAAAATGAAGAGCAGAATTTTATTCCTTGTGTCCTGGGCGAGAGGGGTTATCCACTGTGGTATTGGCTGATGGCACCTATCCAGAGGCCACAGACCTCCCCTGCAGGAGTCACCAGCATAGGCCCCATCACCACCTCCTCTCTCGGGGTGCCCGGTGGCCCCCGTGCTACTCCATGGGCCGGGGGTGCGAGCGGAGCTATCCCCTGATGCTCACCCGCCACCTGGCGGTGCCAGTCCTGGAGGCTCGCTCTGGTCTTGACCAGGGTCAGCGTGCTCGCGGCCATGGAGCATAAGAAGTAGACTATCGCCGTCTGGGACTGCGCCACATTACCCATTGACAGTGCCACCACCTTCTGGGCCTGTGTCACATCAGCCAGTGACTGCGCCATCTCCCTCTGGGATTGGGCCACCTCTATCTGTGTCTGTGCCACACTCATATTTATTCTCTTAGCCTTGTTCAATACCCAGATGACCCTAAACTGCTTTATTAGGCCCTGGATAACCTCCCTGTTGGTTCTTTTTATCCTTTCATGGGTTTGGTTTCAATCATATACAGATTTGTTTGGTATCAGGTTTTGAAGTTGTGTCTCTTGTGGTAGTCGTTTTTGATCAGTAACCCTGGGCGGGATTCTCCCCTACCCGGCGGGGCAGGGGGGGTCCCGGCGCCGAGGAGTGGTGTGCCGTCCCAAAGGTGCGGAATCCTCCGCACCTTTAGGGGCTAGGCCGGCCCTGGAGTGGTTTGCGCCGTCCGGCAGGGAAGGGGCTTGGCGCCATACCAACTGGCGCCGAAGGGCCTCCGCTGGCCGCTGCGAGTTGGCACATGCGCGGATGCGCCAGCGTGTCTGGCATCATCCCAGCGCATGCGCTGGGAGGGTTCATCTCCGCGTTGGCCATCGCGGAGGACCACAGCGGCTGACATGGAACAATAGAGTGCCCCCACGGCACAGGCCCGCCCGCGGACTGGTGGGCCCCGATCGCGGGCCAGGCCACCGTGGGGGCGCCCCCCGGGGTCAGATCCCCCCAGGCCCCCCCGAGGCCGCCCGCGTGGCCAGGTCCCACCGGTAAGGACCTACTCTAATTTACGCCGGCGGGATCGGCAAAAAACCGGCGGCCACTCTGCCCATCGCGGGCCGAGAATCGCCGGGGTGGGGGGTCGCTGCCAGCAGCCACTGACCGGCGCGGCGTGATTCCCGCCCCAGCCAAAACCTCGGCGCCGGAGAATTAATCAGCCGGCAGGGGTGGGATTCACGCTGCCCCCCCCCCCCGGCGATTCTCCGACCCGGCGGGGGGTCGGAGAATCCCGCCCCCTGTGTCAGTCCCTTGCTGTAATGCTGGATTAAGTGTCATCACTATGTTTTAGTTGTTAGCTCCCAGACTGCTAACAACATCCAAGCTATTCCAGAGCAGACTGCCTTTGTCCTGGCACTCACCTCATGCTGTTTTTCACAAAGGCTGCCCCTATGCAAATTTGTTTAGCCATTGAACTGTGCTTTGCTTGTCAGGCTTAACTCTTTGCCAACCTCTGTAACCCATGTATTTACTGTCCCAAACCCAGACAATTTTACAAGTCTATTGCAAAGAGGTTAATAATAATAATTGCTTATTGTTAGTGGTCTGTGCTTTGATTTCCACCTCCTGTAGGGATTCTGGTTCCTGTACTTCACTTTTAGTGGGTTTTTCACCACAGTTCTGGTTGATGTTGTCGTGTTCTCGATTCTGCTTTACCTGGACGACTCGCTCGGATGGGCAGTGTTGAATAAAGAACACAAAGCTTTGTTCACAAATAAAACTATAAATTTATTGACACTACTGACTAAGATTCATTCACATTCCTAAAGTAGAAAGTTTCTATATTAAACTATGCCATCTCTAACTACAGAACTCTCAAGCACAACTGCTCCTGTGCCTGACCATCTTCCAACTGCCTTCTAACTCCTAACTCCCAAAAGGCAACACTGCCTTATAGTAGCATCTGCAGCGCCCTCTAGCAGCTATCCATGATACTACATTAACCCTTGTAATGCTGATATTTATGATAACACCACAGATGCCTAAAGTTTGGTTTGTTTTGTCTAGTTTCTCAGTGCTTAATGCTACATGGAGTTCACTGCTATTCTCTTGGTGATTTCCACAGGTATTACCTGCTTTGGGGTAGCCTACGTTTACTTTCTCCTGTACAAATCTGATTCCTGTGGCAGGAGTGGATTATAACTTGAGTTTGAGCCTTGGTTCAATGTCTGTACTCACTTCTGGTACCTCCCCTTTAATGCACTCTGCCATGACACTGCAGAGTTTGTTGAGGTTCAGCATTGAAACTGCCTCATTTGATTTACCAGTGAATAATTCTGCATAGATTTCACTGCTTTCCACAAGTTTTGCCTTCTTTAGAGTAGGTAGACTTTCCTCTCTTTCTCTTTCACATTAGCAGGGGACCTTACCTGTTCGATGTAACTCACTTGGTGAGACAGCTGGTTCGTGATGCAGAGAAAGGCCAGCAGCATGGGTTCAATTCCTGTACTGACTGAGGTTATTCTCAATCTTGCCCCTCGCCTGAGGTGTGGCGATCCTCAAGTTAAATCACCACCAGTCAGCTTTCCTCCTCAAAGGGGAAAGCAGCCTATGGCCATCTGGGACTATTGCGTCTTTACCTTTACCTGACCCATATACTCTGGGGCACTACTGCCCTCAGGTGGATGTTCAGCTCCTGCCGTACTCCCCTGTTGCAATTCGGTTAAGTGGGTCATCATTATCACGCTCCCATGGCCTTTTTGGGAAGTGGCCTGTTCCCCATTTAAATTTGCCATGAAGCTATCAATCAAACAGAACATTGACTCATTGGCACGCTCCGTTGTCTTGGGAATTTGTGTTCCACAAACCTGTTCCACATGTCCTGGAACTTGGCCCCCTTCCAAGTGCCCATTCGACTCCAGCCTCACCTGCAGTCTGTTTATCTCTTATCTCAGAACTTTTAGACACCTGAGATATTCATCAACAGGTTTTTTCTGGATGTTTGATGAGATGTAGTGAGCAATCTCCAATTTCCTCGCAAACCAAGGAGATTAGACCAACCTTTCCTTACCTTTCTTTCAAGTGTGCCTGTTTGAAATGGGCCTTGACACCGCTTCAGGCGCGAAATTTCAACTCCTTCCAGGAAAGCCTGTCGATGCAATCCACAAAGGAATTTTGCAGAAGAGGCCCCTTTTCAGTAACAGCCATCTTTGATCAGTGACTTTACCCGTATGTCTTTAAAAATCATGGGCGGGATTCTCTCATCCCACGGCAGAGTGTCCATGCCGTCGTAAATGAAATGAAATGAAATGAAAATCGCTTATTGTCACAATTAGGCTTCAAATGAAGTTACTGTGAAAAGCCCCTACTCGCCATATTCCGGCGCCTGTTCAGGGAGGCTGTTACGGGAATTGAACCGTGCTGCTGGCCTGCCTTGGTCTGCTTTAAAAGCCAGCGATTTAGCCCTGTGCTAACGATGGCGTGAACGGCCCGACCTGACGACTAATTCTGGCCTGCAAAAGGGACCAGCACAGGCGTGGTGAGAAGCTTGGGGGGGGCGTGGCACCATACACCCGGTGTCATACGCGCGATGCCCCGATGACGCGACGCCCCAATGACGCGGCGCCCCGATGATGCGGCGCCCGATGACGCGGCGCCCCGATGATGCGGCGCCCCGATGACGCAACGCCCCGATGACGCAATGCGCCGATGACGCGGCGCCGCGTTGCATAAAATGCGCGCGAGCGCTGCAAAGTCCCGAGACCGGCAAGATGGACGACCCCCCGTCGTGCCACCCCGAGGTTCAGGGACGTGGTAGGGGAGAGGAGGGCGATCCTGTGCACTAGACGTGGCCACCGGCACCCTGCCAGCACAGTGCGGAGGAATTGCCGTGAGGTGGGCAGTGCGGTAAGCGTGGTGTAGCAAACCCCATGGATAGCCGAGCAGTGCCGCAAGAAGATGCACGACCTGACGAGGGCAGCCTGGGTGAGTACATCGAGACGCACCCCTGGCACCACCCAACCCCTACCACCCACACATGTGACAGTAACCCCCCCCCCGGGAGTGTTGTCAAGCCCCCCACTTGACCCTCATTGGTTGCACACACCCCTGAGAGCCGCCGTGGCCGGGTGCCCAGTGCTCCCATGCCATCATCTATGCGACACCTGCGCGGGATGCTGTGTACCGAGAAGACCGCCCACAACCACAGGAGCGTGTGAGAACTGGAGGCAGGTCACCTGTACTGCACACCCTCACAGTACACGAGCAGAGGGCACTGGACCTCGTTGGCGGAGCCGGGGACCGGGAGGTTGCCCCTTGCCAGATCGGAGGTGCACCAGCAAGTGAGACTCCCCTGCCTGCCTACACCCCCTCCCCCTATTCCCCACCCCCCCCCCCCCAGTACACCCCCCCAGAACAACCCGTTCCCCTCCCCAGCACACACCCTCACCCCATTCCCCAGCCTGGCGACACCCCTCCCCCCACTACACCCTCTCCCCCCCATCCCCCCCTCCCCCCCAGTATACCCCCTCCCCCTATTCCCCACACCCCCCAGTACACACCCTCACCCCATTCGCCTGCCTGGCGACATCCCCTCACCCCTCATCCCCCCGCCCCCCCCTCCCACTACACCCCCTCACCCCAGTCCGTGTGTAACGATACATGCTGCATTGTGTGTTGCAGGACCTGCCGCCAATCGTCCCGGACCGTCTGGCACTGCTCGCCCCCAACTGCTCGCCCCCAACAAGTGCCAGGTCCAGATGCCCCCAGGGACACACGCCACAGTGGGGAGGGCAGAGAGCAAAGAAGGCCTTCCTCCGTAACTGGGACACAGGAATCGGACGCACAGAGGACTGAGACCCTGGACAGTGATGAACAGAGGACGGACACCCAGGACAGCGACAGCCCTGAAATGGAGACGATGGACACTGACGCGCACGACAGTCAGGACAGTGACGCACAAAGGACGTCGAGCCAGGACAGTGACACACAGATGACAGACAGACCGGACAGTGCCCCTCAGATGGGAGCGACAGAAGGAACACCGGCCCCGAGCTCGAAGCAGGAGCCCCCAGACTTTGGATCCGATGACGACCCAGACTTGGCGTCACTGCACTCACCCACACCCCCCCCACCATCGCAGAGGGACGCACCTCGGTTGGGCATTTTAGTGATGAGGCTTCTGGGACACTCACTGGTGAGCACCACACAGCCATACCGGTACAGCAGGTGGAGGTAGGAGCAGCCGAGGGGCCGGACGGGTGGAGGGCAGCCCAGCCCCAGCAACCAGCTGCTGCCCAGGCGGTTCCCGGGTTCCTGGACTTTCCAATCCCACCCAGAGACCCGATGCAGTTAGAAACTAGACAATGGGATGACGGCCGGCTTCCAGCAACTGCAGACGCAGGTGGAGGAGATCATCCGCATCCAGGAGCGGGGAGTGGTGCCGGTCATGGCTGTCATCCAGGCCGACACCGCACGGGTGGTGTCTGCGGTGGAGGCAATGGGTGCAACGGTTTCGGCTATGGGTCAGGTTATGCAAGGCCTGGGGCTTCATGTGCACGCGTCATCCATGGCTCAGGACAGGGCTGCCCTCTCACAGGCAGCCATGTGCCAGAGCCAGCTGGACATCCCAGCCGCACTCCACAGTCTGACCGGGTCTCAGCAGACCATCGCTGAGAGCATCAGCGGCATTGCCCAGGCGACGGCTCAGTCTCAGCAGGCCATCGCTGAGAGCATTGGTGGCCTTGCCCAGATGCTGGATGGCATCGCTCAAGCACAGAAGGAGATGGCGCAGACCGAGACAGGGATGGCCCACTCCCTGAGCTGCATCGCTGCTACATTCAGACCCTGGTCGAGACCACAGTGGGCCTCCAGAACTGGCAGTGTCAGGGGTGCCTCGGGGTTTGTATCCGCTCGCATCCCCGTCCCATGGAGAGGCCTGGGGGCCACCGACACCCCGAAGGAGGAGGAGGCTCTGGGGCCCGTCCTGGTGACTCCTGCAAGGGAGGTCCCGGAACACCGCGGATCCTCGGACTACCCCGTTCCATCCCTGGTGCATCTGGTGGACAATGGGCAGAATAGGGTGGCACCATGCCATCCAGCACACCCGCTAAGCAGCCTGGCCCATCCAAGCTGGTCCAACCCCAGGAAACGTGCGCCAACGGGGAGCCAAGTCGCAGGGCAGGAAAGATGCCTCTGTTCTATGTACGGTGGCCGTGGGGTCGTGAAGGGTACTGATTGGCGCTGTGTTCGAAGATCGATGGAATGGTGAGCCCAGGTGGGTGTAAATATTCCCCCCGCCGTACTCGGCACCCCGCCGCCAGCCACCAACATGTCCGTGTGATGGAGTGTCTGTAACGCGTACAGGGACCACCCTGGAGGGTGCAGCTGTGGCTATGAGTCAGACATTGGTTAACGATTTGGAGCTCACAGCTCATCGCAGAGCAGGTTATCATCATTCACCATGGCATTGAACACACCCGCTTCCACAAGCAGTCGTCTGAGACCAGCCCGTTGTGCCGCAGTTGGAGGGTGCTGTGCATGTGGTGATGTGGCAGGTAAGGTAGTTGGGTGGTGTGGGAGGTGAGGGTGCTGGGTGGTGAGGTGGGGCGGTACAGTGGTGCCAGTGCCCCTGCTCAGAGAGCCCCTACACCCCTAGTTGGTGAAACGTGCGGCTATTAATGCCTCGCGTGCTCGCTGGCCAGGCCGGTGGCGTCGTGCAGCCTCCCGTCCATATCCAGCCCCCATGTCATGTCTGTTGCCCCCCCTTGACCCAATCCTTCTCATCTGGAGAGGTGTCCCCTCCCGCGGCCTTCCCCTCTGCCCCTCCTCCTCCTCCTCCAGCACATCGCCCCTCTGCTGGGCAATATTGTGGAGGACGCAGAAGACAACGATGCGGCCGACCCTCTCTGAATTGTACAGGAGGGCCCCTCCAGAGCGGTCCAGGCACCTGAAGCGCATTTTCAACAGGTTGAAGCACCTCTCGATCACACCCCTGGTCGCTGCATGGGCCTCATTGTATCGGGTCTCCGCGTCGGTCTGTGGCCTCCGTATAGGCGTCATCAGTCATGAGCGCAACGGGTAACTCCTGTCACCCATCAACCAGCCCCGCAGCCGGGGGAGGCGTTCCTCAAACATGGCGGGGATGAACGATTGTGCCAGGATAAAGGCATCATGTACACTGCCCGGTTACTGTGCGCAGATGTGCATGATCTTCATGCGATGGTAACAGACCATCTGAATGTTCATGGAGTTGAATCATAGAATCATAGAATTTACAGTGCAGAAGGAGGCCATTCGGCCCATCGAGTCTGCATCGGCTCTTGGAAACAGCACTCTACTTAAGCCCATGCCTCCACCCTACCCCCATAACACAGTAATCCCACCTAATCGTTTTGGACACAAAGGGCAATTTATCATGGCCAATCCACCTAACTGGCACATCTTTGGACTGTGGGAGGAAACCGGAGCACCCGGAGGAAACCCACGCAGCCACGAGGAGACTCCGCACAGGCAGTGACCCAAGCCAGGAATCGAACTGGAGACTCTGGAGCTGTGAAACAACTGTGCTAACCACTGTGCTTCCATGCTGCCCTTAGATCTATGCCCCAGAGGACTCTGCAGTCCTGCCACATCCAGCCATGAACTGTGGTGGATAATTAACCGACTCACTGGAGGAGGAAGCTCCACAAATATCCCCATTCTCAATGATGGGGAAACTTGGATAGAAGAGGGGCAGAAATGGTTGTTGGAGGTTCCTGGTGAAAGATGTTTCAATAAGATTAGG
The DNA here is from genome assembly GCF_047496885.1 of Scyliorhinus torazame. NCBI lineage: Eukaryota > Metazoa > Chordata > Chondrichthyes > Carcharhiniformes > Scyliorhinidae > Scyliorhinus > Scyliorhinus torazame. Next base: position 170,697,875 of record NC_092716.1, on the reverse strand, counting down.
GAGGGTGGTAAAAGAGGTGGGGGGGGGGGGGGGGCGGTGGCATTGTTAATTAGAGATTGTATAACAGCTGTAGAAAGGCAGTTCGAGGAGGATCTGCCTAATGAGGTAGTATGGGTTGAAGTCAGAAATAGGAAAGGATGGGAATAGAAGGATACGGACCCAGGAAGTGTAGAAGATTCTAGTTTAGTCGGGCAGTATGGTCGGCGCGGGCTTGGAGGGCCGAAGGGCCTGTTCCTGTGCTGTACATTTCTTTGTTCTTTCTTTGTTCTTTGAGCAGCCACCTTGTTGGGAGTTTTCTATAGGACCCCCAATAGCAGCAGAGATGTGGAGGAACAGATTAGGAAACACCTTTTGAAAGGTGCAGAAGTCACAGGGTAGTAGTCATGGGTGACTTCAACTTCCCAAATATTGAGTGGAAACTCTTTAGATCAAATAGTTTGGATGGGGTGGTGTTTGTGCAGTGTGTCCAGGAAGCTTTTAAAACACAGTATGTAGATTGTCCGACCAGAGGGGAGGCCATATTGGATTTGGTACTTGGTAATGATCCAGGACAAGTGATAGATTTGTTAGTGGGGGAGCATTTTGGAGATAGTGACCACAATTCTGTGACTTTCACTTTAGTAATGGAGAGGGATAGGTGTGTGCAACAGGGCAAGGTTTACAATTGGGGGAAGGGTAAATACGATGCTGTCAGCCAAGAACTGAAGTGCATATGTTGGGAACATAGGCTGTCAGGGAAGGACACAATTGAAATTTGGAACTTGTTCAAGGAACAGATACTACATGTCCTTGATAGGTATGTCCCTGTCAGGCAGGGAAGAGATGGTCGAGTGAGGGGACCATGGTTGACAAGGGAGGTTGAATGTTTTGTTAAGAGGAAGAAGGAGACTTATGTAAGGCTGAGGAAACAAGGTTCAGACAGGGCGCTGGAGGGATACAAGATAGCCTGGAGGGAACTGAAGAAAGGGATTGCGAGAGCTAAGAGAGGGCATGAAAAATCTTTGGTGGGTAGGATCAAGGAAAACCCCAAGGCCTTTTACACATATGTGAGAAATATAAGAATGACTAGAGCGAGGGTAGGTCCGATCAAGGACAGTAGTGGGAGATTGTGTATTGAGTCTGAAGAGATAGGAGAGATCTTGAACGAGTACTTTTCTTCAGTATTAGGAATGAGAGGGGCCATATTGTTGGAGAGGACAGTGTGAAACAGACTGGTAAGCTCGAGGAGATACTTGTTAGGAAGGAAGATGTGTTGGGCATTTTGAAAAACTTGAGGATAGACAAGTCCCCCGGGCCTGACGGGATATATCCAAGGATTCTATGGGAAGCAAGAGATGAAATTACAGAGCCATTGGCAATAATCTTTTTGTCCTCACTGTCAACAGAGGTGGTACCAGGGGATTAGAGATTGGCGAATGTCATGCCCCTGTTCAAAAAAGGGAATAGGGATAACCCTGGGAATTACAGGCCAGTCAGTCTTACTTCGGTGGTAGGCAAAGTAATGGAAAGGCTACTGAGGGATAGGATTTCTGAGCATCTGGAAAGACACTGCTTGATTAGGGATAGTCAGCACGGATTTGTGAGGGGTAGGTCTTACCTCACAAGTCTTATTGAATTCTTTGAGGAGGTGACCAAGCACGTGGATGAAGGTAAAGCAGTGGATGTAGTGTACATGGATTTTAGTAAGGCATTTGATAAGATTCCCCTTGGTAGGCTTATGCAGAAAGTAAGGAGGCATGGGATAGTGGAAAATTTGACCAGTTGGATAACAAACTGACTGGCTAACCGATAGAAGTCAGAGAGTGGTGGTGGATGGCAAATATTCAGTCTGGAGCCCAGTTACCAGTGGCGTACCACAGGGATCAGTTCTGGGTCCTCTGCTGATTGTGATTTTCATTAATGACTTGGATGAGGGAGTTGAAGGGTGGGTCAGTAAATTTGCAGACGATACTAAGGTTGGTGGAGTTGTGGATAGTAAGGAGGGCTGTTGTCGGCTGCAAAGAGACATAGATAGGATGCAGAGCTGGGCTGAGAAGTGGCAGGTGGAATTTAACCCTGAAAAGTATGAGGCTGTCCATTTTGGAAGGACAAATATGAATGCGGAATACAGGGTTAACGGTAGGGTTCTTGGCAATATGGAAGAGCAGAGAGATCTTGGGGTCTATGCTCATAGATCTTTGAAAGTTGCCACTCAAGTAGATAGAGCTGTGAAGAAGGCCTATGGTGTGCTAGCGTTCATTAGCAGAGGGATTGAATTTAAGAGCCGTGAGGTGATGATGCAGCTGTACAAAACCTTGGTAAGGCCACATTTGGAGTACTGTGTGCAGTTCTGGTCGCCTCATTTTAGGAAGGATGTGGAAGCTTTGGAAAAGGTGGAAAGGAGATTTACCAGGATGTTGCCTGGAATGGAGAGTAGGTCTTACGAGGAAAGGTTGAGGGTGCTAGGCCTTTTCCCATTAGAACGGAGAAGGATGAGGGGAGACCTGATAGAGGTTTATAAGATGATCAGGAGAATAGATAGAGTAGACAGTCAGAAACCTTTTCCTCGGGTGGAACAAACCATTACAAGGAGACATAAATTTAAGGTGAATGGTGGAAGATATAGGGGGGATGTCAAAGGTAGGTTCTTTACCCAGAGAGTAGTGGGGGCATGGAATGCACTGCCTGTGGAAGTAGTTGAGTCAGAAACATTCAAGCGGCTATTGGATAGGCAAATGGATTAGGTAGAATGATGGGTGTAGATTAATTTGTTCTTAATCCAGGACAAAAGTTCGGCACAACATTGAAGAGGCACAACCTCTTCCTGTTCATGAACGCGTCCCTGTTCTCCGCTGGTGGCCGCATGGCGACGTGCACCCCATCGATCGCCCCCTGTACAATGGGTAGCCTAGCCACGGCTGCGTATCCCGCTGCCCGGGCATTCTGGTGGGCCCGGTCCACAGGGAACTGTATGTACCGGTCCGCGATGTCATACAGGGCGTCAGTCACTGCAAGGATGCACCTGTGCACCGATGGCTGGGAGACACCGTCGCATAGAAGTTCAGGGCCACCGTAACATTGACAGCCACCGGGAGAGCATGTCCTCCCGCAGTGCCACGCGGTGCCAGGTGTGCCATCAGGTGGCAGATATGTGCGAGCATTTTCCGACTCATCCTGAGTCTCCTCCTGCATGCCCTGTCCGGCAGGTCCTTGAAGGACATGCAGCGCGGGTGGACACGTGGCCTCATCAGGTGCCTCCGTTATCCATAACTTGGCACCACCACCACCTGCTCCTCCACCTGCTCCTCATCCACATCGGTGTCGTCATCCTGTGCATCCCCCTCGTTGTTCTGATTATCGTCAGCCTCAGCCTCCTCCTGCACCCGTCGGGCAGGCGGCCTTGCAGCCTGAGCGGGTGCCACCTGGCCTGCTGCAGCCTGTCCCTCTGCTGCAGCCACTCTGAGCCGCAGGCGCTGACGCTGCCACAGGGCCACATGCAGGGCAGCGACTCCCGCCACGGCAGCCAACATCGCTGGCTGGTGCCCAAACATTATGATCTGCAGGGGGTGGGGGGTATACAACATGTTTAGGGATGGTGCATGGCCCCCTCTACAGCCATGTGCAATGGGCTACATGTCTGCCCCGGTTTGCTGATTGCGCCACAGACACGCATGCACCCAGACACCTGCCCACACACTCCGTGCTCCGCCCAATACAGCCCGCCCCTCCTGATAGCACCATTGTTGGATCGCTCTGCCCTCACTGGGGGCTGCCATGCCTGCCGATGGATGCCGGCTGCTGGGAGCTCTGCCCCTGAGGGGTCCCACATCCATGGGCAAGACCCGGGGACATGCCAGCAGACAGTGCCCGGGACTGGTGCCCATCAGCCTTGCCGCAGTGGCTCTGGCAATGCCCTGCACAGGCACGGCGGCTGGCATGTCGTCCCCACGTCCCTCACCCCCGAACATGGAGGCCCCCCCTCCTGAACATGGAGGACCCCTACCTAACCCCCCCCCCCCCCCGGACATGGAGGTCCTGCCACGCCTACGTAGAGGTCCAGCCCCCCCCCCAACACGGAGGACCCACCCCGCCACCATAGAGGCCCGGCCACCCCCTCCCGAAGATAGAGGACCCCTACCCAACCCCCCTCCCCCCCCCCGAACATGGAGGACCCGCCCCGCCAACATAGAGGCCTGGCGCCCCCCCTCCCGAAAATGGAAGACCCCTACCCAAACCCCCCTACCCTACCCCGAGCATGGAGGCCGCCCCCCCTCGCCCGCAGCATCTTCTGTGTCTGTCCCGAGAGTCTCAGAAGCGCAATACGCCGGCCGCTCACCTCCTCTCCCATACCATCAGCCAGCACGACTGGTTGACGATTTTTATTTGCAGGTGTGAACGGCGCCGGCGCCACCCAATGACTTCGGCCCATCCAGGCAGCAGAATCCATGGGACCCCAGAGAATCGCGGGACTTGCCCCCTCGGCCGATTTTCCGGGTGGCGCGGTGCCGTTCACGATGACGCCGTTCACGCCGGTTGGGAGAATGACGGAACGGCGTTGTGTAAAAAATCGGCGCAATCGCCGATTCTCTGATCCGGCGCAGTCTTGAGAGAATCCCGCCCAGTAGGTCTTCTCTTGAGGGGCTGGTTTAGCACAGTGGGCCAAACAGCTGGCTTGTAATGCAGAACAATGCCAGCAGCGCGGGTTCAATTCCCCTTTCGGCCAGTATGCCCGTAGTTGCAGGTTGTGAGTTCTCCTCACACCTACAATGTATCGGCTGTCATGACAATGGCTACAGGATCAATGTGATACTTTTTAATCAGCAGCTGGAGTCATTTTACTTCCCCTTCTAGGGGCCTGGGTGAGGTAGTCAGACCAAATTCGTCTGGGTACGGTAAGCATCAGCTTATTGCCTGTTTCTATGTTCAGGTGCACCTCGATTTCGGTAGTGAAATGCTATAAAGATGTGAAGGATGATCTTCTTGTATTACCTTTGAAAGGGCACTCCACCCAAGCCCACTGCCCCCTCCTATCCCAATCTAACTATCTTGGGACACTAAGGGGAAATCTAGCATGGTCAATCCACCTAACCCGCACAGAAAGTGCAAACTCCACACAGTCACCCAAGGCCAGAACTGAATCTGTGTCCCCGGCGCATGAGGCAGCAGTGCTAACTACTGTGTCACCATGCTACCCATAAGCAGCCACCATGAGCCTGTGTTTTCAGAGTTTTTTATGTTCTTCCTCCCAGATACTTCAACCATCTGCGAGTCCTTGTTGCAGTACGAAACTTACTGGAGGTGTAGCAATCAATGTGATTAGTGAAAAGTATTCTGCTCTACAGATGTATCCTTACTGAGTTATAATGTGTTATTTCCCAGAAAACATACCCAACCCAGCTCCAGTAATGGAATCTCTCAAGCAGTCTTTGCCAGCTGCCATCTTTGCCACACCATGGACACCACCAACATCCTGTTGGTATAATGGGACCTTGCAAGAGGACGGTGCCACCTGGACAGTGTCCGAGTGTGTTGACTGTACGTGCCAGGTGAGGAGATCCTATTGTTTATCATTGTGTTCGCTTGCTGAAGGATGGCTCAGTTTTGAGCCGTCTTGCCTCGAATCGTCTTTTTGCCATTTGGATTGTTTAAATGTAATTTCACACAGCAACTGATTAAGGTCTGCAAGGCATGTTCTGAGAGTGTTGTGGGGCAGGTCCAATTGATGCATTCAAGGGGGAATTGACTATCTGTAAAGGGAGAATGTGCAGGGAAACGGCACTCGGTGAATTTCTCATTCAGAGAGCTTCCACAGACATGCCAAATGGTCTCCTTCTGTGCTGTAACATTTCTGTGAAAATCCACGAAGATCTTTCTCTTTTAATTTTAAGAAATTCCTCATTGATTAGTTGAGGGAAAATGTGGGAATAAGTTGAAGGAACAGTGACTGAACATGCCTGAGCAAGTTCTGTATGCCTGACATACAAATTCGATTTTGCCTCCTTTACCCTCTGTACCCTGCCTGTTGGACCCTCCCACCATAATCCATGGTGCGGCCTAATGTTTAGAGCACCCTCCACACAGAGAGGGCCTAACCCTCCTGTGGTTCACATCAGAGTAAACCAGGGGGTAAATATTTTTAAATTATTATGTAATTCTAATGGAGTTCACGGGTCATACACCATGAACCAGAGAGAGGAACATTTGTGAAGGAACAGGAGTATGGGGAATGGAATAGGCCTATTACAATTAGAACATAGAACATTACAGCGCAGTACAGGCCCTTCGGCCCTCGATGTTGCGCCGACCTGTGAAACCACTCTCAAGCCCATCTACACTATTCCCTTATTGTCCATATGTCTATCCAATGACCATTTGAATGTCCTTAGTGTTAGTGAGTCCACTACTGTTGCAGGCAGGGCATTCCACGCCCTTACTACTCTCTGAGTAAAGAACCTACTACTGACATCTGTCTTATATCTATCTCCCCTCAATTTAAAGGTATGTCCCCTCGCGCTAGACATCACCATCCGAGGAAAAAGGCTCTCACTGTCCACCCTATCCAATCCTCTGATCATCTTGTATGCCTCAATTAAGTCACCTCTTAACCTTCTTCTCTCTAACGAAAACAGCCTCAAGTCCCTCAGCCTTTCCTCATAAGATCTTCCCTCCAGACCAGGCAACATTCTGGTAAAACTCCTCTGCACCCTTTCCAATGCTTCCACATCCTTCCTATAATGCGGCGACCAGAATTGCACGCAATACTCCAAATGCGGCCGCACCAGAGTGTGGTATAGCTGCAACATGACCCCATGGCTCCTAAACTCAATCCCTCTACCAATAAAAGCTAACATACCGTACGCCTTCTTAACAACCCTCTCAACCTGGGTGGCAACTTTCAGGGATCTATGTACATGGACACCGAGATCTCTCTGCTCATCCACACTGCCAAGAATCTTACCAATAGCCCAGTACTCAGTCTTCCTGTTATTCCTTCCAAAATGAATCACCTCACACCTTTGTGCATGAAACTCCATTTGCCACCTCTCAGCCCAGCACTGCAGTTTACTATGTCCCTCTGTAACTTGTAACATCCTTCCGCACTGTCCACAACTCCACCGACTTTAGTGTCATCTGCAAATTTACTCACCCATCCATCTACGCCCTCCTCCAGGTCATTTATAAAAATGACAAACAGCAGTGGCCCCAAAACAGATCCTTGTGGTTCACCACTAGTAACTGGACTCCAGTCTGAACATTTCCCATCAACCACCACACTTTGTCTTCTTCCAGCTAGCCAATTTCTGATCCAAACTGCTAAATCACCCTGAATCCCATGCCTCTGTATTTTCAGCAGTAGCCTACCATGGGGAACCTTATCAAACGCTTTACTGAAATCCATATACACCACATCAACTGCTTTACCCTCATCCACCTGTTTGGTCACCTTCTCAAAGAACTCTATAAGGTTTGTGAGGCACGACCTACCCTTCACAAAACCGTGTTGACTATCTCTAATCAAATTATTCCTTTCCAGATGATTATACATCCTATCTCTTATAAACCTTTCCAAGATTTTTCCCACAACAGATGTAAGGCTCACTGGTCTATAGTTACCAGGGTTATCTCTACTCCCCTTCTTGAACAAGGGGACAACATTTGCTATCCTCCAGTCTTCTGGCACTATTCCTGTTGACAAAGATGACTTAAAGATCAAGGTCAAAGGCTCAGCAATCTCCTCCCTAGCTTCCCAGAGAATCCTAGGATGAATCCCATTCGGCCCAGGCGACTTATCTATTTTCACACTTTCCAGAATTGCTAACACCTCCTCTTTATGAACCTCAAGCCCTTCCATTCTAGTAGCCGGAATCTCAGTATTCTCCTCAACAACATTGTCTTTTTCCTGTGTGAATACTGACGAAAAATATTCATTTAGCACCTCTCCTATCTCCTCGGACTCCAAGCACAACTTCCCACTACTGTCCTTGACTGGCCCTACTCTTACCCTAGTCATTCTTTTATTCCTGACATATCTATGGAAAGCTTTAGGGTTATCCTTGATCCTACCTGCCAAAGACTTCTCATGTCCCCTCCTGGCTCTTCTTAGCTCTCTCTTTAGGTCCTTCCTAGCTAACTTGTAACTCTCGAGCGCCCTAACTGAACCTTCATGTCTCATCTTTACATAAGTCTCCTTCTTCCTCTTGACAAGTGTTTCGACTGCTTTAGTAAACCACGGTTCCCTCACTCGACCACTTCCTCCCTGCCTGACAGGTACATACTTATCAAGGACACGCAGTAGCTGTTCCTTGAACAAGCTCCACATTTCCATTGTGCCCATCCCCTGCAGTTTTCCTCTCCATCCGATGTATCCTAAGTCTTGCCTCATCGCATCATAATTGCCTTTCCCCCAGATATAACTCTTGCCCTGCGGTATACACCTATCCCTTTCCATCACTAAAGTAAACGTAATCGAATTGTGGTCACTATCACCAAAGTGCTCACCTACCTCCAAATCTAACACCTATCCTGGTTCATTACCCAGTACCAAATCCAATATGGCCTCGCCTCTCGTTGGCCTATTTACATACAGTGTCAGGAAACCCTCCTGCACACATTGGATAAAAACGGACCCATCTAATGTACGCGAACTATAGAGTTTCCAGTCAATATTTGGAAAGTTAAAGTCCCCCATACAACTACCCTGTTGCTTTCGCTCCTATCCAGAATCATCTTTGCAATCCTCTCCTCTACATCTCTGGAACTTTTCGGAGGCCTATAGAAAACCCCTAACAGGGTGACTTCTCCTTTCCTGTTTCTAACCTCAGCCCATACTACCTCAGTAGACGAGTCCTCATCAAACGTCCTTTCTGCCACCGTAATACTGTCCTTGACTAACAATGCCACCCCTCCCCCTCTTTTACCACCTACCCTGAGCTTACTGAAATATCTAAATCCCGACACCTGCAACATCCATTCCTGCCCCTGCTCTATCCATGTCTCCGAAATGGCCACAACATCGAAGTCCCAGGTACCAACCCATGCCGCAAGTTCACCCACCTTATTCCGGATGCTCATGGCATTGAAGAAGACACACTTTAAACCACCTTCCTGCCTGCCGGTACACTCCTGCAACTTTGAAACCCTACTCATGACCTCACTACTCTCAACCTCCTGCATACTGGAGGTACAATTCAGGTTCCCAAGCCCCTGCTGAACTAGTTTAAACCCTCCCGAAGAGCATTAGCAAATTTCCCCCCCAGAATATTGGTACCCCTCTGGTCCAGGTGCAGACCATCCCGTTTGTAGAGGTCCCACCGACCCCAGAATGAGCCCCAATTATCCAGAAATCTGAAACCCTCCCTGTAGCCACGTGTTCAACTCCTCTCTCTCCCTATTCCTCGTCTCGCTATCACGTGGCACGGGTAACAACCCAGAGATACTAACTCTGTTTGTCCTAGATCTAAGTTTCCACCCTAGCTCACTGAATTCCTGCCTTACATCCCCATCCCTTTTCCTACCTATGTCGTTGGTACCTGTGTGGACCACGACTTGGGGCTGCTCCCCCTCCCTCTTAAGGATCCCGAAAACACGATCCGAGACATCACGCACCCTGGCACCTAGGAAGCAACACACCAACCGTGAGTCTCTCTCGTTCCCACAGAATCTCCTATCTATCCCCCTAACTATGGAATCTCCAATGACTAATGCTCTACTCCTCTCCCCCCTTCTCTTCTGAGCAACAGGGACAGACTCTGTACCAGAGACCTGTACCCCATGGCTTAACCCTGGTAAGTCGTCCCCCCCAACAGTATCCAAAGCGGTATACTTGTTACTAAGGGGAATGGCCACAGGGGATCCTTGTACTGACTGCTTCCTCCCAGCCCTTCTCACCGTCACCCATCTATCTTTATTCTTCGGAGTAACTACATCCCTGAAGCTTCTATCTATGACCAATTCTGCCTCCCGAATGATCCGAAGTTCATCCAACTCCAGCTCCAGTTCCCTAACGCCGTTTCTGAGTTGCTGGAGATGGGTGCACTTCCCACAGATGAAATCAGCAGGGACACAATACAAGAGGTGGAGAAGGTGTGTCCGACCAGAGAAATCGGATCATGTCCTTGGAAGCTTAGGTGGAGGTTGAGGTGGGGGTCCTGGGGGACCTATGCAAGTTGCTGAGGGCGAAGGTCGAGGATCAGGAAAACGTCCAGGCGGCAGAACCTGCAAATTGTGGGTCTGCCAGAGGGTGTGGAAGGAACAAGCGCCACAAAATATGCGTCGAGGGAACTGGCCAGGTTGGTGGAGGTGGGGGTGCTGGATAAAGCTCCAGAGGTGGACAAGGCCTGCAGGTCTTTAAGGCAGAGGCCAGGGGAGCCACCGCAGGCAGTGATTGTGCGGTTGCACAAATTTGTTGAGAAGGAGAAGAATCTGTGATGGCACAGGGAGAAGTGAGACTGTGAGTGAAGTCGAATTGTGTCTGAATATATCAGGACATTGGTGCGGAGCTGATAAAGAGGCGTGCTGGATTCAATGGGGCCAATGCGGTGTTGTACCGAAGGAAAATTCGGTTTGGGTGCTGTATCTGGCAAAACCGTGGGTCATTTGATTTTATAAGAGACCATAAACTGGGGGAGAACTGAGAGCTCGTATGGGATGGAGGAGCTGTTTCTGCAAAGATTGGAGGTTATGGCTGTTGTGTATTGCCGGAGGGGATTTCTAAGTTTGTACGGGTGATATCTGCTCATGCACCACATTGTGGTAGGGAATTGTGAGGGGAAGCAGGGAGAACCGGGTGTCGCTTAGTAGATGACCTGTTGTTGTCCATGTCGGACCCATTAGAGAGTATGGGTAGGATCTCGTGAATATTGGAGAGGTTTGGGGCCTTCTCTGGGTATAAGTTAAATGTCGATAGAGTGAGCTATTCCCAGTGAATGCAGCGGAGCCAACTTGGGGATGTTGCTATTTAAGGTAGCGAGGGAAAGTTCAGTACTTGGGGATTCAGGTGACGAGGGAATGGGCTACGATGCACAGATGGAATTTGATAACGTTGGTGGAGGAGATTAAGGGAGACTTTAAGAGTTAGGATGCATTACACCTAACATTGGCAGGGAGGGTGCAGGTGGTAAAAATGAATGTGCTTCCAAGGTTTCTGTTCGTTTTCCAGACCCACCCAATCTTTCTCCATAAGGCCTTCTTCCTCAAATTGGAGACGGTGATTTCAGAGTTTATATGGGCCAGGAAGGTGCCGAGGGTAAAGCAGACCCTGCTACAGAGGCAGAGACAGAAAGGGGGGTTGGTGCTTCCGATCATGCTGCGTTATTATTGGGCAGCAAATGTGGATGTGTTGGAGGGGATGGGGGTGTTGACACCACTGTGCGGGAACCATAGGTTTAAGCTGGGGGAGATGGATGGGATGTATGGGAAATGGAGGGAGGCGGGGCTTGTGAGGATGAGGGTCTTGTACTCAGAAGGGAAGTTGCAGGTCTGGATGAGTTGTGGGAGAGGTTAGAGTTGCTGAGGGGGAGGGAATTTAGATACCTGCAGGAGAGGGACTTTGACAAAAGAAGTGGAGGATATTTCCCCGTTTGCCGGAGTACACGCTATTGGATCATTGCTCCCTGATGAGTCGGCAGAGGGTAGAATTGGGGACATATATGGGTAGTTGGGGGAGCCGGGTTGGAGGGGGGCGTATGTGGTGAGGATCAAGAACAAATGTGAGGAGGAGTTGGGGGGTGGATTAGCTGGGGACTGTAAGGCGATGTGGAGGGTAAATTCAACGTCTTCTTGCACGAAGTTGAGCTTGATTCAGTTCAAGGTGGTGCACAGGCTGCATATGACTCAGGCGAGGATGTGTGGGTTCTTCCAGGTGATGACTGATGAGTGCAGGTTGTGTGGGCAAGGGCCAGCGAATCATGCGCATATGTTCTGAGGTTGCGAGAAGCTGGAGAGTTACTGGGAAGCGGTGTTTGGGATGTTATCGAAAATTGTGGATGTGGAGGTCAGGCTGGACCCAATCATAGAATCCCTACACTGCAGAAGGAGGCCATTTGGCCAATTGAGTCTGCACCGGCCCTTGGAAAGAGCATCCTACCTAGGCCCACGCCGCCACCCTATCCCCATAACCCAGTATCCCGACCCAACCTTTTGGACACTAAGGGGCACCATGGCCAATTCACCCAACCTGCACATCCTTGGACCATGGGAGGAAACCGGAGCACCCGGATGAAACCCACGCAGACACAGGGACAAAGTGGAAACTCCACACAGACAGCCACTCAAGGCTGGAACCAAAACCCGGTACACGGTGCCATGAAGCAACAGCACTAACCACTGGCCACCGTGCCGCCCTCGTTGTGATTTAAATTGCATTTTTGGATGGTTCCTGTTCTGACCCCTGGGAAGTAATGCTGCCAATCTTTGGGGTATCGGAAATACCGAAGCACATGGAGGGGGAGGGGGCCGATATTGTGGTCTTCGCCTCTCTAATTGCCCGCTGAAGGATCTTGCTCAATTGGAAGTCAGATACACTGCCAGGGTTGGCGGCCTGGCTGGGGGACTTGTACGACATTCTCTGGTTGGAAAAGATTGCATTTGAGTTCAGGGGGTCGACCGAGGGCTTTGGGACATGGTGGTGGTTGTTCATGATGATGTTTGAGGAACTTTCCACCATCTACAAGGCACAGGAGTGTGATGGAATACTCTCCACTTGTCTGGATGAGTGCAGCTCCTACAACACTGAAGAAGTTTGACACCATCCAGGCCAAAATGGCTTGCTTGATTGGCACCCCATCCACAAACATTCAATCTCTCCATGATGGACCACAGTAGTAGCCTTGTGTGTCATCTCCAAGATGCACTGCAACAACTCACCAAGTCTCCTTAGACAGCAGCCTCCATGCCCATAATGGCTACCACCTGGAAGAAGAAGGACAGCAGAAACAAGGGAACACCTGGAAATTCCTCTCCAAGTCACTCACCATCCTGACTTGGAAATGTATCGCTGGTCCTTTACTGCTGCTGGGTCAAAATCCTGGAACACCCTCCCTAGTAGCACTGTGTGTGTACCTACACCTCAGGGACTGCAGCAGTTCAGCAAGCCAACTTACCATCACCTTCTCGAGGGCAATTAGGGATGGGCAATAAATGCTGGCCTCGCAGCGAAGTCCACATCCCTTGAATGAATTTTTTTAATATCCCCGACTCAGAAGCTGGGGTTAAATGTGGAGTGTCTGATTTTGGTGAATGCAAGTTGCTTGTTGTACTGTTCCAGGCACCTCTGTGACCATCTGGGAAATTTCACCTTGATAAAATTGACACACCAATGCTTTTATGTTCTTTAAGTACTAAATATACAGTATTGTTAAACCCAGTAACACATTTCCTGTTATTATAGAATTAAAGTGCAGCCATGTTAAACATGATACATCTTTAGTATACCCAGTAAAATGGATTTAAAAATAGATATACTGCTTTGTGGAGCCTTTACTGCCCAACTATAGATTGTATGCTTGCTTTATGAAATGCACAATGGGTGCAATTCGTAGTATTGCCGAGGGAAGCTGCCATCCTGCCTTCAAAACTGGGTTAGGGAATGGGGAGATGTAGGGGAGGAGGGAGTTCCCCACTTTAGATAAGAGAAAAAGAGAAAATGCCCATCAACCAGTCAATCACTTACCTTCTTTGCTATTAGATCACAATTTGATTTTCTGGGCTGAACCCACAGATTCATCCCCCTAGTTTCTCCAACACATACCTCTGATTCGAGGCCCTATCTCTTCTACAGCTATGGCTAAAAAAGGGAGAAGCCCCTTTCTCTCTTTGCACCAAATTCCCAACAACATACCCAGACTTTGTCTCACTCTGGCATAGTCTCCTCTCCAGGCATTCACTTCCTTGCGGCTTGAAAACCTGTCTGCTTAGTCACTGATGTCTCACTATCTTGCTCAGCTTCCTACTGCATTAACTACATTGGTTCACACAATTACTTTCAGATGATTAAGAGATAACTGCCACTGTCAGGCAGCTCCCTAATAAACTAGGGCTATTTAACACCATAATTAAAGCTCATGCAGGAGCCGGAAGGTTGTGAAGTCAAGCGTCACTCTACAGGCTCAAACACATAGTCCAGGATCGCACTTTGGTACTATACTGAGGGAATGCCATCTTTCAGATGAGATACTAACAGAGCTACGTTTTCCTTCTTGGGTGGGTGTTGTAAGATCTCATGGCACTATTTCAAAGAACAGCACAATTCTCTCTGTTGTCCTGCCAACATTTTATCCCTCAGCCAACCTTACTCAAATAGATTATCTGGTTATTATCACAGTATGGTTCGTGGGAGCTTACTGTGTTCAAATTGGCTGATGCATTTTCTCCACTACAATCATGACTACACTTCAAAAGTACTTAAATAGCTGTAAAGTGCTTTGGGACCCCCCTGAGGTTAGGAAAGGCAATATATTAATTATTTCCTCTTTTTTTTTCTCCTTTTACTCTTTCCTTTATTATTTCTTTATTTCATCCAGCAGTGGATCACAATGGAATTGAATTTTGTCTTTTCTGTCTGTTTGTATCTGCCAGCTGGGAACAGTCTCATGTGCCACGTGCCCCTCGCTGCCTTGTAGCAAGATGGAACTGGTGCCAGGGCTTTGCTGCCCAGTTTGCAAGTGTAAGTAAATTCCTGCAGCCTCAGGTAAGGCATCAGATTACTGCCAAGAATCCTTCAGCAATCATTCTCCTTCTCCTTACTCCCTAAAATAATTGAATTTTACTGACGTACTCCTCCATGGCCACCATGTACCTTTGGTATATCAGTTGACTGGCATTCATTCTGCGTAGGGGACATTACACCTAGGCGCAGGTCTGTTCTGATTTGCAGACAGGTGTACCGATACCAGAAGGTTCAAATTATTGGATGAAAAATGTGGTTGATTCCTTTACAGGGCACCCTGCCTAATTACCAGGCCCTGCCTTGCCAGGGCAAACCAGTGGATCTGTGTGCTCTCCCAGGAACATACATGCATTCTCCAACAGAAGCCACTGACTGGAAATCTGGAACAGGAACCCAAGCTGATTTTCCTCCTGAGCTCAGTGCTGTTGTGGCAGTGGGGCGGCACGGTGACACAGTGATTAGCACTGCTGCCTCACACTACCAGGGTTCAATTCCGGCCTCAGGTCACTGTCTGTGTGGAGTTTGCACTTTCTCCCCGTGTCTGCGTGGGTTTTCTTCGGGTGCTCCGGTTTCCTCCCCACAGTCCAAACATGTGCAGATTAGCTGGATTGGCCATGCTAAATTGTCCCTTTGAGTCCAGAAGGTTGGGTGGGGTTACGGGGATAGGATGGGGGCCTGACCTTAGGTAGGGTGCCCTTTCAGAGGGTTGGCACAGACGCAATGGGTTGAATGGCTTCCTTTTGCACTGAAGGGATTCTATTCTATGCACATGTGTTGCTGCCCTGGATGAGTAAGTACCGAGGAGGCCAGTATGATCATTGACCTATCGTTTGACCTATCTTCCTCTCAGTAGGGAGCTGATTTTTTCATCTCCACTGGGCAAATACGGTATTTATTGGGAGCTTGCTGGCATAGAACCCAAGCCCTGTTCAACATGTTGGGAAATCCCACTCCAACCTTCTAGATCAGCTCAGCCAACACTTGGATGTCATTTGATTTTATTAGATGCTGGAGGTAGCTGTTATTTTTCCCTGCTGTCATGGAAAATATTAAGGGGCATGAGGTCAATAATTTACAATTTTTACGACACCTCTTTTGCAATTAAAGGGGCTGATTTTCCTCTCCCTCTGGGCTGCAGTCTGCCATGTTCATGGACCCTGAACTGACCTGAACCTGCCTCCATTACACGGTCGCAATGTTCATGCTGTTTCTGCAAAGTTTCTGATCACTTTTCATCCGTGAGGTAAACCTTTTGCGCATCTTTGGGAGGTAGGGGGTAAAGAGGAGAAATACACCAGGGGAAAGTATTGCCCATGAGAGGTGGCCAGAAAGCAAACATTTGCGCAGTTTACTTCTCTGATGCCAGAAAGTGATACATGGAATTGGGATGTAGTGGAACATTTTGTGGGGAGCCAGGGGGGTGAGATAAAGCAACATTATTCCAGGATTTATTCAGCTCTTTGATTGGAGTTCCAGCGGATGATTGGAATACCAGCTGTGGCAATTCACTATCAGGGTCTCTGGGGAGAGCCGATATTTGTACAAAGTTGACTGCTCGCAAAGCACACATCCTCAACCAGTTATATATCACAGGAACAAAGCACGAACCAGGGTGTGCAGGTGTTTCTTTGAACATATAATAGTCAGGATTACATGCTAGTTCTGATGTACTGCAATACTTCACCAAAGGCTTTTTGAATTTCTCCAGCTGGTTTAAAAGAACCAAGGACTTCAATGAGATTTGTACGGCAGCATCTTGATTTTCCCCTGAGCTAAAAGTTCTGTTTTCCGAGGAGCACGACAGCAAAATTGGAAACAAAGCCCATAGTAGGTTTGGATTGTGAGAAGACCCATCCTAACCTGATCTTTGCCTCCAGTCAGGAGATCCCCAACTCTGCTGCCAAGAGCTCTCAATCTCCTCATCAAAAATGCACAAATCCCTTTCTAGTTCATAGTCAAAGGCCCACTGTCACGGTACTGGATTATATCTGTACAATTTAAAAGTCTGCCCAGCAGCCATTTCTGTTATTGGACTCCTTCCACCACTTTCTTTGACTGCAACAGAAATCATTCATGATCGGGATTGCCATTGTATAATAACTAAAGTGATAATTATTGTAACAGAGAAGTAACAAAGCTGGGCATGAAACCATGAACAAAGAATGTCATGCAAAGATTACAATGGACATGGCATCTTTTTTTTAATAGAAATTTAGAGTATCCAATTCTGTTTTCCAATTAAGGGGCAATTTAGCGTGGCCAATCCACCTATCCTGCACATCCTTGGGTTGTGGGGGTGAGATCCACGCAGACAAGCGGAGAAAGTGCAAACTCCTCATGGACAGTGACCCGGGGCCGGGATCGAACCTGGGTCCTCGGCGCTGTGAGGCAGCAGTGCTAACCATGCTACCCCAGGACATGACATCTTTCTAACAGATGTCAGATACGTACATATCACATCTGAGGCAGAGCTGATGGTTTGAGCTCCACTCCAGGACTTGAGCAGGATGCTTTAAGCTGTTATTTCAGCTCAGTGAAGAGAGAGTTCTGGTGTGTTGGAGATGTTTTGCGGGATTCTCCCGAATTGGCGCAATGGGACCGACGCTGGCGTAAAAAACTGCGAGAACCACTCCAGCGTCGGGCCGACCGGAAGTAGCGGAATTCTCTGCACTTCCGGAGGCTAGGCCAGCGCCGGAGGGGTTGGCGTGCGCCAGCCAGCACTGAAGGGACTGCACGAGTTAGCGCATGCGCAGAACCGCCGGCGTGGTTCCGCGCATGCGCAGACCGGCCAGCGTATTCTGCCGCATGCGCAGTGGGGTGTCTTCTGTATGGCCGGAGCGGAAGGAAGAAGTGCCCCCATGGCAGATCGGCGGGCCCCGATCGCGGGCCAGGCCACCGTCGTGTCCCCCTTGGAGTCGGATCCCCCCGCGTCCCCCCGAGGACCGCACCAGCCAACTTACCTCCCAGGTCCCGCCATGTGGGACCATGTCCAATCCAC
Source organism: Scyliorhinus torazame (assembly GCF_047496885.1). NCBI lineage: Eukaryota > Metazoa > Chordata > Chondrichthyes > Carcharhiniformes > Scyliorhinidae > Scyliorhinus > Scyliorhinus torazame. Next base: position 170,680,233 of record NC_092716.1, on the reverse strand, counting down.
GTCGGCGGGAGTGGCCAAAACTGGGCGACCGCTTGGCCCATCGGGGCCCAGAGAATTGCAGGGGGGGGCGCCGCCAACGGTCCCTGACTGGTGTGGCGTGATCCCCGCCCCCGCCCGAAAACTGGCGCCGGAGAATATGGCAGCCGGTGTCGGAGCCACGGGGCGGGATTCACGCCACCCCCCGGGGATTCTCCGACCCGGCGGGGGGTCGGACAATCCTGCCCGTTATCTTTCAGATGAGGTGGTAAACCTGTTTTGTAACTCTGTTGTGTGCAAATGATCCTATAAATGATTTAAAGACATGTGGGAAAGTTTTACAGAAACTTCGCTGATGTTTATTGCTCCATCGGCACCATCAAAAGTTGAACAACAGGACCATTTATTGTATTACTTTTGGTTGAACGGTTCTAAACCCAGGTTCAACTCCAGCCTTGGGTCACTTGTACTTTCTCCCCCTGTCAGCGTGGGTTACCTCCAGGTGTTCCGTTTTCTCCCACAGTCCAAAAATGTGCAGGTTAGGTGGATAGGCCACGGTAAATTGCTCATTAGTGTCCAAAGGTAGGTGGGGTTACTGGGTTACGGGGATAGGATGGAGGTGTGGGCTTAAGTAGGGTGCGCTTTCAAGGGCCGGTGTAGACTCAATGGGCCAAATGGCCTTCTAGACTGTAAATTCTATGATTCTACTATTTCATGATAGAAAGCAGCTAGAACAAGTCAATGAGTACATTTGGATTGGATAGCAAACTAATGGTTTAGGTCAAGAGTTGGCAAGAGATAAGAAGTCACACTGTAATTTGATTTATTTCATCTATATTGGAAACAGTGATGAATCTTACATTAAAGCATGACTTTGAAGGAGTTTCCTTATGTGGCAAGTTTTTTAATATTCTCAAATTCATGGTGGTATAATCTTATAGCAAAGAAAAGACAAAGTTCATGTAATTTGAGAAGCATCAAGAAATTGCAGCATCATAGTTGGAGGGGATGAGGTACAATTGGTCAATTGGTGGAACATGTTATCTACCTTGGAGTGTATGTCAAAGAATGGAAATTGTAAAGAAGACATCAAAATAACTTTCTAATGCAGCTTTTGCAAAATTAAACAACCTACAATCTTAGTCCAAACATGTACAAAAGAGCTGAACACAAAAGGTGAGGTGAGAATGACTGCCCTTGACATCAAGACAAGATTTGATCGAATGTGGCATCAAGGGGCCTGAGCAAAACTGGAGTCAATGAGAATCGGGGTGAGATGACGGGGGCTAGTTTTTCACTGTTTGGAGTCATACCTAGCACAGTAGAAGATGGTTGTGGTTGTTGGAGGTCAATCATCACTGTCCTGGACATCAGGTCATGAGTTCTTCAGGATAGTGTCCTAGAGGGCGGCATGCGGCGCAGTGGTTAGCACTGGGACTGCAGCGCTGAGGACCCGGGTTCGATCCCAGCCCTGGGTCACTGTCCATGTGGAGTTTGGATATTCTCCCCATATCTGCGTGGGTTTCACCCCCATAACCCAAAGATGTGCAGGTTAGGTGGATTGGCCACGCTAAATTGCACCTTAATTGGAGAAAAAATAAATGGGTACTCTGAATTTATTTTTTTAAAAGGATAGTGTCCTAGTCCCGAACATCTTCAGCTGTTTCATCAATTATCTTTCCTTCATCAGAAGAGTAGAAGTGAGGGTGTTTGCACAATGTTCAGCACCATTCACAACTGTTCAGATACTGAAGCAGTCTGTGCCAATATCTAGCAACGCCTGGGCAACATTCAGGCTTGGCCTGACAAGTTGCAAGTGACATTTGCACCACAAGAGTGCTGGGCAATAACCATCTTCAATAAGAGAGAATTCAAACCTCTTCCCTTGATGGTCAATGGTATTACAGTTGCTGAATCCCCACGATCAACGTCCAGGAGATTACCATTGATCAGAAACTGAACTGGACCAGCCCTTCCAAAGGTATGCAGGTTAGGTGGATTGCCCATGCTAAAATTGCCCCTTAGAGTCCAAAGATGTGCAGGTTAGTTGGGGTTTCAGGAATAGTGCGGGGGAGTGGACCTAGGTAGGGTGCTCTTTCGGAGCATCGATGCGGACTCGATGGGCTGAATGGCCTCCTTCTGTTCTGTAGGGATTCTATGATACAAAATATATCACCGTTCCTTTACTGTTTCTGGGCCAAAATCCTGAAACTGCCTCACTACCAGCACTGGGTGTACCTGCACAGCATGGACTATAGTGGTTCACGAAGGCAGCTCAGCGCCACCTTCACAAGGGCAGTTCGTGACGAGCATGAAAAATGCTGCCTAGCCAGCGATGCCCTCGTCTTGTGAAAGAATAAACAAAAAATCAGATTGTGGAAGGCTGAAGTCATTTTCGTAAAAATGTAGACAAGAGTTCAGGAAGCAATAGTTATTCCTTATTTTTGTAGGATCTGAGTGTCTGCACTCGAGACTGTTGGCACACGAGGAGAATTAACAAACAACAAAGATGGGTAGGTTGAGAAACACTCTGATTGCCCAGTTTGCAACAAATTTGAACAGCCAAAGTATCTTTCATTGCTCAGTCTACAGAAGTTCATGATGAAAGAAGCCAAGGAAGACCAACATTAAGTGGACAATGACAATAGTGGCTGATCACTGGTGTGCAGTTGACTGAAGATGGCAGTCTCCTTCAGAACCAACAATAGAATGAATTCATTGGATGCCACATTCGCCTCTGAGCTGAGTGATAGGAATTTACTATGAGTTGGTATTTAGGTAAATGTCGTCACAGCCCCAGAAGACCATAGACTGCTCTCCTCTTTAAGTGCTAGCTGGTGGCAATTTAACCTGAGGATCGCCACACCTCAGGTGAGAAGGCAGGGCCTTCATGAATAACCTCAGCCGGTACGGGAATTGAACCCGTGTTGTTGGCATCGGCCCACTTCACGAACCAGCCAACTGAGCTAACCAACCCCCGGTATACAGTCTATCAGCTATCATTTAAACCTCAATTATATTTTGCACCACGTAGCATGTAATACTGACTGACTTAACAAGAGGACACCTACTCTGCATGATCTCTTGGAGATGCACAAAAAAAATGACTTCAAAAATTAAAATGAAAACAATAATGCTGTGTGGATATTGGGAAAGGACAGATAGACTTGTACATGCTGAATCCTGATAATGTAAGACTTTCTCTTAGTCCCAATAGGTTTTAGAGTTCTGAGTCAAGCATCACAGAAACAATTAGACCACACTCAAAAGCTTCAGTTAACCACTAAAAATCTTTGCTATTCTTTTGCAATGCAATGCATTGTTCGTCAAGTGATAGAACACATATAAATGAGAAAAGATTGACCAAATTGGGCCTATACTCATTTAGTTTTAAAAGAATGAAACATTTAAGATTCTGATGAGTCTTGCCAGGGGTTGATGTTGTGAGTATGTTTCCCCTTCTGGGGGAATTGAGCATAGAGAGCAGATTTGAAAAATAAGGGGTGGGATTCTCCGTTGGCCGACGCCAAAATCGGGAAAGGCGATTTGACGGAGAATAAGTTCCAACGCTAAAATCGCGGCGGATGCTGATTTGATGCCAAATCACAATTCTCCATCAACTTGACAACAGCATCAATGCGATCCAGAACGCACGCTCAATGTTTGCATATCATTAGGGGGCCCGACCTGGTATTCTCCGGGGCCTCCGTGATTCTTTGCCTCCGATGGGCCGAGTTCCCGACGGTGCGGTTCACTTGTGCTTTTAAAAATCGTGAAACCGGCATGGTGGCTGCAGAGGTAAAGAGAGGGGTACAGAAAGTGCCCAACATCGCCATAGTTTGTTGACATTTGAGCCCCAGGCCGGGGAGCTTCTGCCAGGGCTGGGAGAAGTAGTGGGGGGTGACCAGGAACTGGGCTGTGGGGTAGAAATGGACCATACAGCTGTACACAGCGCTAACATTTAGGGCCACAAGTCATATAGATGTCAGCCAGGCCACTCCCCTGGGTGCCCTCTGGCCCCAGCCGACACATCAGCTGTATGGACGCGACCCAGCACAACAAGTGCCATCTTGTTGGCTAGGGTGGTGCGTGTGGGGAGTGAAGTGTGTATATGCGGCTGCAGCTTGTCAGCCTCCCGAGTGTCAGTCACGGACCTGGCGACTCCTGCACCGTTTTTCATTGGAATTGAGTGTGTTCCATGAGGTGCCAGTGCCTCTTAACACAAACGGAATCGGTCCAGGTGTGGCACTAGTTTTGCTGTCGCGAAAGTCCACGAATTCTGTGTTGGTGTCAACACTTAGGGCTGGAATCTCCAATTTTGAGGCTACGCCTGGAGCGTGTGTCCAACCTGATGGCCAAAAAGCCAGCGCCACCCCTGCACCGATGCTCTGTCCGGTGGGGAGGCTAGCAGCCGCGCCATGTAAAGCCCCCGGCTTTACCTGCAGATACGGACAGAGAATTGCCGGGTCCGAATCTGCGCATGTGCATGGGGGTGACATGTAGCGGTCGTGCCATACAGCATGTCGCCGGCCGCGTGTGTACCCACCTCGCCACCCCTGGACCTGTCCCCCCAGGCCCCTGCCGAAGCCGCCCCGGCTAGCAGAATGGCTCCTCCCCCCACCCCCCCCAACCGACTGTGGTGGTGCTGGACACAGTCCGCAGCCGCCATGCGAGGTCCCCGAAAACTGTGAGCAGACGCAGCCCACACTGTCGAGAAGTCGGCCCATCAGGCACGGAGCATCAGGGTAAGGCCTCAGGTGATGGCCTGAGGCCATCCCTGCGGTATACTCAGCGATGATGCTGTTTCTGAGGGGCGGGGTATCGGAAAACAGCACCGCCCCCCATTTCGCCGTAAAAACGGCTTCTCCAGCTAATTGCCGAACCTGATTTTGGTGTTGGCAATTGGGGAATCCAGCCCTTAGTCTCAGTGTTTCCCACTTAAGGTGGAGATTAGGAGAAATTTCTTCTCTCAGAGGGCAATATTACAATAATCATGGGGAACTTCAAATTAGGTTGGTAGTGGATCCCAAGAAAATAAATTTGTGGAATGTCTAAGAGATGCCGCTTAGCCTGACTTCGGTCATTGGTAAGATTTTAGAGTCCATTATTAAAGATGAGATTGCGGAGTACTTGGAAGTGCATGATAAATTAGGACTGAGTCAGCACGGCTTCGTCAAGGGGAGGTCATGTCTGAAAAATCTGTTAGAGTTCTTTGAGGAGGTAACAAGGAAGTTAGACAAAGGAGAACCAGTGGACGTGATTTATTTAGATTTCCAGAAGACCTTTGACAAGGTGTCGCATAGGAGACTGTTAAATAAGTTAGGAGCCCATGATGTTCAGGGTAAGATCCTGGCATGGATAGAGGATTGGCTGACTGGTAGAAGGCAGAGAGTGGGGATGAAGGGGTCTTTTTCAAGATGGTAGCCAGTGACTAGTGGTGTGCCTCAAAGGTCTGTGCAGGGACCACAACTTTTCACAATATACATTAATGATCTGGAAGAAGGAACTGAAGGCACTGTTGCTAAGTTTGCAGATAATGCAAAGATCTGTAGAGGGACAGGTAGTTTTGAGGAAGCAAGCAGGCTGCAGAAGGTCTTGGACAGGCTAGGAGAGTGGGCAATGAAATGCCAGATGGAATACAATGTGGAAAAGTATGAGGTTATGCACTTTGGAAGGAAGAATGGAGGCATAAACTATTTTCTAATGGAGAGATGCTTAGGAAATCCGAAGCACAAAGGGAGTTGGGAGTCCTTGTTCAAGATTCTCTTAAGGTTAATGTGCAGGTTCAGTTGGCAGTTAGGAAGGCAAATGCAATGTTATCATTCATGTCGAGAGGGCTAGAATACAAGTCCAGGGATGTACTTCTGAGGCTATATAAGGCTCTGGTCAGACCCCATTTGGAGAATTGTGAGCAATTTTGGGCCCCATATCTAAGGAAGGATGTGCTGGCCTTGGAAAGGGTCCAGAGGAGGTTCACAAGAATGATCCCTGGAATGAAGAGCTTGTTGTATGAGGAATGGTTGAGGATTCTAGGTCTGTACTCATTGGACTTTAGAAGGATGAGGGGGGATCTTATTGAAACTTAGAGGATACTGCGAGGCCTGGATAGAGTGGACATGGAGAGGATGTTTCTACTTGTAGGAAAACCTAGAAGCAGAGGACACAATCTCAAACTAAAGGGACGATCCTTTAAAACAGAGATGAGGAGGAATTTCTTCAGCCAGAGGGTGGTGAATCTGTGGAGCTCATTGCCGCAGAAGGCTGTGGAGGCCAAATCATTGAGTGTCTTTAAGACAGAGATAGATAGGTGCTTACTCAATAAGGGGATCAGGGGTTATGGGAAGAAGGCAGGAGAATGGGGATGAGAAAATATCAGCCATGATTGAATGGCGGAGCAGACTCAATGGGCCGAGTGGCCTAATTCTGCTCCTATGTCTTATGGTTTTATGGTCTTATGGTTGTTAGAATTTGGAATTCTCTTCCACAGAGCGCAGTAGAGGCTGAGTCATTGAAAATATTCAAAGCTGAGTTTTTGATCTGCCAGGGAATCAAAGGTTATGGGGAGAAGGCAGGAAAGTGGAGCTCAGACCAGACCTGCTGTGATCAGCCATGATTTCATTGAATTGCACAGCAGGCTTCATAAGCCTAAGGCCTATTCCTGCTCCTACTTGTAATGGTCTTTGAAATATGGGGCAGAATTTAGTTCCAGCGATAGAGGTGGGAGCCCCCTTTCGCTTCTATCTGGGAGGTCCAACACAATTGAAGTGCCATCAGGCACTTTAATGGCCCGCATTGGGCCTCCCACACGGTCAGACACACAGAGGGCGGGAATTCCACCCTGAAGAGCTGCCAGTCAATCGGATTTCCGTGTCGGGTTCTCCCACACGCCCCACTAAATTGGGGGTGGTTTAGCCGATGCTGGGAATTGGAATCATAAGCGGGGACACCAGCCCAAGACTCCACCCCCAACCCCCGCCCTCCCTTTCCACCTCTGCCACCATACCAGCTTCGATATACTCTATTAAATCCTGGCCATTCTGTTGCAGGGACTGATACTTTCATATCCTCAGGTTGAAATTGATTCTAGTTTTCACTTGTTGACCAAATTATTTCGCCCTCTGTCTGTTGACTACAGTACTGAAATTCAAAGGTTACTGGGCGGGATTCTCTGGCCGTTCACACTCGCGGGATCTTACTGTCCACTGACAGCACACCCCAGCTGCGGGTTTTGTGTGTGGTAAGGGGTACATTCAGCGGGAAGATCCTGCTGTCGGCTACTGGCGAGCTGCCCTCCACCACTGCAGAACATGCCGCGAATGGGGACAAAATCTCGCCCAAAATCTTGTCTTTTATCCAGTTAAACTTCCATCATCATGTATTATGTTGGGGCGGATCCTCACCTCCTGATATTCTTCACTGAACTTGGTTCAGATAAATTGATTTGGTGGCTTTCCATATACAAAGTCAGAGTCTTTTGTTTATTGGATGGTGATTGGTTGCGCTTATCAAATCTCAATGACACTGACTGACACACATCTGGTTTTCCAGACTTTCAAGGTCTATTTGATCGCCTTTTTAATAACTCCTCTTTTTCCTTCTCTGATAATGGTGGCTTACACATGAGAAATTTACTTCACAAAAACATCGCACAGCCCAAGGACTTTGAGGAAAATAAGCTTCTTCCCACCAATCCTGCTCCCAATGTCTGAAAGCACGATGGTCTGTTTTTTTAATAAAGCTTAAGCATTGGATGTGATCCAATGGCCACGCTGCACCCGAAAAGCAGCTTGCCATGGCGCAACGTGGCTGATAAAAGCCGGGTGATCCTGTTCCTGGGATCTACCCAACTGGCAACGCCTCACGAGATGTAACACAATCTTGCGAAACGTTGCGATGTAAATTACTTTTCAGAAGATATGCATATTAGAGCAAGACAGCTAGTCTCACTTTATTTTGCAGAGTCCTGAGTTATTGGCGCTGTGGGGTCTACCCCTTCGCTCGGAGATCTTGGGCAGGTGCCATTCAGCACTCAAACGGGGTGCAGGTGGAACGGCATTCATGGGGGTCTCCCAGGGGATCAGAGACCCCCATCTGCAGGTCCTTTGGACAAGGTGGTACCCTGGCACTGCTGGTGCCACCCAGGCACCCTGGCAGAGCCACTGGGTGCCAGCCAGGCACTGCCAGCTGGAAGGGGCACTGCCAGGGTGCCATGTTGGCACTGCCAATTGTGGTTTATCATAACTATAAGAACTGCAAGGGTTAATGAGGTGTCGAGAGTAGCCACTGGAGGGAGCTACAGTTACAAATATATAAGGCAGTGATGCTAAGCCTTGTGGGAGAGTATGTGCAGGAGTTAGCTCGGGAGGGTCAGAAGTACAGATAGTGGAAGTGAGAGCAGATCATAGTTTATATCAGTAGTGAGATTAGAGTGTAGTTTAAATGTTATTAATCAATTGTGTATTCTTTAGATGTACGTGTCAAATCCAAGTTAGTAATGTTAAATTTATAGCTTTGTTTAAGTTCATGCTATTTTGTGGTCTTTGTGAGCACCACGACAACCATCCTGAAATAAGCAACACACAAAGAACACCACACCAATGTGCCAGGCTGGCACTTTTTGTGCTCTGGCAATAGGGCTGGAGGTGCCCTGTGCAGTTTTTTTTTTGGGGGGGGGGGGCGGGGAGGAGTGCTGGGGACCCTCCCATAGTCTGCTGGGGCTTGTGGCGAGGGTCAGAGGTTGTATCGGAGGCTTCAGAATTCAAAATGGCGTCCCGATCCCTCGCTGCACTGAAAAGTTCCAGTGAGCGGAGCTCCTCAGTGCACAAAACAGGGCTGTGTGTGGCCTCAGATGCGCGTTCCCAGCTTTGGAAATCTTTTTTAAGGAAGCGATGTCACCAAGTCCACCCCTTTTAACAGGGTCATCGGCATCAACATCCCACCTGAAGAAGGAAATCCCGCCCACAGAACCTGGGGCGTCATTCTCCGACCCCCCGCCGGGTCGGAGAATGGCCGTTGGCCGCCGTGAATCACCCCCCCGCCGGAGTCTCCGGTACCGGAGATTGGGCGGGGGCGGGAATCGGGCCGCGCCGGTTGGCGGGACCCCCCGCTCAATTCTCCGGCCCGGATGGGCCGAAGTCCCGAGCAGAAATTGCCTGTCCCGCCGGCGTAAATCAAAGCTGGTATTTACCGGCGGGACCAGGCGGCGTGGGCGGGCTCCGGGGTCCTGGGGGAGGCGCGGGGCGATCTGGCCCCGGGGGGTGCCCCCACAGTGGCCTGGCCCGCGATCAGGGCCCACCCATCGGGGCACCGAAAGAGTGCCGTGGGGGCACTCTTTCCCTTCTGCCTCCGCCACGGCCTCCACCATGGCGGAGGCGGAAGAGACTCTCCCCACTGCGCATGTGCGGGAAACTCGGTGGCCGCTGACCCCCCCGCGCATGCGCCGCATTTCCGCGCCAGCTGGCGGGGCACCAAACGCCATTTCCGCCAGCTGGCAGGGCAACAAACGCCATTTCCGCCAGCTGGCGGGGCGGAAATCCCTCCGGCGCCAGCCTAGCCCCTCAATGTTGGGGCTCAGCCCCCAAAGATGCGGAGCATTCCGCACATTTGGGCCGGCGCGATGCCCGTCTGATTGGTGCCGTTTTTGGCGCCAGTCGGCGGACATCGCGCCGTTGGGGGAGAATTTCACCCAAGGAGTCTGAACAAAGAGAATGACTCTTCAAAAGGGATTGGAACACAGATACTGTGTTTTAGAATGTGTCCTAAAAGTGAAACAGCCGTTTGATCATGGTCATGATGTTGAGATCTCCTTCTTTACTTGGGATTTTGATGCTGAGAACCCTTTTAATGAAATGATCCATATGGTAAGTCTACCTCTTTTCAAAGTTTCAGTTGATTAAAATCCTCTTTTGAAGTGGTTTGATAAGAATCCTTATCTAGAAGGTGGTCAACATCCTTTGAGATGTTGAAATGTTGATGCAGTATCAATGGTTAAATAGGTTTAAAAAAATGTTGGGAAGTAAAATTTTTGTAAAACTGTAATCCTAATGAAAACATAAGTGGTGCGCATTGACTCAACCAGATCTCAGGACAGTTAATGTGATATATCGGCCACAGCATGGAGTGAAAACGGGATTTTATCTTTCATGCTGTTTTTGGAAGGAATAATGCACAAATACTTATTGCTCTGTGCCATGCACAGAATGAGATAAGGGAACTGATATAATTTAAGTTTTCCTGCTTGGTTACACTCATAAATAATCCAATGCCATGCGTGTATGGATAGAGGAACCCACTAATTCTTTGGAAAATGGTTCTGTCTGCCAGTCCTTTGTTCAGCCTTGTGCAGGATTCTGTGCCAAAGATCTGACTGCTTTTGTGTTTTGTGCTATTTTTCAAGAGACTGTGGGCAGCTCTGCTCACCTCATGGAGCTGGGCTTCAATCCAGCCCAGTTTGGTAGAAAATATGATACAGCTGAGTTTAAACTGCCTGAATCGAGCTCCCAAGTGTCATAATGTACACCAGTATATCATGGTGCAGACACACACTGAGATGGACACACAGTGGGACCAATCAACATACACAACACCGCAGCCAATCACCAGTGAGAGGACACGCACTATAAAGACAGGGGGCATCAGAGTTCCCGCTCATTCGAGTAGCAGCTAGCTAGGAGCACAGAGCTCACAGCCTGCAACACAGACATTCACCATGTGCTGAGTGCATCAACTGCTTAGGACAAGGCAAAGGTCTTTAGTTAAGGCGAGTATCGTATTTACCCACAGTTCAAGTATGTTTAAATAGTTAACCTTGTAATAAAATAGTGTTGCACTACTTCAAGTGTTGGTGACCTGTATGTGATCCAGAACACCCAACACATCACCAAGGGTTGAAATTATTCTTTGCATACAGTTAGGTTGAAGTAGCCAATTAGAATGAACGCTGCTCAACTTGCTAATCAGCAACTTAAGTGATCTAAGGACCCATCCTATGGAGTGCACCATCTTTTTGAGAAATAGAGAGAGAGTGCAGTGGACATAAAGCATATTTTGTGGATCAAGATCGAAGGACCATACGAGAGTAACTTACTCAATAATACTCAACAGTAAAGCAAGCTTGGGAGACCTTTGTCCTGGCATCAACGCAACATGTATGTGGAAAACTGTACAACTGCGTGCAATTTCCACGAGGTGTCAGGCTGGGAGGTAAGGGGCAAGATAATAATGGGCAGGACTTCATGGGTAGTGCCGTTTACTTTGCCTGGAAACCATCCCCACTCCACCCCACCCTCGATGGGCTGCCAACAACTATTTAGAGCTCAGAGGAGGATTGAGTGGCTCAGATCGAGACTTCCTCCCTCATATGGGAAGCAAGTCCCATCTCCAAGAGCAACTGGCTAATGAGAACGGCCGATACCCCTGTGTTCTTGGCAACATCACTAGGGTCGATGGTTACTGCTGGAATTACATCAAGTCCCAGATGAAGAGAGCGAGGTGACAGGTAAGTTGAGAGATTCTTGACAGGAGCAGGAAAGGAGGCCCTGAGAGTTGAGGGAATCAAGGAGTGTGGGGCCTGGATGCAGAGACTGGTGGTAGAGTGAGGGGAGCACTTGCGAGTGGGGGATGGGGGCTATGGAAGATGTTGTGAGTGTAGCGCACAAAGACTCCATGAGACGAATAGAGTGAAGTCGATGAGGCTTTATTAAGCGTGTCTGTTCCCCCGCAGCTCGATAGTAAACTGGCCTGCGGGGGAAGACTCCGGCTTCTTATACTCCGCCTTCAGGGCGGAGCTTGAGGTCAACGGCCAACCAGGACCCGGGATCTGTCAGCCAATGACATTAGGGCTTCCAGTCCCACATGACCCCCAATACATACTACCACAGTGAGAAAGCTTCTAATTGGAAAATAGAGCCGATAAAGGAGGCATCTCCCCTCTTCTGGCCTGAGGTCCAAGCAAGCATTCCTGCTGAGCTTCCCACAAGGCATTGCTGATCTCTTCCTGCCAAAAGAAAAATTGCTTCCGGGCAGGAAGTCACCCTTAAGTAACCATTAAGTAGCCACTTAAATGCCTCAGTTGGTGCAAGTGCGGGCAGGTCACTGGAGACCTTGTCTGCCGCCGATTAAATCATGGCCAATTGGGATGGAGGGCTGAAAGGCACCCATGGACATTTGCAGGTCCCCCTGCCTGCAAGCCCACTCCCACAGGCCACTGTAAAATTCTGCCCTTTTGAGTGTCAATCAATGTATTCTACCATACGTGCAGACTGCCATATATACTGATGTACCTGAAAGGTATTGACTGTCAAACATTTGAAAACTTAGTGCAAACAAATTCATTACCACAGTTAGACTATATACAAGACAATTAAACAGATAGGAAATTCAATATTTATCTTTATTGATGCTGTATTGAAAGGAAGGAGTGTGAGTGTTAACATTCCAGGCCGATGACTAGGAATACTTAACAGTTCAGGCACCATCTGTGAAGAAAGGCAGGTAACTTTCCAAGTCGCTGACCAGTTCTGATGTTCAGACTGCATCAGGACACTCTTGAAAATCCTGAGAAAGAGGTGTCTGGAGAACATGAAGATCAGCCTCATGGGGAAAAAAGAACTGTTCAGAGCTTGGTGAATCCACGTTGGCAACTGTTAGTTTATCGTCCTCCTCCTATATTAAGTTTATTGCTGTTCATCTTTTATAAACATGCAGGTGCCTGATGCTGGGTTACGTTATAAAGAATCTAGTAGACAGTACATTACCACCTCTTCCTCAGAATTTTGAATACACCTACCCTGCTGCAGTCTCAACATCAGAAATGAGTTCTGATGAGTAGTCAGTGACTAGGAATGTTATTTTCCATTCTTCACAGACCGGAGCTGCTAGGTTTCTCCAGTAATCTTTCCCCATTTGTATTCCTTGCCCATTATTGGAGATGTACTCTCGATGGCCTTAACTGTGGTCAGTTCTCGCTCTCAGTTAATTAAACATATTGAGTTGAATTCATTGTTGGATAAATTGTCCACTATTTGTCGGCAAATGGACTTTAGCTGCTTCATATTTTGTAATGTACTGAACCAAATCTTTTTGCTTTGTCTTCCTAGCCTGTCTTTACAATGGGAACAACCACTCTCATAATAGTTCATGGGTTTCACTGTCCCAACCCTGTTTGACCTGCTCCTGTCAGGTAAGGAGTAGTGCTACAGGTTAAAGATACCTCTACATCTATAGGATATCAGTCTCCATTCATCCTACCCAACCCAACCTACAAACCAATGATCAGCTTTTTTTTCTTTTATTGTCTATGTTAACTTTTATAAGTGTTAGAAGGTGACCTGTTGAATGTGACTTAATCTGTTGTTGATCTGATGTCATAATTGAGAAGCAGAGTCAAGTGCTTGCGAAGATAAAATCAGAAAGGTACCCTAATCCACAGGAGGTCTTGTGGCACAATGGGCTGCACCTCTGCCTCTGAGCCAGAAGCTCTGGATTTGAGTCCCACTCCATGACTTGATGGCCAAGCAAGGTGCGTTCATAACATGGCCAAACAGGTTGAGTGTGTCAACTGGTAAATCCTTCCAAACACACCGGTGGCTGGCGGCGAGACCAGGAGAGACTCCTGGTCAGCCATGCTTGATGCGGAGTGGCATCCCTCAAGCTATAAACCCCTGTCGACAGACTAGCAACCTGCTCTGGGAATTACTAGTTATGGAAACAGACAAATTGCCTTAGTGCACCACTAGATGCGGGAAGAGATTTGGATTTGGGAATTGGACCTTAATCCACTGGGTATTTTAATAATTTGGAAAGTACAAAATTGAGCAAAATGTAGGAAGGAATCCATTTTGTGTAAAAGAGTTTATGGGCATATATGTTTCTATAGGACAGATAAACCTGAACTACCATGCTCAAATCTGGTCATTACCAAAAAGAATGACACATTGGAGAGATGATTTTCTAGTAACACCGTATAAAATTTATTCTGAAAAGAGCAGTTGTTGCCTTAAAAGAGTTTCTTAGGCCTCAACATTCCGGGTAGTGTACTCTGCCCGTTGTCTGAAGGAAAGACTGGAGCTGGTGACAAAGGTGGTTATATGTAGTGGGGGATGGGAATATGGGTATAATCCTTGGGCAACAGCCACCGCCCCCCCCCCCCCCCCCCCAACGAGACTCGAGGAACATCAAGCCTGTGTCAAATGGGACAATTCTGCTACTCTCAGACACGTTCAACTTAGTAACCCCTGTATGATCTGATCGTGACCAGGTATTTATTGTTAATGCTTTAAATAGTTTTGTTATATGTTAATTCTGATCATTATAATGAAATAAAATAAACGAAATGGATTTTTGCATCATGATCTGACATTGACTCCGTGCTCTTGATCTTTCAGGAAGGGGAGGTGTTTTGCCAACCTATTGTCTGCGAAACTTCTTGTAGCCATCAGGTCCCCGAGGAAGGACAGTGCTGTGGAACATGTGACAGTGTGTATCAATTGTATTTGAGAGATAGCTCCCTGGAGTGATAGGTTTCAACCACACAAGGACAATTAGGGATGGGCAGCAAATGCTGGCCTTGCCAAAGACACCCGCATCCTTTGAAAGAATTCAAAAAAGTAGTTTTAGCTTGTACAATTTGATCTATCTGGCCGGTCAGCAAATGATGCGGTCTATTCAGAGATTATCTTGGTGGTTCATAGTTTGTTGAAACCTCTTTTAACATGGGGTGGGCTACTTTTTCTCAGGGTACTGTTATGGCAAATTGTTTTTATAACCACACATAGCACAGATTAAGAGAATTAGATGGTAATATATGATGTTTTTGTGTTTATCAGGGTTCTACTATTCCAGTGATTTTTAAAATTTATTTCAGAGTGTCTCTATGAAGGCCTGGTTGTGAACAATGACGATGTTTTCTCCCCCTCCAATGACAATTGTACCCTGTGTGTCTGCATTGTAAGTAGAATATCCTGTTGGTAAAAGGCTGCAAATGTGTAACAGTGATGACACAGTGTCCCAAAAGATTATCACCTTCATGTACACCGGAACAGTGTGCTGGGTTAAAATACCACTCAGAGATAGGAGAGCCCCAGGCTTCCTCAGTTTCGGAGTTGGGTATAACTCCTACCCTGATTAAGATGAGAGAGAATGATAGAGTAAAAAAATCATTTCTATAATGGCCGGAATTTTCCGGACCGGCTGCGGTGGGTGCCCCTGCGGCAGATGCGGTGAGTTATTCAAGCGTCTATTGACTCTGCCGGGAGCTGATGACCCCGGCGACAGGAGGGACGGGAAAATTCCGGCCGATGTCTTTTGACAACTTAAAGCATTTTTCAGTTGATGAATGATGTTTTAACATTGTAACCATTTGTATGTAGACAGACTGGTGGCCAGAATTGCAAGATCCCACCAAACACAAATGAATGGATGACCAGTTAATCAATCTTTTGGAAAAACAAAATAGGGGCTGGTTTAGCACAGTGGGCTGAACAGCTGGCTTGTAATGCAGAACAATGCCAGCAGCGCGGGTTCAATTCCCGTACCGGCCTCCCAGAACAGGCGCCGGAATGTGGCGACGAGGGGCTTCTCACAGTAACTTCATTGAAGCCTACTTGTAATAAAAAGCAAATATATATATACTGTGGCTGTTGAAAACCTGAAAATAAAACAAAAGGGGAGAATTTTCCACACCCCCTACATCGCATGGTTCTTGCCATTGGCTGGTGGCAGGATCTCCTGATCCCGTCGCTGTCGATGGGATTTCCCATTGAATCAATCCAGCAGCGGACATTCACTGTTGGCAGGACTTGAAGATCCTGCTGGCAAGAACAGCCAAAAAAATCCCCCCAAACAAATTCGGGACATACTCAGAAGGTCTGGCAGCATCTGTAGAGAGAGAGAAAGAGAGTTAAAGTTTCAGGTCTGTGATCTTCCACAATCTATCTTTAGATTGAGGGACGGTTGCTGGCCAAAATGCCAGGAGGACTCCCTGCTGTTCTTCAAATAGTGCCATGGATCTTGTGACGCTTTGTATGGCAAACTGAACAGTCATGACATTTCAACATGTATCTGTCTTGATTTATTTTCCTTCATTGCAAAAAACATAATGAAAAATATAGATGAAATGAAATGAATGAATGAAAATGAATGAAAAACGCTTATTGTCACAAGTAGGCTTCAAATGAAGTTACTTGGGGCTTTTCACAGTAACTTCATTTGAAGCCTACTTGTGACAATAAGCGATTTTCATTCGTTTCATTTCATTCATTTTCATTCCTTCATTTCATTCATTTATTTCATTTCAATTGTATTTTGTATTATGTTTTTTGCTCTATCATCAGCCCTTCAGTATGTGTAGCTCTTCCAGCCACTCCCTCAGTCTCTACACCATCAAATGGTCTGCCCCGACATCCGCAATCCTTCAATATATTTATCTCTCAATCATCAATTTTTCAATGTAATTCTAAGTTCAGGACTTGAATATTGCTGAAAAGAAGGATGTTGCTGAAGCTTTTTGTCTTGCACTCATCAGGCTATTGCAAGGATGGCAAATTTCAAATGATCACAACAATTTAAACGCCTCAAGCATTCTTTTCACCTGTCGAACAAATTGTTCTGATTGATGAAATTTGCCATTTTTGTGTTGGTTCTGATGAGTGCAACACAAAAAACTTCAACACCTCTTTTCAGCAATATGTAATAACTGCCGGTCTCTAATTCCTCTGCTTATCTCTGTTTCTAGTCTTTAAATGCATCTCTGTTTCCTTGCCTACCTGCTGAATCTGACCTTTTGTAATCTTGCAGCCCTTCCTTCTCTCTTAAAATATATTCTTTCTGTGAATTAATTTTCTCAAACTGAAATGCAAAAAGTGACAACTGTAAATGAGTGGGAAGTTAATTTCTCTTTGTGTTGCAATTAACATTCTGCTTATTTATATGTTCTGACTTAAATTTATTTATAGATAAAGCATTTCATGTAGTAAAATCAATGCAGTTGAGACATGGAGTCCTCAAATGTCATATTTTCCTCATGGTATCATATGGATGCCTTTATTTTAAATTTAAAGTTTCTGTGATCCCTTCAGTAGCAGTACCCAAAATATTTATCATTCGCTGTTCAATAGCAGAAGAAAATCATTCTGCTCCCAGCCTTTAGCCTTTCAAACTGACATACAAACAAACAAAGAACAAAGAAATGTACAGCACAGGAACAGGCCCTTCGGCCCTCCAAGCCCGTGCCGACCATGCTGCCCGATTAAACTACAATCTTCTACACTTCCTGGGTCCGTATCCCTCTATTCCCATCCTATTCATGTATTTGTCAAGATGCCCCTTAAATGTCACTATCGTCCCTGCTTCCACCACCTCCTCCGGTAGCGAGTTCCAGGCATCCACTACCCTGGAGTAGTGTTCAAGTCACCTCACATAACTGGTGTAGTGTCAAGAAATCTTTTTGCAATTTCCGATTCCTTAAATCATTGCTGCACTGAGGTTATGGAAGCTATTTCCACAGTATCTCCAATTCAGTTACGAATCCATATCATCGAGACAACTCGAGTAAATACCAAGGATAAAGAACTTACTGATAGAAAGGTGATTAATTTTAATAAAACCAGTATTTTATTACTTTTAACTGGCTAAGTAATAACCAACTGTTTGTGGTTCTGCCAGTTAGGGAATGTAACGTGCATCACCCCTGAATGCCCTCCCGTCACATGCGAGAAACCCACCCTGCTGGATTGTTGTCCTACTTGTCCAGGTTAGTATATGATTTGGTAACTAGAACCTCTGAAAATTATTCATGTTTTATTGTTAGATTCAGAAGAGTCAGTCTTAATTCCAATAGTTTGCAGCATTTGGAAAACCATTGCAAATTACTTCAAATGTGATTTTAATTCTATGGGTGGAATTTAACGGAAACATTTCTAAGTTAATTTGTGGCGGGTTTTTCAGGGAGTTTCGCGTTGGCTCTGCCAGCGAGTTCCCCACCGCTATCAAGTGACACTTGGTCAGGTTTTTGGGCCTTGGGGAATTCCTCACTGGTTTAGCCTGCAGTTCAAATTTTTTTCAGCACTGAACTCCAAGATTGGGCTCCATTTTGAAGGTCACCCCCCACACACATGGGCATTAACCCCCCCCCCCCCCCCAAGTGAGGACACCCCACTCTTTAGCCCCCCCTCCCCCACCCCGCTGCCCCCCCACCCTCCTTGAGGCCCCTATTTACCTACTCCATATTCCCCCCATCACCCTCTTTTCACGGACATGACCCACATAGGGCCCTGACCCGTGGCAGTGCCACCCTAGCACCTGGGCATACTTGCAGTGCTATCTTGGACCCTGGAGGTTCTCACACCAGCTTGGCAGTGCCACCTGGGCACCTTGGCAGTGCTAGGGTGGCAGTGTCAAGATGCCAGCTGGGCAGTGTCAAGGTGCCTGCATTCGAGATGGAGGGCCAAGGAGCTACCCTGCACGATCCCTGGTCATCCAGGGGGCCTCACATGGCCTGGGAGACCGCCCTGGGTACCGTTCTGCCAGGTCCACGTTTGGTCACACCCCTTTTGGGTGGGATTCTGATTCCGACGCCTTGCAGGTCTTGGATATATCCCGCAAGGCATAAAGGCAGCCGTGAAGCCCCTGGGAGGCCTCTCCCGGGATCTACCGGCCACGCTGCGCTCTTGTTCGTGTGCATCGCAGCCAGTAGATCGCACCCTATGTATTTAGGCTAGAAATGTTGCATAGGTGTACATGATATAACCTCAAGTAAGCCAGATTGGCATGGGACCAGAAAAGCAGAAAGCCTT
Source organism: Scyliorhinus torazame (assembly GCF_047496885.1). Classification (NCBI taxonomy): domain Eukaryota; kingdom Metazoa; phylum Chordata; class Chondrichthyes; order Carcharhiniformes; family Scyliorhinidae; genus Scyliorhinus; species Scyliorhinus torazame. The sequence continues at coordinate 170,661,466 of NC_092716.1, read as the reverse complement.
ACAACCTTCCATGAAGAACTCCACCCACTCTGACCTCTCCTTATCTTTATCTGAGAATTGTCATAACTGTGAGCAGAATTCTCCAGCCAATTAGAGGAGACTCTAGCCCATCACAGGCCTTGCTTTCTCTTCAAAGGTCACATAAATAGTTGTCAATAAAAGCTGGGGTCTATCTTTTGATGTATTATATCCAGGGAGTGTATCTGAATGTGTGCTGTACTCAGTAAATTGAATACCTTGAATATCAAGATATTAGAATGTTTTTTTCTGTGAGACAGTGGCATCATTTCTCTCTGGAACATGTTTCAGATTGCAAATAACAGTGTCCCCTCAGGCTTATCAAAATCCAGAAACTTCCTTTTCCAAACATCTGAGCTGTTAACTGCTGCTGACAATTATGATTGTGTAATCTTGAATGTTAGCTTAATACAGCTACTTCTAGCAGAGGCTTAAAGAGACAGCAAGGTAAGCAATGCTTCATTTTATCAGATATTTCAACTGAGTTTCTGGAAATGCCCTTCAATTTCCCTCCCAAGAGTCTTCCTTACAAGTTGCTAGCCAAATCATTCTTCATTCCTTCTTGATCATAAGGCAGGATGATTGGGAGCATCATCTAACATCCGATTCCTTCCAATTGGAATTAACGTCAGAACTATTTGAATCCCCAAATAGTCTGGAAAATTATGGAATTAACAAGTAGGCACTGATGAATCGCCCATAGGCCAAGAGACATTGCTACCTAAAAGTTAGTTGAAGAGGAAATTGTATCAATGCGCAATACAGCATATTTTTATCGTGGTTAACAACTCCATGCTGTCAAAGTTCGTCAAAATATACATCTTTGTAAATTGTATATAGCAATAGTTAAATTGTGCATTATTCTAATTTCTTGACCCCTTCTAATTATTTCATTAAACATTTCCAGGTCCAAGCAGAAAACGGGCACCATTCTACCCCTTTAACCATTTTCAACATCAGTGATATGCTCTTAACATGTTCAATTTACAAAGTAAAATACCTGCTGCATTGTTCCAATAATGGGCACCTCAACAGAGGTAGAGCATGACATTTTCCACTTCTGATTGCAGCCATTCTTGTCAACACTAACCAGTTACCTGAAATAATTCTAAATTATATTGAGTTACATCGAGCCCACAGCACAGAAACAGACCATTCATCCCAATTGGTCTACGGTGGCAATTATGCTCCAGATGAGCCGCTTTCCACCCCTCTTCATCTCACCCCATTACTGTATGTTTCTACTTCCTTTGCTCCTTGTGCTTATCTAGCTTCTCCTTACAAGGGCACCTATGCTAGACCACAAGACGTAGGAGCATAAGTAGGCCATTTGGCCCATCGAATCTGCTTCGCCATTCAATAAGATTATTACTCATCTAATTATCTGTCTGTCTCAGCCTTGAACATACTTAATGACCCAACCGCTACAACCCTCTGCGGTAAGGAATTTCACAGATTCGCTAACCTCTGAGAAAAGAAATTCCACCCCATCTCTGTCTTAAATGGGTGACCCCTTACTCTGAGATTATGCACTGGTCCTAGACTCTCCAGCAAGGATTAAAAAAAACTTCAGCATCTACACTGTCAAGCCCCCAGAGATTCCGATATGTCACAATAAGGATGCCTCTCATTCTCTCATTCTTTGAAACTCCCAAGGAGTTGATGGTATTTGCCATGATCACAAAGTTGCCCACCGATTGCTCACCCCCCCCCCCTTGGCGGACCACCCGACAGAGGATCCCTCACCCCTAGCTGAGCTTCACCACCTCCCCCCCCCCCCCCCCCCCTGCTGAGCACTGGGGTGGCAAGCCCAGCGCCCCCGTGCTCTTTGCCGATCAGCAAAGATGGCTCCTCAGCTCCCTATATAAGCCCTTCCGCCAAGTTCACGTTTTTCAAAAGGAGTACTAATCAGTGCCAGCATAAGCACTTGCTGGTGAGGCCTCTGAATGACAAGAGGCTGTTGGATATGGGGTCGCTCTCATTGATTATACGGAAATGGGGCTTATGTGGTGAGAATTGGTTTCTTGCCACACGACAGCGAGATCCTGATTCCGTCGATGGGAGCGGGCCAGTTGCATTGCAAACTGTTTGGCTCCGGCGCGGAGCTCGTTTTTGGCCTCTCCCGCTATTCACCACTATTCATCAGCCTCGTTACGCTTGAGCAAGAGCGCAATGAGGCCGGAGAATCGTGCCCAATATTTTCAATCTACCATGCAACACAACTTTATCACAATATTCAATTCCTCAGAAAATTCATAAATTCACAAAAATAGAGTGGGATAACGCATTAATAGACAAAAGGACAAGATTGAAGTCAATGGAAAAATCTTTTGAGAATCATGCACCATGTAAAACAGGTTACTGATTCACAATGAGTCCATCATGGAGCTCCTATCCTGGAAATTTCACTCCACAAAAGCCGTTGATAGTAAACCTCCAATGGCAGAAATTAAACAGAACTCCAGTCAAGATTTTACCCTCTGTTTGCAAGATGATTATAGATCACAAAGACGATGGGCGGGATTCTCCATCCAGCCACACCGGTTTTTTGGTGGGGCACGCCCTCACCGGCGGTGGGATTCTCCATCCCGCCAGTCGGCCAATGGAGTTCCCAGTGTGGGCAGCCCCACGCCGTCGGGAAATCCCCGGCTTGGGTGTGCTGCCGGCAAAGCGGAGAATCCCGACAGAGGAGGATCCAGCCCTATGTATCCCAATTCATCTCATCCATCCAGAATGACATATAAACATCCAGATAAGGGGCAGGGGTAAGCCATTGGATAAGCCATTTGGCCACATAGGCCTTCTCTGCCATTTGATAACATTTATCCACATAATAGCAGTGACTACAACTCAAAAGTATTTAATTGGCAGTAAAGCAATTTGGGACATTATGTAAAGTGTTGTATAAACAGCGGCTTTGTCCATCTCTCATTGGGCAGAGTGACTGTAGCAATGGTGCAATTGGAGGCAAAATCTGATTCCCTCAGGATAATCCACGGATTTTAGGAAAGTGGCAACAAAGAAATCAACACATTTACAAAACAATTCAACTCTGTAGCTAATACAACCTGACCATTCTGACCTCTGTACTACCAATATACCATAAATAACAATATACCATAAATAACGGGTGAAATTCTCCGGTATCGGCACGATGTCCGCCGACTGGCGCCGAAAACGGCGCAAATCAGTCGGGCATCGCGCCTCCCCAAAGGTGTGGAATGCTCCGCATCTTGGGGGGCCGAGCCCCAACCTTAAGGGGCTAGGCCCGCGCCGGACGAATTTCCGCCCCGCCAGCTGGCGGAAAAGGCATCTCCGGGCGGCGCATGCGCGGCCGCGTCAGCGGCCGCTGCCGGCATTTCCGCGCATGCGCAGTGGAGGGAGTCTCTTCCGCCTCCGCCATGGTGGAGACCATGGTGAAGGCAGAAGGAAAAGAGTGCCCCCACGGCACAGGCCCGCCCGCGGATCGGTGGGCCCCGATCGCGGGCCAGGCCACCGTGGGGGCACCCCCCGGGGCTAAATCACCCCGCGCCCCCCCCCCAGGACCCCGGAGCCCACCCGCGCCACCTTGTCCCACTGGTAAGGTAGGTGGTTTAATCTACGCTGGCGGGACAGGCATTTCAGCAGCGGGACTTCGGCCCATCTGGGCCGGAGAATCCCCGGGGGGGGGGGGGCTGCCAACCGGCACAGCGTGATTCCCGCCCCCGCCGAATATCCGGTGCCGGAGAATTCGGCAACCGGCCGGGGCGGAATTCACGCCAGCCCCCGGCGATTCTCTGACCCGGCGGGGGGTCGGAGAATCTCGCCCAACATCTTTTGTTTTTCCACTAATTACACTATCCCTAGGATTTGTCAATCAAACAAGTACCGGAAGAAAAGTGTACAGAAAATCAGTACAGCCTTAACTCAACTTCGCCCAGAAGTCATACAAATGGTGTTGTACACTGTGAATTCAAAGCCTGTCCATAAGTGCCATCTGGGGCGGGATTCTCTGCAATCGGCGCGATGTCCGCCGACCGGCGCCAAAAACGGTGCGAATCAGTCCGGCATCACGCCGCCCCAAAGGTGCGGAATTCTCCGCATCTTGAGAGGCCGAGCCCCAACCTTAAGGGGCTAGGCCCGCGCCGGACGAATTTCCGCCCCGCCAGCTGGCGGAAAAGGCATCTCCGGGCGGCGCATGCGCGGCCGCGTCAGCGGCCGCTGCCGGCATTTCCGCGCATGCGCAGTGGAGGGAGTCTCTTCCGCCTCCGCCATGGTGGAGACCATGGTGAAGGCAGAAGGAAAAGAGTGCCCCCACGGCACAGGCCCGCCCGCGGATCGGTGGGCCCCGATCGCGGGCCAGGCCACTGTGGGGGCACCCCCCGGGGCTAAATCACCCCGCGCCCCCCCCCCAGGACCCCGGAGCCCACCCGCGCCACCTTGTCCCACTGGTAAGGTAGGTGGTTTAATCTACGCTGGCGGGACAGGCATTTCAGCAGCGGGACTTCGGCCCATCTGGGCCGGAGAATCCCCGGGGGGGGGGGCTGCCAACCGGCACAGCGTGATTCCCGCCCCCGCCGAATATCCGGTGCCGGAGAATTCGGCAACCGGCCGGGGCGGAATTCACGCCAGCCCCCGGCGATTCTCTGACCCGGCGGGGGGTCGGAGAATCTCGCCCAACATCTTTTGTTTTTCCACTAATTACACTATCCCAAGGATTTGTCAATCAAACATGTACCAGAAGAAAAGTGTACAGAAAATCAGTACAGCCTTAACTCAACTTCGCCCAGAAGTCATACAAATGGTGTTGTACACTGTGAATTCAAAGCCTGTCCATAAGTGCCATCTGGGGCGGGATTCTCTGCAATCGGCGCGATGTCCGCCGACCGGCGCCAAAAACGGTGCGAATCAGTCCGGCATCACGCCGCCCCAAAGGTGCGGAATTCTCCGCATCTTGAGAGGCCGAGCCCTCACCTTGAGGGGCTAGGCCCGCGCCGGACTGACTTCCGCCCCGCCAGCTGGCGGGAAAGACCTTTGGTGCCCCGCCAGCTAGCGCGGAAATGACTTTGCCGTGCGGCGCATGCGCGGGAGCGTTAGCAGCCGCTCACGGCATCCCCGCGCATGCGCAGTGGAGGGGGTCTCTTCCGCCTCTGCCATAGTGGAGACCATGGCGAAGGCGGAAGTAAAAGAGTGCCCCCACGGCACAGGCCCGCCCGCGGATCGGTGGGCCCCGATCACGGGCCAGGCCACCGTGGGGGCACCCCCGGGGCCAGATCGCCCCGCGCCCCCCCCCAGGACCCCGGAGCCCGCCTTGTCCCGCCGGTAAGAGAGGTAGTTTGATTCTCGCCGGCAGGACAGGCATTCCAGCAGCGGGACTTCGGCCCATCGTGGGCAGGAGAATTGCCGGGGTGGGCCCGCCAACCGGCGCGGCGCGATTCCCTCCCCCGCCGAATATCCGGTGCCGGAGAATTCGGCAACCGGCAGGGGCGGGATTCACGGCAGCCCCTGGCGATTCTCTGACCCGGTGGGGGGTCGGAGAATCCCGCCCCTGATGTTTCATTACATTTCTACGAAATAAATATGCAAATAGTTTTTAAAAAATTTTTCATTGTTGTTTGAAGTGTGAGAGACAGGAAAAAAGTGGAAAAACATATCAAATAAACTCCAATCGCAAAAAATATCCTTGAAGAAATCATTTCTATAAGCACTTACGTTTGGATTCCTATAAAGACACTGGGCGAGATTCTCCACTCCCGCGCCGGTTGGGAGAATCGCCTGGGCCGCCAATATTTCCGGCGATGCCGGTCCGACGCCCTCCCGTGATTCTCCCAAGCGGCGGGAACGGCCCCGTCGAGTTCCGCGGGCCGCAGGCCGGAGAATCGCCGGAGACACCCAAAATGGCGATTTTCCGGCACCCCCGCTATTCTCAGGCCCGGACGGGCCGAGCGGCCAGGCCAAAACGGCGGGTTCCCCCCCGGCGCCATCCACACCTTGTCGCTGCCGTCGGGAACAGCGTGGGAACGCTGGGGGGGCGGCCTGCGGGGTGGGGGGGGGGGAGGGGGATCCTGCACCGGGGGGGGTAGCTCAAATGTGGAATGGCCCGCGATCGGTGCCCACCGATCATCGGGCCGTCCTCTCTGAAGGAGGACCTCCTTCCTTCCGCTGCCCCGCAAGATCCGTCCGCCATCTTCTTGCGGGGCGGACTCTGAGAGGACGGCAACCACGCATGCGTGGGCTGGCGGCGGCCAACCCGCGCATGCGCGGGTGACGTCAGTTATGCGGCGCAGGCCGCGTCATGTATGCGTTGCTGCTTTTACGCGGCAACAAGGCCTGGCGCGTGTGGATGACGCAGCCCTGCTCCTAGCCCATTATCGGGCCCTGAATCGGTCGGGATAGGGGCCGTTTCGCGCCGTCGTGAACCTCGACGACGTTCACGACGGCGTGGGAGTGGAGAATCCCGCCCCCTTTCTGGCAAAAGCTCTTTATGATGTATCTTTGGGCTTTCAGTGGTTTTTGTTTGCCAAAGTTGCAATTGATGATCGAGCATCCTCCCCTGAGAGATATTTTAGTCCCACAGTGTGACCACCTTCTGCTAGAAGGTGCCTGATGTATGCAACCTCAGGGAAGAATAGGGATTTCAGGCGTAGAAATTGCAAAAATAATAAAATGGGCAATAGTGAGTCAAAACCCTGTTTTGGGGCAGCACGGTAGCCTTGTGGACAGCACAATTGCTTCACAGCTCCAGGGTCCCAGGTTCGATTCCAGCTTGGGTCGCTGTCTGTGCGGCGTCTGCACATCCTCCCCGAGTGTGCGTGGGTTTCCTCCGGGTGCTCCGGTTTCCTCCCACAGTCCAAAGATGTGCAGGTTAGGTGGATTGGCCATGATAAATTGCCCTTAGTGTCCAAAATTGCCCTTAGTGTTGGGTGGGGTTACTGGGTTATGGGGATAGGGTGGCGGTGTTGGCCTTGGGTAGTGTGCTCTTTCCAAGAGCCGGTGCAGACTCGATGGGCCGAATGGCCTCCTTCTGCACTGTAAATTCTATGAAAAACCCTGTTCAGAATTACTCTCCATTTTTAATTTCTTCTGTTCAATATGATGAGGCTCAAGATTCACTTGCCTCTGGTACATCAGCGCAGCATATCATTGAATTGTGACTACCGTAGAGCATAATGAAAATACACTTATTTAAATTCAAAAGATGATTTTGAGGTGTGTATGGTATTTAAGTTTGTGATATTGAACATTAAAAGTGACGCCCGCGGCCCAACCCCCAAACTCCCTTCCATTCCAGCACCCGCCCAAGATCCCCAACCTCCCCCACCGCTAAATACTCTTCCCAACGGTGCTGTGCATGCACACACGCACACCATCCAATTGGCTCTTAAATAACTGGAGTTTTCACTTACCATTTTTCAACCAAGAACTGCTACTTCTGCTGCTTCCAACCTTCGGGTAGTTTTGTGGTTTTCTGATGGGCTTTCCAAAATAAAACTCAGAGCCACAAAGCTCCAAGTTCCAATATATTCTTTTTTAAAGCTGGTATTTCAGGTCTGCAGCTCGTCTGAAGGCCAATGAGAAATCTGTCTAGAATACTGAGACCGGGCGCCCCCTGTCCCTGGTGTTGGGCATTACATGCACACCCCACCCCCACCATCATCCCCCTTCTTCCATGCTCTGGACATCACCATGTGTTACTTCAGGAACTATATTAGGGCAGTGGGCAAAGTTAGCATCAGTCTATTAATTGTTAAACAGAGGATTATTGCACAATGCAGAATCAATTTGTATGCCGTTTTGAAATTCCAGAACAAATTACGCCAAATAAGTTTTGAAATATGTTTGGTTAAGTTAGTTAACGACCTCACTCTGTATTATGAGTCATTGTTCTCACTTTTATTTTTCCTTAGCTGAGTGTATGGACCAGGGCATAGTATATCCCCATGGGGCAGAATTCACTCGACCTGGTGTTGACTGCATCAACTGTGCATGTTTGGTAAGTTGTTCAAAGCACTGAATGCTGAGTTATCTGTAGCTGGCAGGTCATAACCAGCTATACAATTGTTCACAGTTTCCACTTAAAAATCCAAATGTTTCGAGTACTATTTAATGTTTTATGCCTATTGTCAAAATATTCTTTGAATTGCATGTTTTTTCTTTCTCTGCTTCAGTCTAGGCATTTTTTAATTTCTTGGGCGGGATTCGCTCAGCCCGGGGCCGGGCCGGTGAGTCCCCCCGACTGGGCCACGCAGCCCCGACGCTGGCACGTGATTCTCCGCAGAGCGGAGAATCGGCGCCACTGGCGCCGGCGTGTTTGGCGTGGCGCCGGTCGCGGGCCACTCTATGCGGCCTCCCTGCCGATTCTCAGGCCGGGATGGGCTGAGTGGCCCTCGTGGAAACGCTGAGTCGCGCCGGCGCCATCTACACCTGCTCTTAGCCGACGGGAACTCAGCGTGGAAGGGTCGGGTGGTGGCCTGTGGGGCGAGGGGGGGGGGGGGGGGCGGCGATCCCCGGGGGGAGAGGGGGGGGATGCCTTCGATGCGGCCTGGCCAGCGATCGGGGCCCACCAATCGACGGGCCGGCCTCTCTGAATGGGGGCCTCCTTCCACGCCAGCCCCCGTAGTCCTGCGCCATGTTGCATCGGGGCTGCCACGTTGAAGGAGGCCACTGCGCATGCGTGCGTTGGCACCGGCGCCACCGCACATGCGCAGATCCCGGGGCACCCAGTTCACGCCGGGATCGGCAGCTGGAGCGGCGCGAACCACTCCAGCGCCGTGCTGGCCCCTGTAGAGAATTAGTCCTGGCAGCGGCCCGTTCACGCCCTCGTAAAACACGACGGCGTTTACGACAGCATGGACACTTTGCCGCGGGATGAGAGAATCCCGCCCCTTTTCACATTTAGAAATGGGAGTTCCCTTAGGAGGGCTACTGTTCTTTGTGGTCAAAATGTCTTAACTTTGACTGTGAGACAAGACGTGAATCACAAAGGTAGTTATGACCTTCAGTGCTTCCATGCGTCCTGTTTGGCTATTTTTCATGGTTGTTTGGAAGCACTCCCGGGAAATACAGTATCCTTTAGAAGGGCTTACGAGCTGCGAGTGTAAGGTCCAAAATGTTTAAACTGTCTTGCTAACCAGATATTGAATACTAAACAGAGAAATTCATAGTTATATTACAGCTTGCCTGAAATGATTCCAAACAGTTCTTGAGCTCATATCACTGCCCAACATCAGCAACTGTCTGCTATGAGAGGGAAAATACCAATAAGTATCATCCAAAGACGATTCAGAAATCTTCACAACGTTGATAGAAAGTTGATAGCAGGAGCCACAGCCATCGGGATACCTGGATCAGCGGAGAGGACACTTAAGGAGAAATAGATACTGTTATATTCAGAAACTAGTTTATGGTAAAATGGGCCCAGTGCCCAACTGTGTGGTCTCTTGTACTACACTGTTGGTCGATTGTTCATACACTATCAGATCACAGATCACTACAAAATAAATATGTCTTATCTTCAGTTCAGTCTTTCAATTAACTGTAACTCCTGTACCGTGGCATTTGTAGTTTTATACCATTCAAAATCCCATGATTGCACACTCTTCTTCCATCCTAATCTCTCATTACAAAACCTGCCATTCCAATACAACCTGCATAAATCACGCTCACCAGAAACCTCACCACCATAAAGACCTATCATCCCAACAACATCACCTTAGCACTGCAAGCCCCTTCGACTCTGTATAGTAATGTGGATGAAGTAATTTTATATTTCTTTCCAATTGTTATTAAGGAGCATCCATTGTTTTCAGTGTAGGATTGTATGTCAGCTTTAGTGTATATAAAGGGGATTGTGTTCCCATGGTTTCCACAATATGGGACATGTGAAAGGGCTGTCCTGGATGTGACTGCATGCTGTGTGAGTCTGTCCCTTCCTTCATCAAGAATGGTAGAGATTATGGTGCAGTCCCATGCTTAAGTTCACTTCCTTACAATTAGTAGTTGGATGACATACAAATGGATGGTTGAAGGGTCTTTGAAAGATTTTTTCCCCGATATTCTCAGTTGCAAATCATCAGTTTCTCCCATAATGGATCCAAAACCCCTCCCGTTGAGGAGTACTCTGTACTATATCTAGTCTTAGAGTAGTATAACCTTGAAATGGGTTGGGGGAGGAAGGAAGTTACCATAAAATGGAACACGATGTTCCAGGAACCGAATATGCTAATCCAGCACATTCCAGGAATGGGAAGGTGGACTGATTCATATTTCAGTGAGCTGAGATTTAGGCCCAGTTTTCGCACCCGGGTCAGGAGAATTCCTGGCTCTGCAAACCTGACCGTTAAAAATGGCCACCCACATGTATTTTCATTCCGGGGGTAGGCTGGATTAGAAGTCAGGCCCTCCACTTCCGGAGCCAATGAGGAGGGTGCCAGGTGTGCAAGGGGGGGGCTGAGGGGAAGAACTGCCTCAGTTCTGACACTGTGTTGAATTCAATGAAAAAGAATAAAACGAAGAACAACCGTTAATCTGCCACACACTCCCATGCCCCATCCATATCACCTCATGCTCACAATCCACCACCGCGGCCCCTCAACCCCCCCCCCCCCCATGCTAACCCATGCCCCTCTAGCCACCTCCCCCATGCTCCCCTAGTGGCCCTTTATAACACATACGCCAACTTAGTGGCAACTCATACACCCCACACCACAGTCAATGGTGAAAATTGAATTCAATACAAATCTGGAATTAAAAGTCTAATAATGAAACCATTGTCGACTGTCATAAAACCCATCTGGTTCACTAATGTCCTTTAGGGAAGGAAATCTGCCATCCTTACCTGGTCTGGCCGACATGTGACTCCAGATCCACAGCAATAAATGGGCAATGGGATGGGCAATAAAGGCCTGCCCAACCAGCGATGACCACATCAATGAATGAATAAAAATAAATAAATATCCCTTCCATGCCAACTCACCTGGTATCCTTTGACAGGCCCTTGATAACTGTGAGGATTTCCTGACCGCTTGACAGTTCTTTGATGGTTCCCGTTTCACAATCTTGATCTACCAAATTCCCACTTCAGTGGAGGCTCAGTGATTTAAATAGCCAAAGGCCTCTGTAAAGTGCATGTGTGTGAACCTCAGCCTGACTCCATTTCTGTCCCTGTGAAAATTGAACATGCCTAATTTGGGGGCAGGACTTACAATTTCCAGCCATTTCCAAGATTTTCACCACAATGGAGAGGCACTCTGGCATGGCATAATTCTGGGCCTAAATGTAAGTTGGTTCATTTTGCATTCAATAAATGAACAGGCATCGCAAATGTCATGTTGCTCATTCTCTTGTGCCCTTTCTTTTGATTGATGTATTCCGCACAGATCCATGTACGGTAAATATATATTGTTGACTGAAAAGTGCTCTAAAACTGGCTGGTTTTAAATTTTAAACAAGATCATTTTTTCCCCTATCTCTCTAGTTTAGTTTCCTTACTCGCTCTTCCACAATGCTCCAGACTGTGTGTTGCTTTGTTCTTTCATTACCTGACTGGACAGGGTTCCAGGATAGTTGACCTTTGCCAGATTTCCCCAATAAAGCTGCCAGTAAAGCAGCTATCCTCCCCCAATTCCCAAATGTTGAGTCCTCCGGTTATCACTATCATAATATACACACAAGTATATGATGGTGCACAGACAGACAGTGAGTGACACAAAGGATGACCAATGAACATACAGAACACAGCAGCCAATCACCAGACAAGAGAAGGCCACGATATAACCAGGGGGCACTAGTTTTCCCGCTCTCTCGGGGTGCAGCCTGAACTGGATACCATCCACGTCAAGCCGAGCATTCTTCCATTGGCCTGCCAGCTCATCGACTCCGGGAAAGTACTCCGGGAAGATACCCTTTGTCGTCCAGTACTTTCCCGGAGCGGAGAAACTACGACATCTTCTTCACAGCCTTCAACACATCATCGATGAAGATGAACATCTTGCCAAGGTCATCCCCACAGCCCCACTACTTGCCTTCAAACAGCTGCGCAACCTCAAACAAACCATTGTTTGCAGCAAACTACCCAGTCTTCAGAACAGTGACCAGGACACCACACAATCCTGGCTTGACACAATTCACACCTCTTTAACCTGGGGTTACCCCATCTCTGGATCTGTAAAGATTTAATCACCTGCTAATGCTCGAATACAAACATTGTCTGGCATCTTTGAATCTGTCTATATATATGTTTCTGGAACATACCTCTTCATTCACCTGAAGAAGGAGCAGTGCTCCGAAAGCTAGTGACATCGAAACAAACCTGTTGGACATCAACCTGGTGCTGTAAGACTTCTTACTGTGCTCACCCCAGTCCAACGCCGGCATCTCCACATCATGACTATTTATTGACACATACACACATTTTTTGAAAGGGGGGAGATGTCATAATATACACACAAGTATATGATGGTGCACAGGCAGACAGTGAGTGAGACAAAGGATAACCAATGAACACACAGAACACAACAGCCAATCACCAGACAGGACACAGCCACTATATAACCAGGGGGCACTAGTTTTTCTGCTCTCTCGGGATGCAGCCTCTGAGACAGTCAGAGCCTGTGAGCAACAAATAGAACATCCACCATGTGGTAGTAAGATAGTCTGCTCAGGTTAGCCTCAGGTCTCCAGTCAACTCAGCATAGTGTCAACCCACAGTTCAAGCATGTTTAGTAGTTCAGAGTTGAATAAAATAGAGTTGCATTTCCTTAAGTGTTGGAAGCCTGTCTCTCTCTCTGCTACAGTAAACGCAGTCCTCGCAGACCCAGCTTACTCAACACATCAATCACCTGCTGGCTGGTCCAAATGGAACGGTCCCAAAATAATTGGTGTTTTTGCTTACAAGGAATGACTTCCATTGGTTCATGTTGAAGGGGAAAGAAGGAGGCAGTACTTTACCAACTAGTTCAGATAAATCTTATCTGCCCACTCACCCATTCCCATTATGTGCTCTACGGATTTAATTTATTGTCTTCATCAATTTCAGATCAATTGGACTTAAATCTACTCCGGTGAAAATGGGCGCAAGTCCTTATGAAATATATAATCGGGCACAGAGTAATGCCAATTTATTACCATAATTAATTAAAATAAAATCAGGGCTACTATTGATTTTTTTTGAAGATCTTTTCTCGTTTATTAATTAAAGCTGACTAATTGTGTCCTCAGAATGGTGAGGTGGAGTGTTCCTACAGCCCCTGCCCAGTGCTGGACTGTGCTAGAGAAAATTGGTTTCTGGAGCCAGACAAATGCTGCTTTACCTGCCGTCAGGATAAAACCATCAAAGGTGAGCCAGGGCCTCAAGTGATATGCAGGGCTTAGTCGTTTGGAATAAATGCATCCTGAACAAACCTAACTGAAATAACTATGAAGCAAAACTAGAAATTTCCAGAGATGCACAGCCCTATCGTACTCAACTTCTTGTCTTTTTAAAAAAATTTAGAGTACCCAATTCATTTTTTCCAATTAAGGGGCAATTTAACGTGGCCAATCCACCTACCCGGCACATCTTTGGGTTGTGGGGGCGAAACCCAGGCAAACACGGGGAGAATGTGCAAACTCCACACGGGCAGTGACCCAGAGCCAGGATCGAACCTGGGACCTCAGCGCCGTAAGGCAGCAATGCTAACCACTGTGCCACCGTGTTGCCCTTCAACTTCTTGTCTTAGCCACACATAAATTCTCGAATACCTTTTCATTCCCTCGCTTAGTTGATCTTTTTACACCGTCAATAGGTTTCCATCCAGTAGTTAGAAAATGCCATCAGTTTACACTCTGCTATTTGCATAGCTGGTGTTTTTCTTTTACAACTCCCTTTTTATTTAACCAATTTTACTAAAATGTGTAGATGTCCAGCCTTCCTATCTGACAACCTTGTTTGAAATCTTCCTATTCTGCTGACCGATCTGTGTCCTTTTCAATAATTTTATTATGAGTTTCTGATTTCCAGTATTCATGATTTTGTTTTCTTTTGAGAGTGTCTATGAGCTGGTTTCAGAAAGTTTCATGAAAATGCAAGGATTACCTTCCAATATGCTTCAGTTGATTATACAGTGGTACTGAGTCATGCAGTTTATACTTGATCCATTTCACATCTCAATGTTGGTTTTATATATATATATATATATTCAGGAAACTTGGAGGAACTGACTCAAAAACATGTTAATAGCAAACACAGCAAAGAATTTATCTCGTGACTTGTTGTGCCATTTTTCCCTGGCAGGCTGTTTCATAGACGACAATGGTATTGAGTTCCCAGTTGGGCAGATATGGTCACCTGGCGATCCTTGTGAAGTGTGTGTGTGTCAGGTGAGTCCAGTCAGGAAAGAGAAACTAAAAGTACCAACAGTGGGAGGAACAAACTGTCCAATCATCACACAGAATTTTAAGTTTTGGCTAACTGAATATCAGGTTAGGGCAGAAGGGCACATCTGATGTCAAAGCCTCTCACTGGCGAGCTAAATGTGCATTTATTTGTATGCCCCAGTCATGCCCTCAGAGATATGGGCTCGGATTCTCCCTACCCGGCCGGGCGGAGGGTCCCGGCGGGATGGAGTGGCGGGAACCACTCCAGCGTCGGGCCACCCCAAAGGTGCGGATTTCTCTGCACCTTTAGGGGCCAAGCCCTCACCTTGAGGGGCTAGGAGTGGAGTGGTTGGCGCTGGAGTGGTTGGCGCACCGCCGGCCGGCGGGAAAGGCCTTTGGCGCCATGCCAGCCGGGGCCAAAAGGACTTCGCCGGAGGGTGGGGTGTCTCTTACGCGTCGGCCATGGTGAAGACTGTGGCCGGGGCGGAGGGAAAAGAGTGCCCCCACGGCACAGGCCTGCCTGCGGATCGGTGGGCCCCGATCGCGGGCCAGGTCACCGTGGGGGCACCCCGGGGGGGCCACATCGCCCTGCGCCCCTCCCGGAGCCCGCCCGCGCCGCCTCGTCCCGCCGGAAAGAGAGGTGATTTGATTCTCGCCGGCGGGACAGGCATTCCAGCAGCGGGACTTCGGCCCATCGCGGGTCAGAGAATCGCCGGGGGGGGGGCCCGCCGACCGGCGCAGCGCGATTCCCGCCCCCGCCGAATATCTGGTGCCGGAGAATTCGGCAACCGCCGGGGGCGGGATTCACGCCAGCCCCCGCCGATTCTCCGACCCAGCGGGGGGTTGGAGAATCCCTCCCCTGCTTACACTGATTCATGACTCTCAATCCCCTCTGTGTGCTATCTATATACAGATTTGTACAATTCTGCATGTTATTTGTGCATCAACTGGTGTACCTCAATCACCCTCATCAGGGAGTTCTCTCTGTATCTTCCAGTTTATTACTCAGAAAGACTTTTGCCTCTCGGATAACTAACCATATATTTCTTTGTGTGTCTCAGTCCCTCAGGAAGATGGCCCTACACCAGCTAAGCTCCCAATCATTTCCTCTTGAATTGTTTATATGCACTGTTGTTCTTTGTTCTTATTGTCTGTTTCATTTCAGGCAGACGGTTCAATTGTCTGTAAGAGGACAGACTGCTTTGAGACCTGCGCACACCCTATACTGGTTCCTGGCCAGTGCTGTCCTGACTGTTCTGCAGGTGGTTTTCCAACTACGTGTGTGTCTGTGCAGGTGTGGTTGCTCGTGTGGGTAGTATGTGTGCATTTGTGTTTGTGAATGTGTCTGGAAACACAGCTCTCTTTCTAGCATTGGATTTAGATCCTACAGACTTTGGTCCATTGCTTTGCGACATTTCATGGTGTGTCCTCTTCTGAGTAGTTTCCTCTGATTATTCACCTTGCCCAGAGATTACATAAATGAAGGAGACTCCAGGTTAGAATGGTAAAAAGAAAGACCAAATGAATGGAATTAACTGGTCTTCTCCTTGGTTTACAAATCCATATCAGTGGGATTAGGCAATGTTGAGTGGAGAAGGGATCATTTTCCTTTGTGCTCACTTTCTGTCAGAGTTACACAGATGAGATCTCACTTTAGTTGTTCCGGCGGTACGGTAGCACAGTGGTTAGCATCACAGCGCCAGGGTCCCAGGTTCGATTCCCGCTTGGGTCACTGTCTGTGTGGAGGTTTGCACTTTCGCCCCGTGTCTGTGTGTGTTCCCTCCGGTTTTCTCCCACAGTCCAAAGATGTGCGGGTTGGATGAATTGACCATGCTAAATTGCCCTTCCTGTCCAAAAATGAAAAGGTTAGGTGGGGTTACTGGGTTGTGGGGACAGGGTGAAGGTTTGGGCTTACGGAGGGTGCCCTTTCCAAGTGTCAGTGCAAATTTGATGGGTGAAATGGCCTCCTTCTGCACTGTAAATTCATATAATTCCATGATCCCTGGTTGTCTCCTCTTTTCATTTTAATCCTTGACTGTTCCTTAAGCTGTTCGTCTTGTGCCAACCTTTACTCTGATGGTTTCTTTTTGTGGTTCTGTGACCAGAATAGGGAAAAGAAGGACTGCGGCAATCCTGACTGGCCTTTCCCTGAATCAGAATTATCAGTCATGATGACATAGATAGCAGCAGAGTGGGTGTGGGGCCAGAACGTCCGTGGAGCGGCAATCACAGCTTGATTGTTACTCCGCTCCACTTCGCTGATGCCGGAATGCAGGCCCGACCTTCTCACTCACCCAACCTTCTGACTCAGGCCGGGTGAGAATAGAACAGCATGGCAGGTTCCCCAGGCCTTCAGTCGAGTGCAGGAAAGTCCGGGGGCAGGAAGCCACGCCTCCTTTATTTTAGCCTGTGACCTGCTCTTATAGCCAAGGTATTTATTTGGCTGGTCCAGTTCAGTTTTTGGTCAATGGTAACCCCCAGGAAGTTGATATTGGGGGGTGGCTCAGTAATGGTATTACCAGCGAATATCAAGGAGAGATGGTCACAATTCTCTGTTGGAGATCTTAATTGCTCTGGCATCTGTTTAAATATTACATGCCATTTTTGATGGAGAGCAGATCATTGGGGAAACAGCTGAACACTGATCAACTAGTAAGCGTAAGTAGTGGGGAGGCAGTGGTGTAGTGGTATTGCCACTGGTCTAATAATCCAGAGACCAAGGGTAATGCTCTGGGGACCTGGGTTCAAATCACACCATGGCAGATGGTGAAATTTGAATTCGATTAAAGAATCTGGAATTAGATGGCAATGAAACCATTGTCGATTGTCGTAAAAACTGATCAGGTTCACTAATGCCCTTTAGGGAAGGAAATCTGCCATCCTTACCTGGTCTGACCTACATGTGACTCTAGACCCACAGCAATGTGCAGGTATGGGCAACAAATGCTGGCTCAGCCAGCGACGCCAATATCCCATGAACAACTTTTTAAAAAGTAATCAGGGCTCGTTTGGGGTCAAGTTGGCTCCAAAGACTAGGGTGACCAACCGTCCTGGATTTTCTGGGATTGTCCCAGAATTTGGCTTGATGTCCATGAATTTTCTCAGCAGCGAGGTAGGAGTCTGCTCAAGCCGTCCTTTTTCTCTGCATTGCTGTCACCACATGTGCAATCCAGAGGTGGTACAATGCATTGACACAGCCACGGGGCAGCAGCAGCAGCAATTGATAGGCTAGGGTTGAGGTGGGAGTGTCCGATGGGGTGGGGATTTTGGTCCAGGGAGTCAGGCGGCAGGTCTAGGTCCAGTGGAGTTCCAGCCTGGTGGTAGCACTCAGGCATGAGTCTGACACAGGCCCAGTGAAGGTTCTGGCAGGCCTGAGAGGATGGGAGGGTGTCTCTGGAAGGGATGTGTTGTTGGCAGTCCTATGTGGTGGTGTGGGGTTCCAGGGAGGCCCGGGTGCAGAGGGTTGGATTATCAATGGAGCAGGCTACTCTCCTGGTCCTGTCCACATGCACCAGGCCCCAAAAATCATTTCTGCGCCCTACCCTGCTCCTCAAGTGAAGCATCCCTTATATTGTTTTTGACCAAGAGTTGGTCACCCTGCCAACCCCTCTAATAATGAAAGATAAAGATCGCCTGATGGTGGCTGTGGGTTGGGAGGGAGGGGGGATTGTTTGTAGTGGTTTGCTGGCTGCTTCTGGCACGGCTTCCTTGACAAATAGCTTGACATCGGTTGAACAAGAAGTAAGAAACTTAGCAGCTCTCGTTCCTGGTGAGCTGCGTAGTTCTTGCTACTTCATTGCGAGCAGTATGCCTGCACACAGTCATTTGTCCCAAGACCTTGCCTCCAAAGCCCTGCGCTTCAGCTCTCTAGACTTAGGTGAGTGGGTGTGTTGGCACAGGGAGAGACTGTCCATCAGGGAGAGACAGTCCAAGCCAGGTAAGGAATTTCTCATCAGTTTGATTTGGGGTCTTTACAACATGTTGGTGGATCTCCCTGTCCATCCTGTATTTTAAGAGGTTATGCATGAAGACCACGCCTTCTCAATCTTACCCTCGCCTGAGGTGTGGTGATCCTCAGGTTAAATCACTACGAGTCAGCCCTCCCCCTCAAAGGGGAAAGCAGCCGAGGGTCATTTGGGACTCTGACAACTTTACTCACTTTTACTTTACATCCTGTATCCAGTTGACCTGAAACACTGAACATGTGGATCAGGAAATCTGACTCCACAAAATCAGAATTTAGAATTTAACCACTGTTTAAGCATTGTCTCTGCTCTCAGTTGGACCTTGACCACTGTGTACACTCCTGTAAAAGTCAACCCCATGGATTTTGGCGCAAAAGATTGGTCTTAAAACTTCGGCTTTTCTTGTGTATATAATAATATGGTAGAACTCTATGAACAAGGAGCAGGAGGAGACCATTCAGCTCTCGGGCCTACTCGGCTATTTAATAAGATCATGGCTAATCTGATAGTAACCTCAAATCTGCATCCCACCTCCCCCCAATTACTAATTACCACCATGCTTATCAGGATTCTATCCATCTCTGCCTTTAAAGTATTCAAAGAAGCGGCTTCCACAGCCTTTTGAGGAAGAGTGTTCCAGACACTCATGACTCTCTGAGGGAAGAGAATTCGCCTCATCTCCATTTTAAGTGGGGCATTGTCTTATTTTTAAGCTGTGACCCTTAGTTCTAGATTCTCCCACAAGAGAAAACATCCTTTCCGCATCCACCCTGTCAAGACCCCTCAGGTCTTATCTGTTTCAATCAAGTCATCTCTTATTCTTCTCTACTCCCAGCGGATATAAGTCTAACCTGTCAACCTTTCCTCATAAGACAAGCTGCCCATTCCTGGTGTTAGACTACTAAACCTTCTCTGAGCTGCTTCCAATGCATTTACATCTTTCTTTAAATATTGGGGTGACACAGTAGCACAATGGTTATCAATGTTGCTTCACAGTGCCAGACACTTGCGTTCGATTCCTGGCTTGGGTCACCAGCTGTGCAGAGTCTGCACATTCTCCCTGTGTCTGCGTGGGTTTTCTCCGGGTGCTCTGGTTTCCTTCCACAAGTCCTGAAAGACATGTATGTTATGTGATTTGGACATTCTGAATTCTCCCTCTGTGTACCCGAACAGGCGCCGGGATGTGGCGACTAGGGGATTTTCACCGTAACTTAATGTAAGCCTACTTGTGACAATAATAAATATTATTATATTACGGTGACCAATACTGTATACAATACTCCACATGTGGTCTCACTAGTGTCCTGTACAACTGAAACATAATCTTCCTACTTTTGGATTGCAACTCCTCTCGCAATAAATGATAACATTCTATTAGCTTTCCCAATTATTCTCCATTTTCAGTTCTCCATTAGCGTGGAAGATATACTCAAGAATCACTCTTTCCCTTCAGGAATGTCAGTGCAGTTATCAGCATTGCTCCTCCAAAAAAAAACTTAAATGTCCAACACAGCATATATTATCCATTCCATCACAACCTCACAATGGGAGCTGCCTACTAAATATCTCTTACTTCCAGCTTCTCTTTGTATGCAGGAAGGCATACAGATTTACTGACCTCTTTGAACAATCAGTAGTGATGGTGTCAGGGTTATAGCCAGCACTAACATGTTCATTCTCATTGAAGGTTGTGCCTATGATGGGGTGACCTACCAGAATAATGAGACCTTCCCATCAAGTACAGACTCCTGCCTCACCTGCATCTGTCTGGTAGGTGTGTATGGTTCTTACATATTCCAGTTTTTAGCTTATTTCAATTAAGCTGGTCTCAGTGATGTTTTAACAGAAAGTCTGGGACTTTTATTTGGAGTAAGGTTAGTTATGACATTTGACTTCCGGTCGCCCATGGTCGTGCCATAGATTAGATTTGTTCACTTTGTTCCATCACTATTTGACATATAGATTACAGGATGGATTAGATTGAGTCCCCCTCTGAGCTAAGCAGCCAAGAATGAGGATGCAGCTTTATGCCAACAATCCTTCAGCTGGCAGGGCTTATGGTTAAATGGTTATGGCTGGAGACCTGCTAATAGAGAGGCCTTATTTCCTGGTGAGAAGGTTGTCACATTTCCAGGAGAGGGATTAACGAGCTGGATTTTATAGCAGCCCCCACCTCCCAGCACCACGCATTTGAAGATTAAGAGGCCAGAGTGGGGATTGTAAAATGCAGTACATGGCCTGCCCACCACTTTGCGACCTGGCCCAACCCTGTTTGCCATTTATGGGGGTTGGAGGTGGTGGTGGCGGCATCCGACGACCAGGCTGCTCTTGGGTCTATTGGAGCTCCTGTCACTATTTTCACTAGCCACGGGGAGTTATTCGCCAAGCTCCTTTGTGGGGTCTCTTGTGCCCATTGGAGACATCCCCACCCCCCACCCTCCCCAACCCCACCCGCCGCCTTCACCACCGGATCATACCCCTTTAATTACCTTGGCCTCTCAAACCCAGCACCCTCAGTCTCCTTGCTGGGGCCCATCAGCCAGGCACTCCTGATGCCCTGGACTAGGCTGAAGTTAAGCCTCCAGAACATTCTCTTCCTGAGGGACAACCTGTCGTCCCAGCAGTGATCAGCACTCAAATCAGACCTGCTAGGCCTCCGAAGCTGCTAGCCAATCAGCTCCTGAAGATGGGACTTCCCTCCACAGGTGGGGATGGAAGTCTGTCCTTGAGCCAATTAACCGAGAATAAAATGGCTGCTGGGCAGCAGGGACTGTGAATCATGTGTGGCAAAGTCCAATCAGAGCTAATAGAAACCAGTTAAAGCCGAAATTCAGATCTCTTAGATATTACAATTGGCTACTACATATTACAGAGTTCCTAGTTCTATTCTCACTTTCCTCTAATTGCTTTATTTAGTCAATGATGTTGTCCGAATAGGACTGTGGAACTTTCTAATATTTTGTCATGTTATTTTATTCCACAGTCTGGTTCTGCTGCTTGCTCCCCTGTGGAATGCAAAGCACGCTGCACTTATCCTTTCCACTCTGAAGGCGAGTGCTGCCCTCTTTGCATTGGTAAGTGATTTGAACAAACACTTTACCAGTAGTAGGTAAGAAGGCAGCTGTGAGCACCAAACTCATATTGTTCATTGTCTTGGATTCAGTCAGCCTCATGACCCTGCGTGGTGTTCTTGCATGCTTTCACTGGTGAGTTTCAGAAACCCCAGAAAACCCTCACTGCCGTTAACATTTACTCGCTGTCTGTCACTCTATCTCAAGATGGAGCCGGAGCATAGCGATTCTCTGCGAGCTCTCTCAGACAGATCCTCTTTTTACATCCCTTGTAACCGTACTAATCTTTTAAAATTTAATTCTGACACTAACTATCACTAACCTTTCTCTTTTCAATGTATTTACATTGTGTACCTCGTGTTGCCCTATTATGTATTTTCTTTTCTTTAAATGTACTAATGATCTGTTTGAGCTGCTCACAGAAAAATACTTTTCACTGCATCTCGATACACGTGACAAAAAAATCCAATTCAACTCTGCGCAAATCGTTCCCCGCTGTCTCCATGACGGCGCTAAACATTCACCTGTTGTCTGTCTACCTCACTGCATTAATTATTCTCCCGCTGTCTGTCTCCCTCACTGCTCCAATCGTTCTCCCGCTGTCTGTCTCCCTCACTACACTAATCGTTCACCCATTGTCTGTCTCCCTCACGCAATTAATTATTCTCCCGCTGTCTGTCTCCCTCACTGCTCTAATCGTTCCCCGCTGTCTCCATGACGGCGCTAATCATTCACCTGTTGTCTGTCTACCTCACTGCATTAATTATTCTCCCGCTGTCTGTCTCCCTCACTGCTCTAATCGTTCTCCCGCTGTCTGTCTCCCTCACTACGCTAATCGTTCACCCATTGTCTGTCTCCCTCACGCAATTAATTATTCTCCCGCTGTCTGTCTCCCTCACTGCTCTAATCGTTCTCCCGCTGTCTCCCTCACTGCATTAATTATTCTCCCGCTGTCTGTCTCCCTCACTGCTCTAATCATTCTCTCACTGTCTGTCTCCCTCACTGCTCTAATCGTTCTCCCGCTGTCTATCTCCCTCACTACGCTGATCGTTCAACCATTGTCTGTCTCTCTCACGCAATTAATTATTCTCCCGCTGTCTGTCTCCCTCACTGCTCTAATCGTTCTCCCGCTGTCTCCCTCACTGCATTAATTATTCTCCCGCTGTCTGTCTCCCTCACTGCTCTAATCATTCACCCGTTGTCTGTCTCCCTCATTGAGTTAATCGTTCTCCCGTTGTCTGTCTCCCTCACTGCTCTAATCATTCTCTCACTGTCTGTCTCCCTCACTGAGGTAATCGTTCTCCCGCTGTCTGTCTCCCTCACTGCATTAATCGTTCTCCCGCTGTCGGTCTCTCTCACTGCTCTAATCATTCTCACACAGTCTGTCTCCCTCATTGAGCTAATCGTTCTCCCACTGTCTGTCTCCCTCACTGCACTAATCATTCTCTCACTTACTGTCTCCCTCACTGAGCTAATCATTCTCCCACTGTCTCCCTCCCTCACTGCTCTAATCATTCTCTCACTTACTGTCTCCCTCACTGAGCTAATCATTCTCTCACTGTCTGTCTCCCTCATTGAGCTAATCATTCTCCCACTGTCTCCCTCCCTCACTGAGCTAATCATTCTCTCACTGTCTGTCTCCCTCATTCAGCTAATCATTCTCCCACTGTCTCTCTCCCTCACTGCTCTAATCATTCTCTCATTGTCTGTCACTCTCACTGCTCTAATCATTCTCTCACAGTCTGTCTCCCTCATTGAGCTAATCGTTCTCCAACTGTCTGTCTCCCTCACTGCTCTAATCATTCTCTCACTTACTGTCTCCCTCACTGCTCTAATCATTCTCTCACTGTCTGTCTCCCTCATTGAGCTAATCATTCTCTCACTGTCTGTCTCCCTCACTGAGCTAATCGCTCTCTCACTGTCTGTCTCCCTCACCGAGCTAATCATTCTCTCACTGTCTGTCTCCCTCACTGAGCTAATCATTCTCTCACTGTCTGTCTCCCTCACTGCTCTAATCATTCTCTCACTGTCTGTCTCCCTCACTGAGCTAATCATTCTCTCACTGTCTGTCTCCCTCACTGAGCTAATCATTCTCTCACTGTCTGTCTCCCTCACTGAGCTAATCATTCTCTCACTGTCTGTCTCCCTCACTGAGCTAATCATTCTCTCACTGTCTGTCTCCCTCACTGAGCTAATCATTCTCTCACTGGCTGTCTCCCTCACTGCTCTAATCATTCTCTCACTGTCTGTCTCCCTCACTGAGCTAATCATTCTCTCACTGTCTGTCTCCTTCACTGCTCTAATCATTCTCTCACTGTCTGTCTCCCTCACTGAGCTAATCATTTTCTCACTGTCTCTCCCTCACTGCTCTAATCATTCTCTCACTGTCTGTCACTCTCACTGCGCTAATCATTCCCTCACTGTCTCCCTCACTGCTCTAATCGTTCTCTCACTGTCTGTCGCTCTCACTACGCTAATCATTCTCTCACTGTCTGTCACTCTCTGCGCTAATCATTCTCTCACTGTCTGTCTCCCTCACTGCTCTAATCGTTCTCCCGCTGTCTATCTCCCTCACTACGCTGATCGTTCAACCATTGTCTGTCTCTCTCACGCAATTAATTATTCTCCCGCTGTCTGTCTCCCTCACTGCTCTAATCGTTCTCCCGCTGTCTCCCTCACTGCATTAATTATTCTCCCGCTGTCTGTCTCCCTCACTGCTCTAATCATTCACCCGTTGTCTGTCTCCCTCATTGAGTTAATCGTTCTCCCGTTGTCTGTCTCCCTCACTGCTCTAATCATTCTCTCACTGTCTGTCTCCCTCACTGAGGTAATAGTTCTCCCGCTGTCTGCCTCCCTCACTGCATTAATCGTTCTCCCGCTGTCGGTCTCTCTCACTGCTCTAATCATTCTCACACAGTCTGTCTCCCTCATTGAGCTAATCGTTCTCCCACTGTCTGTCTCCCTCACTGCTCTAATCATTCTCTCACTTACTGTCTCCCTCACTGAGCTAATCATTCTCCCACTGTCTCCCTCCCTCACTGCTCTAATCATTCTCTCACTTACTGTCTCCCTCACTGAGCTAATCATTCTCTCACTGTCTGTCTCCCTCATTGAGCTAATCATTCTCCCACTGTCTGTCTCCCTCACTGCTCTAATCATTCTCTCACTGTCTGTCTCCCTCATTAAGCTAATCATTCTCCCACTGTCTCTCTCCCTCACTGCTCTAATCATTCTCTCATTGTCTGTCACTCTCACTGCTCTAATCATTCTCTCACAGTCTGTCTCCCTCATTGAGCTAATCGTTCTCCCACTGTCTGTCTCCCTCACTGCTCTAATCATTCTCTCACTTACTGTCTCCCTCACTGCTCTAATCATTCTCTCACTGTCTGTCTCCCTCATTGAGCTAATCATTCTCTCACTGTCTGTCTCCCTCACTGAGCTAATCGCTCTCTCACTGTCTGTCTCCCTCACCGAGCTAATCATTCTCTCACTGTCTGTCTCCCTCACTGAGCTAATCATTCTCTCACTGTCTGTCTCCCTCACTGCTCTAATCATTCTCTCACTGTCTGTCTCCCTCACTGAGCTAATCATTCTCTCACTGTCTGTCTCCCTCATTGAGCTAATCATTCTCTCACTGTCTGTCTCCCTCACTGAGCTAATCGCTCTCTCACTGTCTGTCTCCCTCACCGAGCTAATCATTCTCTCACTGTCTGTCTCCCTCACTGAGCTAATCATTCTCTCACTGTCTGTCTCCCTCACTGCTCTAATCATTCTCTCACTGTCTGTCTCCCTCACTGAGCTAATCATTCTCTCACTGTCTGTCTCCCTCACTGAGCTAATCATTCTCTCACTGTCTGTCTCCCTCACTGAGCTAATCATTCTCTCACTGTCTGTCTCCCTCACTGAGCTAATCATTCTCTCACTGTCTGTCTCCCTCACTGAGCTAA
This sequence comes from Scyliorhinus torazame, assembly GCF_047496885.1. NCBI lineage: Eukaryota > Metazoa > Chordata > Chondrichthyes > Carcharhiniformes > Scyliorhinidae > Scyliorhinus > Scyliorhinus torazame. Next base: position 170,636,131 of record NC_092716.1, on the reverse strand, counting down.
TCATTCTCTCACTGTCTGTCTCCCTCACTGCTCTAATCATTCTCTCACTGTCTGTCTCCCTCACTGAGCTAATCATTCTCTCACTGTCTGTCTCCCTCACTGCTCTAATCATTCTCTCACTGTCTGTCTCCCTCACTGAGCTAATCATTTTCTCACTGTCTCTCCCTCACTGCTCTAATCATTCTCTCACTGTCTGTCACTCTCACTGCGCTAATCATTCCCTCACTGTCTCCCTCACTGCTCTAATCGTTCTCTCACTGTCTGTCGCTCTCACTACGCTAATCATTCTCTCACTGTCTGTCACTCTCACTGCGCTAATCATTCCCTCACTGTCTCCCTCACTGCTCTAATCGTTCTCTCACTGTCTGTCGCTCTCACTACGCTAATCATTCTCTCACTGTCTGTCACTCTCTGCGCTAATCATTCTCTCACTGTCTGTCTCCCTCACTGCTCTAATCATTCTCTCACTGTCTGTCTCCCTCACTGCTCTAATCGTTCTCCCGCTGTCTATCTCCCTCACTACGCTGATCGTTCAACCATTGTCTGTCTCTCTCACGCAATTAATTATTCTCCCGCTGTCTGTCTCCCTCACTGCTCTAATCGTTCTCCCGCTGTCTCCCTCACTGCATTAATTATTCTCCCGCTGTCTGTCTCCCTCACTGCTCTAATCATTCACCCGTTGTCTGTCTCCCTCATTGAGTTAATCGTTCTCCCGTTGTCTGTCTCCCTCACTGCTCTAATCATTCTCTCACTGTCTGTCTCCCTCACTGAGGTAATAGTTCTCCCGCTGTCTGTCTCCCTCACTGCATTAATCGTTCTCCCACTGACTGTCTCCCTCACTGCTCTAATCATTCTCTCACTTACTGTCTCCCTCACTGAGCTAATCATTCTCCCACTGTCTCCCTCCCTCACTGCTCTAATCATTCTCTCACTTACTGTCTCCCTCACTGAGCTAATCATTCTCTCACTGTCTGTCTCCCTCATTGAGCTAATCATTCTCCCACTGTCTGTCTCCCTCACTGCTCTAATCATTCTCTCACTGTCTGTCTCCCTCATTAAGCTAATCATTCTCCCACTGTCTGTCTCCCTCACTGCTCTAATCATTCTCTCACTGTCTGTCACTCTCACTGCTCTAATCATTCTCTCACAGTCTGTCTCCCTCATTCAGCTAATCGTTCTCCCACTGTCTGTCTCCCTCACTGTTCTAATCATTCTCTCACTTACTGTCTCCCTCACTGAGTTAATCGTTCTCCCGTTGTCTGTCTCCCTCACTGCTCTAATCATTCTCTCACTTACTGTCTCCCTCACTGCTCTAATCATTCTCTCACTGTCTGTCTCCCTCATTGAGCTAATCATTCTCTCACTGTCTGTCTCCCTCACTGAGCTAATCGCTCTCTCACTGTCTGTCTCCCTCACCGAGCTAATCGTTCTCCCACTGTCTGTCTCCCTCACTGCTCTAATCATTCTCTCACTGTCTGTCTCCCTCACTGAGCTAATCATACTCCCACTGTCTCCATCCCTCACTGCTCTAATCATTCTCTCACTTACTGTCTCCCTCACTGAGCTAATCATTCTCTCACTGTCTGTCTCCCTCATTGAGCTAATCATTCTCCCACTGTCTCCCTCCCTCACTGAGCTAATCATTCTCTCACTGTCTGTCTCCCTCACTGAGCTAATCATTATCTCACTGTCTGTCTCCCTCACTGCTCTAATCATTCTCTCACTGTCTGTCTCCCTCACTGAGCTAATCATTCTCTCACTGTCTGTCTCCCTCACTGCTCTAATCATTCTCCCACTGTCTGTCTCCCTCACTGCTCTAATCATTCTCTCACTTACTGTCTCCCTCACTGCTCTAATCATTCTCTCACTGTCTGTCTCCCTCATTGAGCTAATCATTCTCTCACTGTCTGTCTCCCTCACTGAGCTAATCGCTCTCTCACTGTCTGTCTCCCTCACCGAGCTAATCATTCTCTCACTGTCTGTCTCCCTCACTGAGCTAATCATTCTCTCACTGTCTGTCTCCCTCACTGCTCTAATCATTCTCTCACTGTCTGTCTCCCTCACTGAGCTAATCATTCTCTCACTGTCTGTCTCCCTCACTGAGCTAATCATTCTCTCACTGTCTGTCTCCCTCACTGAGCTAATCATTCTCTCACTGTCTGTCTCCCTCACTGAGCTAATCATTCTCTCACTGTCTGTCTCCCTCACTGAGCTAATCATTCTCTCACTGTCTGTCTCCCTCACTGCTCTAATCATTCTCTCACTGTCTGTCTCCCTCACTGAGCTAATCATTCTCTCACTGTCTGTCTCCCTCACTGCTCTAATCATTCTCTCACTGTCTGTCTCCCTCACTGAGCTAATCATTTTCTCACTGTCTCTCCCTCACTGCTCTAATCATTCTCTCACTGTCTGTCACTCTCACTGCGCTAATCATTCCCTCACTGTCTCCCTCACTGCTCTAATCGTTCTCTCACTGTCTGTCGCTCTCACTACGCTAATCATTCGCTCACTGTCTGTCACTCTCTGCGCTAATCATTCTCTCACTGTCTGTCTCCCTCACTGCTCTAATCATTCTCTCACTGTCTATCTCCCTCACTACGCTGATCGTTCAACCATTGTCTGTCTCTCTCATGCAATTAATTATTCTCCCGCTGTCTGTCTCCCTCACTGCTCTAATCGTTCTCCCGCTGTCTCCCTCACTGCATTAATTATTCTCCCGCTGTCTGTCTCCCTCACTGCTCTAATCATTCACCCGTTGTCTGTCTCCCTCATTGATTTAATCGTTCTCCCGTTGTCTGTCTCCCTCACTGCTCTAATCATTCTCTCACTGTCTGTCTCCCTCACTGAGGTAATAGTTCTCCCGCTGTCTGTCTCCCTCACTGCATTCATCGTTCTCCCGCTGTCGGTCTCTCTCATTGCTCTAATCATTCTCACACAGTCTGTCTCCCTCATTGAGCTAATCGTTCTCCCACTGTCTGTCTCCCTCACTGCTCTAATCATTCTCTCACTTACTGTCTCCCTCACTGAGCTAATCATTCTCCCACTGTCTGTCTCCCTCACTGCTCTAATCATTCTCTCACTTACTGTCTCCCTCACTGAGCTAATCATTCTCTCACTGTCTGTCTCCCTCATTGAGCTAATCATTCTCCCACTGTCTGTCTCCCTCACTGCTCTAATCATTCTCTCACTGTCTGTCTCCCTCATTAAGCTAATCATTCTCCCACTGTCTGTCTCCCTCACTGCTCTAATCATTCTCTCACTGTCTGTCACTCTCACTGCTCTAATCATTCTCTCACAGTCTGTCTCCCTCATTGAGCTAATCGTTCTCCCACTGTCTGTCTCCCTCACTGTTCTAATCATTCTCTCACTTACTGTCTCCCTCACTGAGCTAATCATTCTCCCACTGTCTGTCTCCCTCACTGCTCTAATCATTCTCTCACTTACTGTCTCCCTCACTGCTCTAATCATTCTCTCACTGTCTGTCTCCCTCATTGAGCTAATCATTCGCTCACTGTCTGTCTCCCTCACTGAGCTAATCGCTCTCTCACTGTCTGTCTCCCTCACCGAGCTAATCATTCTCTCACTGTCTGTCTCCCTCACTGAGCTAATCATTCTCTCACTGTCTGACTCCCTCACTGCTCTAATCATTCTCTCACTGTCTGTCTCCCTCACTGAGCTAATCATTCTCTCACTGTCTGTCTCCCTCACTGAGCTAATCATTCTCTCACTGTCTGTCTCCCTCACTGAGCTAATCATTCTCTCACTGTCTGTCTCCCTCACTGAGCTAATCATTCTCTCACTGTCTGTCTCCCTCACTGAGCTAATCATTATCTCACTGTCCGTCTCCCTCACTGCTCTAATCATTCTCTCACTGTCTGTCTCCCTCACTGAGCTAATCATTCTCTCACTGTCTGTCTCCCTCACTGCTCTAATCATTCTCTCACTGTCTGTCTCCCTCACTGAGCTAATCATTTTCTCACTGTCTCTCCCTCACTGCTCTAATCATTCTCTCACTGTCTGTCACTCTCACTGCGCTAATCATTCCCTCACTGTCTGTCTCCCTCACTGCTCTAATCGTTCTCTCACTGTCTGTCGCTCTCACTACGCTAATCATTCTCTCACTGTCTGTCACTCTCTGCTCTAATCATTCTCTCACTATCTGTCACTCTCACTACACTAATCATTCTCTCATTGTCTGTCACTCTCACTGCGCTAATCATTCTCTCACTGTCTGTCTCCCTCACTGAGCTAATCATTTTCTCACTGTCTCTCCCTCACTGCTCTAATCATTCTCTCACTGTCTGTCTCCCTCACTGCTCTAATCATTCTCTCACTGTCTGTCTCCCTCACTGAGCTAATCATTCTCTCACTGTCTCTCCCTCACTACTCTAATCATTCTCTCACTATCTGTCACTCTCACTACACTAATCATTCTCTCATTGTCTGTCACTCTCACTGCGCTAATCATTCTCTCACTGTCTGTCTCCCTCACTGAGCTAATCATTTTCTCACTGTCTCTCCCTCACTGCTCTAATCATTTTCTCACTGTCTGTCACTCTCACTACGCTAATCATTCTCCCGCTGTCTGTCTCTCTCACTGCGCTAATCGTTCTCTCACTGTCTGTCACTCTCTGCTCTAATCATTCTCTCACTATCTGTCACTCTCACTACACTAATCATTCTCTCATTGTCTGTCACTCTCACTGCGCTAATCATTCTCTCACTGTCTGTCTCCCTCACTGAGCTAATCATTTTCTCACTGTCTCTCCCTCACTGCTCTAATCATTCTCTCACTGTCTGTCTCCCTCACTGCTCTAATCATTCTCTCACTGTCTGTCTCCCTCACTGAGCTAATCATTCTCTCACTGTCTCTCCCTCACTACTCTAATCATTCTCTCACTATCTGTCACTCTCACTACACTAATCATTCTCTCATTGTCTGTCACTCTCACTGCGCTAATCATTCTCTCACTGTCTGTCTCCCTCACTGAGCTAATCATTTTCTCACTGTCTCTCCCTCACTGCTCTAATCATTTTCTCACTGTCTGTCACTCTCACTACGCTAATCATTCTCCCGCTGTCTGTCTCTCTCACTGCGCTAATCGTTCTCCCGCTGTCTGTTTCCCTCACTGCGCTAATCTTCCTCCCGCTGTCTCCCTCACTGCACTAATCGTTCTCCTGCTGTCTGTGTCCATCACTGTGCTAATCGCCGTCCTGTTCTCTGACTCTGTCTCACTGAGTTAATCGTTCTCCCGTTGTCTGCCACTCTCTGCGCTAATCGTTCTCCCGCTGTCTTTTGCTCTCACTGCGCTAATTGTTCTCTAGCTGTCTACCTCTCTGCGCTAATCATTCTCCCGCTGTCTGTTTCCCTCACTGCGCTAATCTTCCCCCTGCTGTCTGTCTCCCTGAGTGCTCTAATCGTCTCCCACTGTCTGTCTCCCTCACTACGGTCCTGACACATTCTCGATAAGCTGGTATTATATCTTGAAGTCTCTGAAATTTGGGCCTCATATTTGTGTTTGAATTCGATTGGCCAAGTTTCTGGCACCTGACCAGTCTGTTGATATCTTCCTGCAGTCATGAAGTAATCCTCTATGCTATCAACTACGCAGCAAATTTGTGTCATCTGCAAAGGTCTTGATCATGCCCCTACATTTACATCCAAATCATTAATGCATACCATGGAAGACGGGTTTTATGACGGTGAAGCTTTTTCTGTCCTTATTTGAGTATCAATTTGTCGTCAGCGGAAGGGGTGCAGGAGGTCAGTGGGTTTGCGATGGGGGGGGGGGGGGCTGTTGGGGTAGTTCAGGGGAGGAAAAGGGGGAAAATTGACAAACGGAATCAGGTTTATATTGGATTGCTGTATGTGTATGTTGCTGATTGTGTTTGGAATAAAATATATATTTTAAAAAATTAATACGTACCCCAAAAAGGGGGGCCGAGTACTGAGCCCTGCAGAACCGCACTGGAAACAACCTTCCAGTCACCAAAACACCCATCAACAATTACCATTTGGTTCCTGCCATTGAGCCAATTTTGTATCCAGCTGGCTACATTTTCAAGTGATGAAATAAAATTGTTATTAATTATTATTATTACTCCATGGTGAGCAATTACTGACGTGGCTGTAAGTGTTTCGATACCGGATTCATCTGTGTTGTGGGCACATTCATTTATTCACATGGATCTTCCCTTGCAGATTGCAACTACGAAGGGAGGAAGGTCACCAATGATCAGTCATTTCAGCCTGAAAATCGACCCTGCTCCTACTGCAAATGCCAAGTGAGTTTCATAACCATGCGGTAACGTTATCTGATTCTCGTCGCTAGATTGTGAGCAGGAAGGAACAGTGAGATTTATGACAGGCATACACTGTTTCTATATGGCGAGTGGATGGGGTGAATAGTGGAACACAGTGAGTGGAGAAAAGCTTAATCACTGAATGAGGTCTGAGACTTCTATGGTTTGTAAAAAAGTAGCGTTTGGCAAAGACAAATGTGGGTCCATATGGGTAGAATCAGGAGAATTCATAATTAGTAATAGAAAAATGGTAGAGAAGCTAAATGATTACTTTGTGTCCGTTTTCACTAAGGAAGATACAGGAAATCTTCCAGAGTTAGATATCCAAAGGACTGAGAAAATGAGGAGTTGAAGCAAATTAGTATTAGTAAGAATGTTGCATTGGGGAAATAATGGGACTGAAAGTTGATAAGTTCCTGGGATCTAATATTATTCATCCCAGAGTGTTGAAAATGGTTGCTATGGAGATAGTAGATGCATTGTTGATTACCTTCTAAAGTTCTATAGGTTCCAGAATGGTTCCTGAAGACTGGAAGGTAGCAAATATCAGCAGCTTTCTGATTGGAGGCTCTGCTAACTGTCTGGCTTTGTTAAAGTGCATTCCAGTTGAACTGAGTTCCAGTACTGGTTCCAGCGTTACAACAGCCGGCAGCGGTGCACCCCCGTTAGTTGGGGCCCTGTGCCTAGGCACAGTGTGTTTCATTGTAAATCCGCCCCTGGGTAATCCACTTTGGTGGAAGGAGCAGATTGCAGGGTATTTCCTGAAAGGTAAGAAATTGGCAAGTATAGATATCAAAAGGAATCTGGTTGTCCTTGTCCATAAGTTACTGAAGGTTAGCAAGCAGGTGCAGCAAACTATTAGGAAAGTTCATGGAATGTTAGCCTTTATCACAAGAGGATTTGAGTACATTAACAATGAGATCCTGCTTCAATTGTGTAGGAGCTTGATGCAGTTTTGGTTCACTTATCTCAGAATGGATATGATTGCAACAGAGGGAGTGCAATGAGGATCCACCAGACTTGTTCCAGGGGTGATTGGACTGTCTTAGAAGAGAGATTGTGCAAACTGGCCTGTATTCTCTAGAGTTTCAAAGAATAAGAGTGCTTTCATTGAAACCTACAAAATATTTAAAAGAATAGACAGGGTAGATGCAGGTAAGATGTTTCCCTTGGTTGGAGAATCTAGAACCAGAGAGCACAATTTCCAAATAAGGGGGAAGCTACTTAGGAATGAAATGAGGAGAAATTTATTTTCACAGAGGGTTGTGAATCCTTGGATTTCTCTATCTCAGAGGGCTGTGGAAACAAAGTCATTGTTTATCTTTAAGATAGAGATTGATAGATTTCTGATTAACAATAATGTAAAGGGCTATGGCGATAGTGTGGGTAAAAGGCATTGATATATCCGATTAGCCATGATCATATTGAAAGTTGGAGCAGGCTTGATGGGCTGAATGGCCTACTCCTATTCCTGTGAGTATTGATGTGAGCTGCATGGTGAGTATTGCTTGTTTAGGGATTGCTTTATTCTGCAGTTAACCTGTATTGTAGTTGAATGTTTCTTGGAGCATGGAAAAAGCTACATGTATACATTTAACTGATGCTTAGGCTGCATTCAATTTAATAACCACCAGGCCAGTGCATAGAATGCATGGAGATAGATGACCTCCTCCACAGTATTCCCCATCTTTTCTGCCCCCCCATGCGTTTCCCCCTACCTAACTGACCCGACCACCCACACTCCCTCTGCAACCCTGCCGAGTTCCACTCTCCCTGACCCTTTCTCCCCCTGACTTCCAAATACTGCCTCCTACCCACTTACCTTCTCCATGGCCTGTTAATTGAAAGACCTTTCACTTGCGTGCTTCATGTCAGCAAGTGCCTTAAAAAGGGACATGTCCTCCTTCAATCCAACGGAGATGGAGTGCAACACAGGGTGTTGAGGACAGCTGCAATGCCTGGATCTCGACCAGTGTGAGCTGGAAGGTCGGGCAAGACAGGCACGGAAGAGAATCTACAAAGGTAATTGTACACGGAATGGCAATCTAATGCTCATTGCCACTCTGTGGAAGTTACGGCCCTCTATGTCCATCTCCTCGCTTTGTAACTCACTCACACACTCTCTCTCTTTCTCTCCCTCTCTCTCCCTACCACACTTCGCTTTTAAAAAAATGTATTTTATTACATACCACACTTCTCTTAATCTGTCCATCTCTCTCAAACAGCTAGGAGAAGTAAGCTGTGATGTTCTGACGTGTGAGCCGCCTTCCTGTGAGCATCCTTATTCTGTGCCTGGTGAATGTTGTCCATCTTGCTCAGGTAAGGTCAAAGAGTGCTTATCACCGGCAAGGGGAGGCAGCCACAGCTTCTTTGTTATCATGGTTTTACCATGAGCTTTACTTACAGACCATATCCTGGCACCGCCTCCCAAAAATCCAGAAAGAGACCCAATACTAAATCAGCTGAGTCAGTTCAGCCTTCTACAAACTCTGACAGTGAGTGTTTGACCACAAGGACCTCGAAGTCTGATTGTACCGAGCAGCTGTTTTTCACCATACACTACAGCACTGCAGTGAGACCTGAGTGGTGTATCAGCGGCACATAAGATAGCTGAAGAAATTCTATCAGCAATGCCTCCGCCACAACCTCCGGATTCAGTGGCAGGCTTGTCAAGCAAATGCTAGTGATTTCCTTGAAAGCCAGCTCCACAAGCATTCGAGCATAACTCCTGAAAATCAACTATGATGGACTGGACACTGTGTGCGGATGGCCAAAACGTGACTCCCCTGCCAACTCCCAAATGGCCAACATTCCAGGAGAGGACAAAGAAAATTCTTCAAAGACACTCTGAGTCACTCACTGAAGCACAGCAGCATTGACATTAATGACTGGGAGGAGCTTGTGACCAATATCTCAGAACGGTGACAACTTGTCCATCAAGCTGCATTAAGATTTGGATCACAACATATTAATGATGAGGCAGAGCAATGGCAGAGGAGGAAGAAAAGGAAGCAAATTCCACACTCCGGTACCCATGATCTCATGGGACGCCCTGCCCCATGTGCCCAAATATCCGTGGGCCGAGGGTCGGCCTGTTCAGTCACACGAAGCCCCATGGCAGAAACTCACAATCCTGAGTGGATGTCATCCTCGAATTGAGGGACTGCTGACGATGAACTGCAAACCTCTGTTGCCAACCTTGGTGCAAACTAATTTCATGAGGAGAATTGGGGTGTTTGAACAATATCCCTACATTCTACACCACAGTATCATCACATTTGGAATTCATTTCTTGTCACTTTTTGCCATGTTTTAGTCCATAAGACCATAAGACATAGGAGCGGAAGTAAGGCCATTCGGCCCATCGAGTCCACTCCACCATTCAATCATGGCTGATTTCAACTCCATTTACCCGCTCTCTCTCCATAGCCCTTAATTCCTCGAGAAATCAAGAATTTATCAACTTCTGTCTTAAAGACACTCAACGTCCCGGCCTCCACCGCCCTCTGTGGCAATGAATTCCACAGACCCACCACTCTGGCTGAAGAAATTTCTCCTCATCTCTGTTCTAAAGGGACTCCCTTTTATTCTAAGGCTGTGCCCCCGGGTCCTTGTCTCCCCTGCGAATGGAAACAACTTCCCTACGTCCACCCTATCTAAGCCATTCATTATCTTGTAAGTTTCTATTAGATCTCTCCTCAACCTCCTAAACTCCAATGAATATAATCCCAGGATCCTCAGACGTTCATCGTATGTTAGGCCTACCATTCCTGGGATCATCCGTGTGAATCTCCGCTGGACCCGCTCCAGTGCCAGTATGTCCTTCCTGAGGTGTGGGGCCCAAAATTGCTCACAGTATTCTAAATGGGGCTTAACTAATGCTTTATAAAGCTTCAGAAGTACATCCCTGCTTTTATATTCCAAGCCTCTTGAGATAAATGACAACATTGCATTTGCTTTCTTAATTACGGACTCAACCTGCAAGTTTACCTTTAGAGAATCCTGGACTAGGACCCCCAAGTCCCTTTGCACTTCAGCATTATGAATTTTGTCACCGTTTAGAAAATAGTCCATGCCTCTATTCTTTTTCCAAAGTGCAAGACCTCGCACTTGCCCACGTTGAATTTCATCAGCCATTTCTTGGACCACTCTCCTAAACTGTCGAAATCTTTCTGCAGCCTCCCCACCTCCTCCATACTAACTGCCCCTCCACCTATCTTTGTATCATCGGCAAACTTAGCCAGAATGCCCCCAGTCCCATCATCTAGATCGTTAATATATAAAGAGAACAGCTGTGGCCCCAACACCGAACCCTGCGGGACACCACTCGTCACCGGTTGCCATTCCGAAAAAGAACCTTTTATCCCAACTCTCTGGCTTCTGCCTGACAGCCAATCGTCAATCCATGTTAGTACCTTGCCTCGAATACCATGGGCCCTTATTTTACTCAGCAGTCTCCCGTGAGGCACCTTATCAAAGGCCTTTTGGAAGTCAAGATAGATAACATCCATTGGCTCTCCTTGGTCTAACCTATTTGTTATCTCTTCAAAGAACTCTAACAGGTTTGTCAGGCACGACCTCCCCTTACTAAATCCATGCTGACTTGTCATGGTGTGTTTACTTGTTTGAGAACATTGGCATAAATATTCAAGCAAATTTTGTTACAGACTAGTTATCAGGGTCTCTTTTTAGTTCAACTGCTCCAATGAATGTAAAACGGCATTGACGTTAAGGAGATTTTTCAAGGTGGCGATTGGTTGGGGTTGGCACTGATCTCTGGTTCAGGAATGTACAACGTTGCCCGGTAGTAGATGTGGTGGCTCGAGATATACACGCTGGAGGTTTCCAGTGTAAACCAAAAGGGGTTTATTATAGAATGTAAAAAGCAAATATGGCACAGGCATATACACCGGTGTTAACTCCCCAACTTCAGGTCTTACTCTGCCCGAACCCCTGACCCACCAGACCCACATGTCACGCTATAGTCTGGGGTTTGCGCGCTCCCGCATGATTAGCCCTGGGCACGTCATATGGGTTACTAAGCCCGCCCAACTATAAGAAGCCGCACTACCAAACTTGGGTTCATCTTATTAACTGTGATTCTCCATAAATTGTGTTTCTAAAATCACAAACAGGGATTTTAATTCTGTGACATTATACAAATGTACAGCATGTGAAGAATTAATGTTATGTTAAGCCTAGCCACTAGAGGGAGCTAAGGGACAGTACCATAAATAGCACTGGCTCTTGGGCTTGGGAGGAGACTGGATCTGGAGCTGACAAAGATAAGGGATGGGATTCTCCGACCCCCTGCTGGGCCGGAGAATCGCCGGGGGAGCGGTGTGAATCCGGCCCCGACGCCCTGACGCCGGCTGCCGAATTCGCCGGCGCCGTTTTTTTGGCGGGGGTGGGAATCGCATCGCGACGGTCGGGAGCTGTTGGCTGCGCGCCCCTCACCCCCCCCCCCCCCCCCCCGGCGATTCTCTGCTCCGCGATGGATCGAGCGGCCGCCCGTTTTCAGCCTGTCCCACCGGCGTAAATTACACAAGGTTCTTACTGGCGGGTCCTGGCTCTGCGGGCGGCCTGTGGTGTCCTCGGGGGGGGGGGGGTGAGGGGGGATCTGGCCCGGGAGGAGGGGCACGGTGGCCTGGCCCGCAATTGGGGCCCACCGGTCTGCAGGCGGGCCTGTGCCGTGGGGGCACTCTTTCCGACTGCGCCGGCCGCTGTAAAGCTCCGCCATGGCCGGCGCGGAGAAGAAACCCACTGCGCTTGCGCAGGAATTACGCCAGTGGTTCTGGGAACACGCTGGTGCTCCTGTGCATGCGCCAATACTCACCGACCGGCAGAGGTCCTTCAGCGCCGGTTGGCGCGGCGCCAATCACTCCAGCGCCAGCCTAGCCCCCGAAGGTACGGAGGATTCCGCACCTTCCGGGTGGCCCGACGCCAGAGTGGTTCACGCCACTCTTAGGCGCCGGTACGGCTCGCCCACCGGATACCGGAGAATCCCGTCCAAGGTTCATAGTGTATTGCAGAGTTAGTTAAGATATAATTGTTATAGCGAATAGTTTAATTCTTACATGTATGTTTGCTATTCGGAATAAGTGTCAAACTCAAATTTAGTAGTGTTAATAAAATGAGTTTAGCTCTTCAAAAGAGCTTTGGGTATCTTTGTGATCACTGCACCTTGCATCCTGGAAATGCATCACAAAGATCACCACAAATTCTATGCCTGATGCAAGCTGGAATTAACATGCAAGCGTTTATTTTACCGCCCCATGCCCATTTTAATGCTCGGTTGTGTTCCGTGGACCCCAATCAGGCAAAACCTTTATGAATAAATATTAATCAGGTTCTTATGACATAGATTGTACCACAAAGCCATTTCATTGAGCACCTGTCACAGATGCCTTGCTCAGTAAAGCTGGCAAACAGTGACCTTAATGGTTGAGTATAAAATGTACATTTTTTGAGAGTACGTGGAACAGGAATTCTCCACCTGGTCTAAAAGAACATTTTAGGCCACTGCTTCCTTGGTCATGCAAATCCTGCCATGACCCACTCCTCACCAATGTAGCTGAATGCCAGCAGGTGGGCTCCAGGCAGGGTGCCCATTATCTGTTGGTCTTACTCCAGAAAAACTACCTTTGGACAGCCATTTTGGATAGTACGTTTGCAACTTGGATACTAATGAGGTCAAGTCATCAAAGTGATCTTTTCACAGAATCACTTAAATGATCGGTCCATACTGACTGGCTGACCGGGAGGTTGTAAACCTCTCTCCATAATGACCACCAGTCATTCCAAAGAAAAACCCACGTGGCATCATAGGATGTTACTGGCACACCATCAGGCCTGGTTTTAAATCTGGTACTTGACTAATGGTGGAATGTATTTAAATCTGCTGTACGACTGTTCAGCATTTTAAAATTTGATCTGTGACAATCTGGTTTAACTTGGTGTGTAACGGTTAGGTATGATTTAACCTGCTACGTGACTGGTTCAGTGTGGTTTAACCTGGTACATGGCTGGTTTAGTGTGGTTGACTTGTTATGTGGCTGGTTCAGTGTGGTTTGACCTGGTGCGTGACTGGTTTGGTGTGGTTTAATCAGGTACATGGCTGGTTTGGTGTGGTTTAACCTGGTACGTGGCTGGTTTAGTGTGGTTTGACCTGGTGCGTGACTGGTTTGGTGTGGTTTAATCAGGTACATGGCTGGTTCAGTGTGGTTTAACCTGGTGTATGACTGGTTTGGTGCGCTTTAACCTGGTATGTGATTGGTTCAGTGCATTTGACCTGGTGGTGACAGATGTGGTGTGGTTTCACCTATTGTGTGGCTGGTTCAGTGTGATTTGACCTGGTGTGTGACTGGTTGAGTGTGGTTTAACCTGGCGTGTGACTGGTTGAGTGTGGTTTGACCTGGTGTGTGACTGGTTCGGTTCGGTTTGACCTGGTGCGTGACTGGTCCAGTGTAGTTTGACCTGGTGCGTGGCTGGTTTAGTGTGGTTTGTCCTGGTGCATGACTGGTTTAGTGTGGTTTGTACTGGTGCGTGATTGGTTCGGTGTGGTTTGACCTGGTGCGTGACTGGTTCGGTGTGGTTTGTCCTGGTGCGTGATTGGTTCGGTGTGGTTTGTCCTGGTGCGTGACTGGTTCGGTGTGGTTTGACCTGGTGCGTGACTGGATTATTGTGGTTTGACCTGGTTTGGTATGGTTTGACGTGGTGCTTGGCTGTTTCAGTGTGATTTGACCTGGTGCTTGACTGGTTCAGTGTGGTTTGACCTGGTGCTTGACTGGTTCAGTGTGGTTTGACCTGGTGCTTGACTGGTTCAGTGAGGTTTGACCTGGTGCTTGACTGGTTCAGTGTGGTTTGACCTGGTGCGTGACTGGTTCGGTGTGGTTTGACCTGGTGCGTGACTGGTTCAATGTGGTTTGACTTGGTGCGTGACTGGTTCGGTGTTGTTTGACCTGGTGCGTGACTGGTTCGGTGTGGTTTCACATGGTGCTTGACTGGTTCAGTGTGGTTTGACCTGGTGCTTGACTGGTTCAGTGTGGTTTGACCTGGTGCTTGACTGGTTCAGTGTGGTGTGACCTGATGCGTGACTGGTTCAGTGTGGTTTCACCTGGTACGTGACTGGTTCAGTGTGGTTGGACCTGGTGCTTGACTGGTTCAGTGTGGTTTGACCTGGTGCTTGACTGGTTCAGTGTGGTGTGACCTGATGCGTGACTGGTTCAGTGTGGTTTCACCTGGTACGTGACTGGTTCAGTGTGGTTTGACCTGGTGCTTGACTGGTTCAGTGTGGTTTCACATGGTGCTTGACTGGTTCAGTGTGGTTTGACCTGGTGTTTGACTGGTTCAGTGTGGTTTGACCTGGTGCGTTACTGGTTCGGTGTGGTTTCACCTGGTGCGTGACTGGTTCGGTGTGGTTTCACATGGTGCTTGACTGGTTCAGTGTGGTTTGACCTGGTGCTTGACTGGTTCAGTGTGGTTTCACCTGGTGCTTGACTGGTTCAGTGTGGTTTGACCTGGTGCTTGACTGGTTCAGTGTGGTGTGACCTGATGCGTGACTGGTTCGGTGTGGTTTCACCTGGTACTGACTGGTTCAGTGTGGTTTGACCTGGTGTTTGACTGGTTCAGTGTGGTTTGACCTGGTGCGTTACTGGTTCAGTGTGGTTTCACCTGGTGCGTGACTGGTTCGGTGTGGTTTCACATGGTGCTTGACTGGTTCAGTGTGGTTTGACCTGGTGCTTGACTGGTTCAGTGTGGTTTCACCTGGTGCTTGACTGGTTCAGTGTGGTGTGACCTGATGCGTGACTGGTTCGGTGTGGTTTCACCTGGTACGTGACTGGTTCAGTGTGGTTTGACCTGGTGCGTGACTGGTTCAGTGTGGTTTCACATGGTGCTTGACTGGTTCAGTCTATTTTGACCTGGTGCTTGACTGGTTCGGTGTGGTTTCACCTGGTACGTGACTGGTTCAGTGTGGTTTGACCTGGTGCTTGACTGGTTCGGTGTGGTTTCACCTGGTGCTTGACTGGTTCAGTGTGGTTTGACCTGGTGCTTGACTGGTTCGGTGTGGTTTGACTTGGTGCGTGACTGGTTCGGTGTGGTTTCACATGTGCTTGACTGGTTCAGTGTGGTTTCCCCTGGTACGTGACTGGTTTGGTGTGGTTTCACCTGGTACGTGACTGGTTCAGTGTGGTTTGAACTGGTGCTTGACTGGTTCGGTGTGGTTTGACCTGGTGCTTGACTGGTTCGGTGTGGTTTCACCTGGTGCTTGACTGGTTCGGTGTGGTTTGACCTGGTGCATGACTGGTTCGGTGTGGTTTGACCTGGTGCTTGAGTGGTTCGGTGTGGTTTGACCTGGTGCGTGACTGGTTCGGTGTGGTTTGACCTGGTGCGTGACTGGTTCGGTGTGGTTTCACATGGTGCTTGACTGGTTCAGTGTGGTTGGACCTGGTGCGTGACTGGTTCAGTGTGGTTTGACCTGGTGCGTGACTGGTTCGGTGTGGTTTGACCTGGTGCGTGACTGGTTCGGTGTGGTTTCACATGGTTCTTGACTGGTTCAGTGTGGTTTGACCTGGTGCTTGACTGGTTCAGTGAGGTGTGACCTGATGCGTGACTGGTTCAGTGTGGTTTCACCTGGTACGTGACTGGTTCAGTGTGGTTTGACCTGGTGCGTGACTGGTTCGGTGTGGTTTCACATGGTGCTTGACTGGTTCAGTGTGGTTTGACCTGGTGCTTGACTGGTTCAGTGTGGTTTGACCTGGTGCGTTACTGGTTCGGTGTGGTTTCACCTGGTGCGTGACTGGTTTGGTGTGGTTTCACATGGTGCTTGACTGGTTCAGTGTGGTTTGACCTGGTGCTTGACTGGTTCAGTGTGGTGTGACCTGATGCGTGACTGGTTCGGTGTGGTTTCACCTGGTGCGTGACTGGTTCAGTGTGGTTTGACCTGGTGCGTGACTGGTTCAGTGTGGTTTCACATGGTGCTTGACTGGTTCAGTGTGGTTTGACCTGGTGCTTGACTGGTTCGGTGTGGTTTCACCTGGTGCTTGACTGGTTCAGTGTGGTTTGACCTGGTGCGTGACTGGTTCGGTGTGGTTTGACTTGGTGCGTGACTGGTTCGGTGTGGTTTCACATGGTGCTTGACTGGTTCAGTGTGGTTTGAATTGGTGCATGACTGGTTCGGTGTGGTTTCCCCTGGTATGTGACTGGTTCAGTGTGGTTTGACCTGGTGCTTGACTGGTTCGGTGTGGTTTCACCTGGTGCTTGACTGGTTCAGTGTGGTTTGACCTGGTGCTTGACTGGTTCAGTGTGGTTTGACCTGGTGCTTGACTGGTTCGGTGTGGTTTGACCTGGTGCTTGACTGGTTCAGTGTGGTTTGACCTGGTGCGTGACTGGTTCGGTGTGGTTTAACTGGTGCTTGACTGGTTCAGTGTGGTTTGACCTGGTGCGTGACTGGTTCGGTGTGGTTTGACCTGGTACGTGACTGGTTCGGTGTGGTTTCACCTGGTGCTTGACTGGTTCAGTGTGGTTTCACCTGGTGCTTGACTGGTTCGGTGTGGTTTCACCTGGTACGTGACTGGTTCAGTGTGGTTTGACCTGGTGCTTGACTGGTTCGGTGTGGTTTGACCTGGTGCGTGACTGGTTCGTTGTGGTTTCACCTGGTGCTTGACTGGTTCGGTGTGGTTTGACCTGGTGCGTGACTGGTTCGGTGTGGTTTGACCTGGTACGTGACTGGTTCGGTGTGGTTTCACCTGGTACGTGACTGATGCACAATCTGGAGTTTTGTTGCTTTCTTGAGATTTTAAGTCTGGCATGTGATCGTCAGTTACCATGTTTTCTAGCCTCCTTGTTTATTCTTCCACAGTGTGTCTGTATGATGGTCAGATCCTGGAAGCTGGAGGATATTATAGCTCAGCGATTGACCCCTGTGTCGTCTGTCTCTGTACGGTGAGTGCTACACAGTGGATGGGTGAGATAGCTGCAAACAGACTTTTGCTCTTTAACTGTCAATGCCGAATTTGAAGGAACAAATTCAAATGTCCAACCTTTTTGTGATGCAACAATAGAAGGAACTCTATCTCTCCAGGTTGTTGGTCTGGCAGAACAAACTGACAGGAAAAGCAGTTGAAGCTGAAAGAATTAACATTGATAAAAAGTATCTGGCTAAATACGCGATAAAGATTGGGATTAATGCTGGGGCTAGGTATTTACTGAGTAGATCGAATAATCCCAAGGGATTTGATGGTTACACTACTGCTCTGGTCTGAACAATGGGATTGTGGGGATGGGTGAGGTTTTGTGTTAAGTTTGAGAATCGAGCATTCAGACTGAATGTTCTGCCCTCTGGCGTTAGGCTACAGTTCACAATAGGTGGTTTGTGGAACGGTAGGTTTATTGGGGTAAAGGGCCACTGCTCATTCCATGGTTCTGCAGAACTTTCCACTAGGTAGACACCGCATGCTGCATCACAGCATGGTTTAGGAGATGGAAGATGCTGAGCAGTGAGGCCAAGTACCCAGAGAACATTTCAGGCTCTGAAGAAGAGTCATACGGACTCAAAACGCCAACCATGTTTCTCTTTCCACAAACGCTGCCAGACCTGCTGAGCTTTTTCAGCATCTTCTGTTTTTATTTACGCCGAGGTCTTGTTCCCCCCATCCCCCTTGAGTGAGCTTGGTGCCATTCAAGACAGGCAAGAGGGAGGCCAACATCAGCAATCATGCGAGGACTCCAATTTAAAAAGCACTAAAGCTATTCAGGCCTTGGTCCTTTCACTGAAAAACAAATCTGGGAGGGGTCCAAACCTGGAGGCCGAACGATCAAGAGAACAATTATAGACTGAACGAAAAACTCAGCAGGTCTGCCAGCATTTATCAGGGGAGAACCGGTGTTAATGTTTCGAGTCCATATATTTTTTGAAAGGACATCCCCTCCAACTTAAAGTGTCTCCTCAGCTGATTCCACACCCTGACTGTACCTCACCTTCTTCACATTCACCGCTCAATAATAATGCAGCAGGTTCAGGCGCGCCAACCCTGTTTTCTGTCTCTGCCTCTGAATCGGGGCCCTCTTTACCCATATTTCTTCCTTGCCCATGTGAACTCCGAAATCACTATTTCCAATATCCGGAAGAAGGCCTGAGGGAGAAAGATCGGGAGGGTCTGGAAAACAAACCGGAACCTTGGCAGCACATTCATCTTTACCACCTGCACCCACCCTGCCAGTGTCAGGTGTAATGTATCCCATCTCTTAAAATTCCTCCTAATCTCCTCCACCAATGTTGTCAAATTCCGTCTGTGCATCGTAGCCCATTCCCTCGTCACCTAAATCCCCAAATATCTGAACCTTTCCCGAGCTACCTTAAACGACAACATCCCCAAGTTGGCCCCCCGTTGCATTCACCAGAAACACCTCACTCTTCCCGACATTTAACTTATACCCAGAGACGACCCCAAACCTCTACAATATATGCCTTTATGACCCACAGTCCAACAGATCCTTCCGTATCTTTGGGATTAATGTGATCGACGCCTGTGTCGGTGTATCTGGCAACTCCCCCTTCTCCAATGCCTGACTAAACGTCCCCAGCAAATGTGGTGCCAACTCTGCCACAAATGCCTTATAAAACTCCGCCGGGAAACCGTCTGGCCCTGGGGCTTTCCCCGACTTCATCTCCCTGATACTGTCAATCGCCTCCCTCAGCTCCAGCGGCTCCTCCATTGCCTGCCTCCTCTCTTCCTCCAACCTTGAAAACTCCAACCCATCCAAAAACCATCCCATATCCCCTTCCTCCCCACCCAGCTCAGCCCAGTATAGCTTCTCATAATATCCCTGAACAACTCGTTTATCCTCCCCAGCTCTGACACTATCTTCCCCTTCTCTGTCCACACCCTTAGAATTTCACTAGATGCTGCCTGCCTCCATAGCTGGTGGGCCAGCAAATGGATAGCCTTCCCCCCCCCATATTCATATTGCATCCCCCTCGCCCTCCATAGTTGCCCCACCGCCTTTCCCATTGTCAACCTATCAAACTGCCCCTGCAACTTCTTCCTCTTCACCAACGGCTCTTTAGTGGGAGCCCCTGAGTATCTCTTGTCCACCTCAACTATCTCAACCAGAAACCATCCATGATCTCCCTCTTCCTCCTAATCCTGTGCACCTTAAACGAGATAATCTCCCCCCAGGCCATCCCATCAATGCCTCCAAGAACGTGGCCTCCGACACGTCCCCGTTCTGATTAAGCTCCATGTAATCCCCAATCGCCGACCTCACCTTTTCACAAAACCCCTTATCTGCCAAAAAACCCAAATCCAGCCTCCATCCTGGCCTCTGCACCTGCCCTGAGCTAAGCCTCACCTCCAGCCAATGGAGCACGTGATCCAAAATCATGATTCTCGCATACTCCGCCCCACCACACCCATCAATACTGCTCGACTCACCGGGATCATTCCCAGTAAACTCTTTATAAACCCCACATCATCCCAATTCAGCGCATATACGTTGACTAGCATCCCTGGCATTGCCTCCAACACCCCACACGCCATCCCATATCTACCTCCCGAGTCCCACAATTCCTTGGCTCCTGTCCTTTCGTTCAACAAAATGGCCATCCCCTGCAACTTTGAGTCAAACCCCGAGTGAAATACTTGTCCCACCCACCCATTCCTCATCCTAACCTGATCCTGTACCCGGAGGTGGTCTCTGTAAAAAGATCACCTCCAACTTCAAAATCCTCAGGTGCGAAAAACCCCGGGACCTCTTAATTGGCCCGTTTAACTCTCGGACGTTCCATGTTACAACTCTTACCGTTCGTCATTATTCCCCTGTGGTTCTACCTTCTTTAATACCAACCTAAATCGGGCCTATCCAAGATGGCCCCCTCTCCATCCATAACCATGCTCACTCTCCAACTCCGCCATGTCGCAATCCCCCTTTCCCCACCCCTTCCTCTCTCCTCCAATCACTCTGGTCAGACATCATCTTCTTTAACTCTCGTATCGTCGCCCAATGAGCCTCAAGGCATTTCTCTGCACAGTCCACCGATCCTCTCAGAGGTGCTACTTCTCCCACAATTACCTTCGACCAGTTGCCCTGCATCTCTTTCCTTTGCTGGCGAAATTCGTCTTTGATGAAGGCCATCAACTGCTCCATCTGGGGCTTTCCCACTGGCGATGACACTTCCTCCTCCGCCATTCTCGCAGTTATTGTTGCTGCACCACAGGTCCCCTCCAGTTCCTTAGCCAGGTTTTTAACTGTTTTTTGCCAGGTCTGGGAGACAGTTAGCATGCCAATCTTGGGGAAAACCACTCCCTCTACACCTTCTGCACCACTTTCCTGCCAGAGCTACCCCACTAATGGGTATAAGGTGCCCAAACTAACACCTTTGAGCCAGAGCTGCCCTGTATGTGACCACTCACTCCATGGCCGCCACCAGAAGTCTCCGTTATTTCTATTTCTAATAATTATTCTTAACATTAATCGAATTCATTGAATGTTTGGCCTATTATTTATTCTTGAGGTCGCTATTGGTTATTAAGGCTCAGACGTAGTTAAGTAGATCATCTTCCATTTTGAGACACTTTTGTCAAGGCAAGGTTGATTTTAAATTGGTTACATTGAATGCTTGGAGAAATATGGAGAAGTGGTGTTTCGGGTGGTTTGTTGATGGAGTGCCTGTGAGACTTCACAGTCGCAGTACACTGCTGCAAAAAGCAGCCCCACACTGGATACCAATTTAATAAAATAAGTTTCCTCCTGCATGCATCGTTTTTTGTAATTCCCATGGAAGGGAGCATGTCGCAGTGTGTGATGTGTCTCCTCTCTAACTCCAAATTTAGCTTGGATTTGATCACTCCCTGTATCAGGGTCAGCTTCCGTCGCAAATCCAGGAGCTCAGAAATCCCACTTGGTGGGGTGAAAAAAAACCCATCATACAGGCTGCAAGTTCACACACCCAATATTAAGCTACAGCTTCATTCCCAAAGCAGGTTGTTTTTCCAATGTCTGTCTATCCAGTACCCTTCCAATGTGAGAGACTGAGATAGTTTTGCAATAACGTGACTCTCTCTCTCCCCAGGAAGGCAATGTGGAATGTGATTGGAAAGGTGACAGCTGTACAGAGCTGGAATGTGAAGAGCCTTTGATTCATGTCCCTGGCAGCTGCTGTCCCCTGTGTCCTGACTGTAAGTACCGTCATCAGTGCGACTGCATGGGGACTGGCTCTGAATGTAATGGGATTTTTATCAAGGGGAACACAAGAAACTTAGATTATGTATGGAATAAGCTATCTAACCCCTTTATTGCATTCTTGTGAGTTGATTGAGATAGGGGCAGGGGCACCTGAGATCCTAAGTGCAATTGGAAACATAAATCCAGAACCTTCTTTCAAGGTTGGTCACACAACTGTGAGATAAATGGATTGCAGCGTTGTGAAATCTTTCGGATCTGCTCCCCATCCATCTAGTGTAACTTCACTGGAAGTGCAGCTGGAAACCTCTTTACGTGCATAAGTGGGTCCCAGGGTATATAACGCTGGTGAAACAGGAGCAGCTCTGGGGAAATTTCCAGCCTTGATATAAACTGCACCTCCAGCACTAATGTCAGGGAGTACTTACTCAGCCAAACAAGGACTTCATTTTAGGTCAGTACCGGCAAAAATGCTGGAATCATTCTGGAGGCAGTTCAATTTTGTGATGGTGAAATCATAGATTTATATGGAAGAGCTGGAGGGGGCAAATTATCTTCAGTATTATCTTTGTGTTGTCATTAAAGTTACTTCATCTTTGGACTTTGATTCTATTTCTTAAATTTCTCTTTTTTCCCCCAATATCACTGGCTTCAGCTGCTACTGAGAGCTCAGCGCTGTACCCTCCTATCACAGACAACATGATCCCTGAGAAACCAGCACCGACACCATTCTCCCGAAGCTCTCGGAGAGCAACGGTTCAACCTTATCCCTCTGACCCAGAAGCCAGGTTGATATCCTTGTCTCCTTCAGCCAGGCCAGCAGCCAGGAAGTACAACCTGCAAAGGATTTTACCCTGGAGTGTCAGGAACAAGTTCGCGCATGGCTTAAATGCATCACCTGAGAGTTGGAGGATTGTCACAACAGAACCACCGATGGCTGGAGCTCCTGCAGAAATGGACACCAGCACAAACCGTATACCCCAGGGGAGCTCCAAGCGACAAGCTGTGCTCCCTCCACCACCGACAGCCAAAGCCACTTCACCAGGCCTTGACAGTATTAAAGACAAGATTATCCAGCAAGGCTTAAGTAAGTGCACGGTGAGAGTACAAAAGGAACCTTTCTAGGTTTGGTCCCTGAGCAATGAGCTGCTGACTGAAATCAGGCCACCTCATAAATAGACAGAGAGTCAGAGGCCACTGTGAACCAGTCAGTGATACTAAGTATCCTGTGAGGTGCCTGTAAAGTAAAGTTAGACTGAGTGAATCGGAACATAGATGGTCATATTATTAAACACGATGGGAGCAATATGCCCAGAAAATGGCAAGTGTCATTTTAGGCCGGTTTAGCGGGGTGATTTCCACTAACCTTTTGGGTGAGATCCAGACCGCTATTAACCCACATTTAGTCATTTTTTTGGGAGCTTGGGGAATTTCTCACCAGTCAATCCCACACTTGGAATTTTTTTCCGCCGTAGGGAACTAAACTTGATGCCAGACCGGCTCCAATTTGAAAGGGTGCCCCAATCTCAAAGTGAGGTCGAGGGCCTCCCACCCCCAACCCCCCACCCACGGACAATGCAACCCCCGCAGACATGGGAAAGACCCCCAACCCTCGACCCGTACCACCACCCCCCCTAATCATCAATAAAAGTTAGCGTGAGCCCCTCCCCCACCACCCAGGCATGAGTGTGACCCCGCCACACAGCCATCCATCCTTGTGGACATTGCGGCATTTTCCCCGCAACCCCCTCCCCCAAGTGAGCATACCACTCTATGGGGTCACTGAGGGCCCCCCACCATTCAGGATACCCCTTCACACACCACCCCCCAAACCTTCATGTGCCCCCCACCAGCACCCCACCCAGCTTTCACACTCCCACTTCACCCTCCCTTTCATAGGCATGGCCCCCCTCATGTCCTGCCCCTGTCACTGTCAACCTTGCACCCAGGCACTGCCAGGGTGCCTGGGTGATCCTAATCAGCGTACGGGTGAGGCCTCGCTGGTGCGGCCAGTAACTCACGAGAGGAGGGAGACTGCGGCTTCAAACAGGCCGCGCATATTTGCATAAACCTAATGGCTTTTTTTGTTACTGTTATTGTTGTGGATCAGTGACCGTGATTCTATTCATAATAATAATGATCTTTATTGTCACAAGTAGGCTTACATTAATACTGCAATGAAGTTACTGTGAAAAGTCCCTAGTCGCCACACTCCGGCACCTGTTCGGGTACACAGAGGAAGAATCTGTGTGGGAGGAAACCGGAGCACCCGGAGGAAACCCACGCAGATCCAGGGAGAACGTGCAGACTCCACATAGATAGTGACCCAAGCCGGGAATCGAACCTGGGAACCTGCGCTGTGAGACTTACCCCTGTACAACTTCTACTCTTCTTGCCATAGTCACTCACCATTGCCCTCTTCTCCCCTTAGATTTTCTTCCAATCCAGTGGTGGTCTCCTCTCTTAGAATTTGGAAACAGTTTATTTTATTTTAAAAAAAAATATTTTTATTCTCCTTTTTCACATTTTCTCCCGAATTTACACCCACCAACAATAAACAACAATCAGCAACAGATATGTCAATCCCCATAGCAGTAACAACGATCCCATCCTCCCACCGACCCCCAAACATCAGCCCACATTGTTTACATAAACAAATGACAAAGGAATCAGGGATTACCCATAGTCACCCTTAATATACACAGCCCCCCTCCCACCCATCCCCCCCCAACTAATGTTCGTGTTATCCAGTTCTTGAAAGTGCATAATGAATAATGCCCATGAATTGCAAAACCCCTCCATCCTTCCCCTCAGTTCAAACTTAACCTTCTCACGGGACAGGTCCCCCCGCCATGCCAGGGCACAGGGTGGAGAGGCTGCTCTCCATCCCAGCAGGATCCGCCTTCGGGCGATCAACGAGGCGAAGGCTACGATATCTGCCTCCGCACCCGTTTCCAACCCTGGCTGGTCCCACACACCGAATATGGCCTCCCGGGGACCCGGGTCCAATTTCACGTGCACCACCTTGGAAATTACCCTAAAAACCTCCTTCCAGTAATCCTTTACCTTTGGACAGGACCAAAACATATGAACGTGATTAGCACGCACCCCCCCCCCCCCCCCCACCGCAACGCTCACACACATCTTCTACTCCTTCAAAGAATCGGCTCATTCTCGCCCTCGTGAGGTGTTCTCCGTATACCACCTTCAGCTGTATCAGCCCCAACCTCGCACATGAGGTGGAGGCATTTACTCTCCGGAGCACCTCACACCAGACCCCCTCCTCGAAAACCTCTCCCAACTCTTCCTCCCACTTTGCTTTGATCCCTTCCAGTGGTGCCTTATCCTCCTCCAAAATAGCTCAGTGCACCGCTGACTTTACCCCCTTCTCCAGTCCCCTTGTCGTCAGCACCTCCAACAGCAATGTGGAGGCCGGTTCCTCCGGGAAGCTCTGTATCTCCTTCCTGGCAAAATCTCGAACCTGCATGTATCTAAACATTTCTCCCTGCTCCAGCCCATACTTCGTTTCCAGCTCCCTCAATCCTGCAAACCGACCTCTAAGAAACAAATCTTTTAGTGTCTTAATCCCCTTCTCTTCCCATTTCCGAAAACTTCCATCCCACCTCCCTGGCTCAAATCTGTGGTTCCCTCGAATTGGCATTTCCCTTGACCCTGCCCCCAACCTGAAGTGTTGGCGAAACTGCCTCCAGATTTTCAATGAAGCTATTATTACCGGACTCCCTGAGTATTTCCCCGGAGCTATCGGGAGTGGCGCTGTTGCTAGTGCTTTCAGTCCCGACCCCCTGCACAAACTCTCCTCCATTCTGACCGACTGGGAATCAACCCCTCTGACCCAGCTCCACATTCGCCGCCTATTAGTAGTACATCAGGTTTGGGAGACCCAAACCCCCTGCCTGCCTTCCCCTCTGTAGCAGCATCTTTCTCACTCTGGCCACCTTCCCTCCCCATATGAATGAGGTAATCCTTCCCTCAATCTCCTTGAAAACAGCCTTTGGCAGGAAAATCGGTAGGCATTGAAAAATAAACAGAAATCGCGGCAACACATTCATTTTAACCGCCTGTACCCGACCCGCCAGTGACAGAGGGAGACCATCCCACCTTGCCAGATCGGCTTTCACTCTTCCCACCAAACTAATACCTGCGAAGCCTCCCCCACTCCCGGGCAACCTGCACCCCCAGATACCTAAAGTGAGTCCCTGCCCTACGGAATGGCAGCCCCCCCCACCTCTGCCCCCACCCCCGGCCGAGACACCACAAAATACTCATTCTTGTCCAGGTTCAGCTTGTACCCCGAGAAAGACCCAAATACTCACAGTATCTCCAATATTCCTCCTATCGATGCACTCGGTTCCGACACATACAGCAGCAAGTCGTCGGCATATAAGGACACCCTATGCTCTATGTCCCCCCGCACTATTCCTTTCCATGCTCCCGAACATCTTAATGCGATGGCCAACGGCTCAATCGCGAGTGCAAACAGCAGGGGGGACATAGGACATCCCTGCCTCGCCCCATGGTGGAGAGAAAAGTATCTCGAGCTGATGTTGTTTGTGCGGACACTCACCCTCGGCTCCTTATATGGTAGCTTTACCCAGTTCACAAATCTTGGTCCAATCCCAAACCGCTCCAGAACTGCTATCAGATACCCCCATTCTACCCGGTCAAACGACTTCTTGCCGTCCAATGCCACAACCACCTCTGTTTCCTTCCCGTCCGCCGATGCAGTAACGACGTTCAAAACCCTCGAAATGTTCAAAAAAAGCTGCCTCCCTCTCACGAACCCTGTCTGATCCTCACCTATCACCTTCGGGAAGCACTCCTCCAGCCTACCCGCCAGTACCTTCGCCAATACTTTTGCGTCCACATTCAGAAGTGATATGGGCCTATACGACCCACACTCCATCGGATCCTTATCTTTTTTTAGCAACAGGGAAATCGATGCCTGCCCCAAGGTTTGTGACAGCACCCCCTTCCCTATCACCTCTTCAAACATCCCCACCATCAGGGGTGCCAACTTATCCTTGAATTTTTTATAAAATTCCACCGGAAACCATCCGGTCCTGCCACCTTCGCCGACTGCATCCTCCCAATCGCATCCTTTATGTCCTGCTCGACTATTGCTCCTTCTAATGTATCCCTGTCCCCCTCCCCTAGCCTCGGGTACTCCAACCCATCTAGAAATTCCTGCATCTCACGGTCTCCCCCGGGTGGCTCTGACCTGTACAACCTCTCATAAAACTCCTCAAAAACCTTGTTAATCAGCTCCGGAGCCACACCAACTTCCCTGTCCTATCCCTCACCTGAAGAATTTCCCTTGCCGCTGCTTCCCTCCAGAGCTGACCTGCTAACATACCGCCTTCACTCGCCTTATCTCCATGTTCATAAACTGCACCCCTTGCTCGTCTCAGTTGGTGCACCGCCTTCCTGGTGGACAGTTGGTTGAAGCTCGCCTGTAGTTCCTTCCTCTTTTCCAGTTTCGCTGGGTCCCCATCTTCTGCATAACTCCTATCTACCTCCAACATCTCATCTATTACCCTCTGCCGCTCCAACCTCTTCTCTTTGTCCACCTTGGCCTTAAACGAAATGACCTCCCACCTCACCACCGCCTTTAGAGCCTCCCAGACGACTGCCTTCGACACCTCACCTGTACAGTTGAAACCTACATATTCCTTAATTACCTTTTCAATTTTCTCACAGAACACTTGGTTCCCCAAAAGCCCCACATCCAGTTTCCACCCCGGCCTCTGCACTACCCCCTTCTCCAGTAACATATCCACCCAACGCGGAGCATGATCTGATACTGCAATTGCCGAGTATTCCGACCCCAGCCAGCAAAGCCTGTCCCACCACAAAAAAGTTGATCCGCGAGTATACCTTATGGACTGCTGAGAAAAACGAGTACTCCGGTTCCCTTGGGTGCAGGAACCTCCAAGGGTCCACCCCTCCCATTTCCACCATTAGCCCAGCCAATGCCTTCGCCCCCCCTGATGGGAACAGCGAGCGCGGCCGTGACCTGTCAAATCTTGGCTCCTGCACCAAGTTCCAGTCCCCCCCCCCACTAACAGTTTGTGTGTGTCCAAGTCGGGAAAGGCCCCAAACACCTTCTTCGCAAATTCCACATCGTCCCAATTGGGACCGTCTACCCTTAACAGTGCCTCTAATCTCCCCTCCAGCGCCCCTGTCACACTCACATATCTACCCCCCTGATCTGCCACCACCTTCTCCATCTGGAAGCGTACTCTTTTGCTGACCAGCACCGCTACCCCTCGAGCCCTTCCGTCAAATCCAGAGCGAAACACTTGACTAACCCAGCCCTTTTTAAGTCTCACCTGGTCCTCCACCCTCAAGTGAGTCTCCTGCAGCATTGCCACATTGGCTTTCAAACTTTTGAGCGCAAGCACCCTTGACCTCTTGACCGGACCTCCTAGCCCTCTCACGTTCCACGTGACTATCCTTACTGGGGGTCTCTCACCACCCCACCTTTCTTATCCACCATCATCATACCACCGGGCCCTGCCCCATAAGCCTGACCCGCCCCTGTCCATTGTTAACATCGAACCCCTTCCCCCCTCCCAAGAACCCCCCCTACATTTCCCCCTGAAAAAACATCTCCCAGCATCAATCCCTTCCCCCCCCCTCTCGCTCGCCTCGTAGGCCCATTGAAGCCTGCTATCCAGGCTCCAACGTCCGCAGCCCTCCTCTCACCTCACCCCCGTTCACTAGCTGACTTTAGTTAGCTAGTGCGGGTGGCTCCCCCGCCAAGATATATCATCCCCTTCCACCCAGTCCCAGAGAAAGAAAAAAACAAAACCAACAATCCAACCCATACAATTCACTAACATAAGATTTAACCGTCGCAACACAGAACGCCAATCAACCCACCATTAACTTGAACTCTGTTACAATGCAAAGAGAAGTAAATTGCAATACACATCTGTAAAAAGAAAGTTGTAGCATTTATACATTTTCCAGCTGCTCAAACACAGTCCACAGTCTCTCTTCCAGTTCCACTCCTCACGTCTGTCCCAAGCCTTCTGCCCTCACGAATGCCTCAGCCGCCTCCGCTGTCTCAAAATAAAAGTTTTTGGCGTTATACGTTACCCTCAGCTTCGCTGGGTACACCATACCAAATCACACCCCCTTCTTGTACAATGCCGCCTTTACTCGCCCAAACGCCGCTCGTCTTTTTGCCAACTCCACCGTCACGTCCTGGTAGATCCGAACTCCAGCACCATCCCACTGCACCTCGCGCTTCTGCTTTACCCAGCTTAATACCTTCTCCTTCATGCAGAACTTATGGAAGCAGATAATTACTGCTCTTGGCGGCTCGTTCACTTTGGGCTTCGGCCTTAATGACCGATGAGCTCGATCTAGTTCATACCAGGAGGGGTTCTCACCCTCCCCCATCAGCTCCGCCAACTTCTTAGCGAAGTATTGTGTTGGCCTTGGGCCCTCTGTCCCTTCGGGCAAGCCTACAATTCTCAAGTCTTCGAGCTTTGCTCGGAGTCCTCTGTTGACCTCCACCACCCTCCGCAGCTCATCCCCCATCGAGGTGACCTGGTCGCTGTGTCGTGATGCGGCCTCCTCCACTTGTTTCATCTTCTCGCCCTGCTCTCTCACCTTGGCCGATGTCTTTGCCACCGCCACCCTCACCAGAGCGATTGCTTCCTCTACCAATGACTTCAATGCGACCACCGTCTCCTGCCTCAAGGCCTCCATGTGCCTCGCGAACTGCTTTTCCAGCTCCACCGCCATCACCTCGGTCATCTTCTCCACTGTAAGTAGTGCGGCCCCGCTTTGCGGTTCGGCATCCGCCATCTTGTCAGCCCTTTTGCTCGCCCTCTCATTCAGCAGCGAACCCGCGTTTCCTCCTTTCTTCGCCGTTGCTCTTCACACCCTTTAGCGGCTTTTGTTTTTTCTTTCTTTTCTCCTCTCTCCCGTTCCACCCTCCTGTCCTTCATCAATCTGAATTTTTTTGTTGTTGAAAAAAGCAATTTTTTTTTTTGAAAAAAACAATTTTTCTTCCTTTACACACAAAAAGGGGGAAAAAGGGGAGAAAAAAATTGTTTTTGCTCCCTAGGTGGGAGCCATCCGATGTGGGACACCCCACCTACATTGTGCCCTGGCCTCGGGCCTGCTGCCTTAGCATCCTTTTAGCTCAGCCCCCGCTGCTCTGACCTCCACGCCGCGCTGGGCCCAGCGCCTCAGCCCCTGACAACCGCTCGGGGTTCTTCGCCGGTTTTTAAACTGACCCCGCTAGCTGCCCGTGACGGCCCCAAAGGCCGACGATAGTCGGGGGGGTGAGCGATGACTCAGGGAAATCCCCGAAATCGCCGCAAATCGTGGCCACCGACGGGAGCTCGTCTTTCTGCGGCCACCCTGCTCACCTACGCCACCGGAAGTCAGTTGGAAACAGTTTAAACAGTATTTTAAGCTCCTTTCTCCATCTTCAGTCGCTCCTATTTGCAACAATCACCTTTTCCTACCTTCCAGTTTGGATCCAACAGTTAAATGTTGAGAAGTGAATGGTCTGGGCTATTTTGGGGACCTGTTTGCGGAGGGGAGGTTTGCCAATTTTAGGGAGTTGGCTGATAAATTGCAGCTGTCCAACTCCAGCCTTTTTCGGTACTTTCAGATTTGCGACTTCCTGGCAACCGCCTTTCTTATTTTTTATTGATTTAGTCACCATCACTTGTCATGGGGTTTATGTTAGTTTAGTATCTAAGTTAATTATGTGTTGTGTTTTTTTACTTTCATATTTGCGTGTATTTGTTTGCATTCTTTTGTTCTGGTTTGTGTTGATTATTTTGAAAAATTTCTAATAAACATACTTAAAAAAGGAATTCTGATATACTTTGAACTGGTGATAGAATCGTAGCAGTGGTTATTCCATTGATCTGTTCTGCACTAAGCACTATCCCTGCTCATAGGTTCTTGCACAGCTCATTACGGTTGATAGTACAGCAGTCTGACTAGAACACCCGCTGCTGCAGTCTCAGCAGGCCAAGATATATAACACAGAGAGTGAACAAGATCGGAAACCAGGCGTAATCATTTATTTTTTGAAAACCACACGCAGGGAAAAAGAAGTATACTGAAATTGGCTCAGCGACACACCCCCTGAGAGAGACACATACTTTCTGAATAGATTTGCCCCTCAGAGACAAAAGGCACTTGTTCAAATTATATTGTCTCAGAATCTCCTCTGCAACTTTGCACAATAGCCTCTCCTTCCCAAGGTAGCATATCCCCTGCACTCCTCGGTGTTGTGATCGCTTCAGTTTTTGGCAGCTTAAAGTTTCTGCTTCTTGGCCATGTGCACTTTTATATCACTTCCTGCCTGCCCCTTGATGCTGTATATTAAATATTTGGTGCCAGTGCATCTTTTTTTCTGTTATCTGGTTCTTCAGGCTGTGTTGATGAAGATGGAGCCATGTTCAGCCATGGGGAGAGTGTTCCAAGGGAAGATCTCTGTAGCAGCTGCCTGTGTTTGGTAAGTAACAAGGTCTGAAGTATACTTGAATTTAGCATACGAGGAGAGTGTACCATAGATTTGGACCAAAGGGAATGACATCTTTTATACAACCCCAATAAATAAGCTAGACACCCATTACTGTAATCCTGACTGTTTGGTGTAGGTTATATATTCGAATGAATCTTTATTTGCTCCCTTGCCCTTCTCCATGGCATTCCAGCAACAATATTCAACAATGACTTAACCAATTGCCTTAACCAATCATGCACTCCAGTCACTAAGTGCTGGATAATCACTGCTAAAAACAGATTCAGTGATCATTCCTGTCATTTGTTGTTTGTGGTTTGCCTTGAACATTCCCCCTAAGCTATGCAGGTATGCAGTCATTCAGGGATGTGTCATGCAGGGGCAAACGGGCAACGCACAAGCAGCTATCCCTTTAAGGTATGCACATGTGCAGTTGCATCTTAAAGGGAATGCAAAATACTCAACCTTGTAAATTATCGTACAACGATCTCCTTTATTGTACGTTACCAGGTTACCACAAAAGTCGCAAAACTCCAATATAAAGGATATCAAAAGCTCTGTTACACAAAGTATCAACACTCTGTTGTACAAAAGGTGTCAAGACTCATGGCATGGACCTAAATACTCCCCATTAAGAGGCGAGGTGATCAGACTTCCTCTTGGTGGATCCTGATGTCCTCACTCAGTTCCAGGCCCAGGGCGGTGCTTTAAGATGGTTGTTCCTGCAGATTGTCACCCCGATTTTCATTTGTGTCTCCTATTTATCTTGATCCTGCTGGCACTCATCGTGCTTGCAGTCACGTACGCACAGGACAGGCACTAATCAATCACTGTCTATAGGTCACGACTGCCCAAGAAGCCGTGTTTATCTCAGGCGGCTGTGTTTCTGAGTACTTCCACTCACAGGGGTCTGTATTCAATCACTGTCCACTCGTGGCATAGCAACAGCCATGTCTCACATGAGGTGACTGTCCCACGCCCATTGCATGGTTACACATAGTGTTCTTTGCTGCAGACTACAGTAGTTTATGCTGCTCCCACAATTCTTTCGCTGATGCAGACTTTTAAAAAAAAAAAAATTTTATTAAAGGTTTTCATAAAATATCAATAACAAAATGAGAAAGAAAAAAGAACCCAACAGGGTTAAGTACAAAACACAATCTAAAAAAGCAACCCCCCAAACCCCTTCCCCCCCCGTACCTAAATAATAAATTAACATTAACACCCCGACTTAAGACAACAGGTGTATACACCCCCTCAGACCCTTCCAGTGTAAATAACATAAACAAAAATAAAGTCCCCCCCGTCCCCCCCTCCCCGAGCTGTTGCTGCCATTGACCAATGTCTGTCGTTCTGCCAGAAAGTCTAAGAACGGTTGCCACCGCCTAGAGAACCCTTGTACCGACCCTCTCAAGGCGAATTTCACCCTCTCCAATTTAATGAACCCTGCCATATCGCTGATCCAGGATTCCACGCTTGGGGGCCTCGTATCTTTCCACTGAAGGAGAATCCTCCGCCGGGCTACCAGGGACGCAAAGGCCAGAACGCTGATGCAGACTTAACCATCAGGCTTTGCTGGTGTCTTCACGGATACCCATCAAGCTAAAGTGCAGTGCAATAAAAAAGGCTATATGTAGGAAAGAGAAATTAGAGGAAACATTGGCTGCCATGTTCGCCCAGATGCCAAACCCGAGTGGAATTAAAATTAATTAACTAATTGCTTTTTGAAATATATTGGGATTGCCTGAGGATTTAATAAGGCACTTTATATGGATAAGTTCATTTTCATTGATTCTTCCTCCTCTCAGTTGGCGAAAAAGCAGTGCCTGTGCCTTTCTCCATAACGGAAACCAGAGTAGGACCAAGATATTGCACTGGGAGATATGAGAAGAACATGTGGCCAAATCTGACCCTGGCAGAAAGAAGCTGCTAACACGTAACCATATCGCCTCCAAAAATGCATTTGTTATGGGAAACAAGAAGGAGCATAAACAAAAAAGAGATAGGATAAAGGAAATTCCTGAATGAATTAAACAACAATTCCAGAAGTAATCTACAAAGCTTTGGCCTTGGCATTTGAACACAGTCCTTCGAGACAGAAAGAATGTTGACTATCTGTCATCGCAGCTCTATTCTAATGATGTGCTTTTTAAAATCCTTGTACAGGACACACAGATAAGCTGCAGTTTCATCAGATGCTCTATCCAGGGGGAATGTATCGATCCAGTGAAAGTGGAGGGTCAGTGCTGCCCCCTCTGTCAAGGTAAAAGGCATCAAGCAAAATTATCTTGGAGAGGCACATTTCGATTGTAAGAAGTAGGGAGTGATATCAGTATCTGAGTTGAGGGCCTAGGATTAGTGGTCCATGCTTTGGCACTCATGCGATAGTATGACTATGATAGGAGAGTGAGGCACCTTCTTGTGGACAACCTGAAAATTATAATACAGTAAATGTGAAATAAATGTATTGTCTAAGGTGACTGTGCACACAGTGGACAAGTAGACCATCTTTTCAAATCCATGACTAGACTAATACAATGGGCGCAATTTAACGGAAATGAAACAGTCCCGTGTCGGGCATGTTTAGCCGGGTGTTTCCCGGCACTGAGAACAATCCCGCTATGAAACGGGACTCTGCTTCATTTCTGAGCCTCAGGAAGAAACACCCGCCAAGGCCGCACTTAGGCTCTTTTCCTGTATCAACAAGCTCCGCTCACCAGTGCAAGAAGAGATCTCTAGACACCCCCAGCTGCCTCCGGACCCCCCCAGCACCAATTTACCAATTAGGGGGCCATTGACCCCCCTACCTCTGCATAAGGGCAGAGCACCCCAGGTCTGATTCCCAGCATAGGAAAGATGCCACTTGGGTACCTTGACACTGCCAGCCTGGCACACTGGCAGTGCCATCTGGGCACCCTAGCATTGCCTGGGGGCACCTGGGTGGCACTGCTAGGGTGCCCAGGTGGCACGGCCAGGATGCCAGGCTGGCAGTGCCATGGTGTCCGGGTGGCATCAGGATGGCAGGGTACCACCCTGCCCAGAGCCGACCACCTAGGGGCCCGATCATCTGGCAGATCCTCCCAAGTACTTGGTCCACGTTTATGGAAATGACTGCTAAATGGTGCCTGCTCAGGGTCTCCGAGGTGAGGCCATTTGATCCCGGGCGCTGATTTTTTTGAGATACTCTCCTGGAGAGCAGTTAGTAATGGCTTCATGTGTGCACCAGTCAAGAGAAAATAGGATTTATTAAAAGTTCTGCACTTTGCTAATTCATTGGGCGGAATTCTCCTCCCCATGCCGGGTGGGAGAATTGCCGGGGTGCCGTGCGAGTCGCGCCACGCCGCCCGACACCCGCAAGCGATTCAGCCCCCCCCGCCCCAAACCAGCTCCATGAGAATCACGCCCGGCCGCTCGGAGAATGGCCGCTCGTCGTTTGCAAAAGGCGAGCGGCGATTCTCCGGCTCGGATAGGCCGAGCAGCCGCCCCAACACAACAGGTTCCCACCGGCGCCGTCCACACCTGGTCGCTGCAGCGGGAACTGTGCAGGAACGCTAGGAGGGCGCCCTGTGGGGTGGGGGGGCCTCTGATGGGGTCTGGCCCGCG
Source organism: Scyliorhinus torazame (assembly GCF_047496885.1). Classification (NCBI taxonomy): domain Eukaryota; kingdom Metazoa; phylum Chordata; class Chondrichthyes; order Carcharhiniformes; family Scyliorhinidae; genus Scyliorhinus; species Scyliorhinus torazame. The sequence continues at coordinate 170,601,519 of NC_092716.1, read as the reverse complement.
ATCGGTGCCCACTGATTGGCGGGCTGGCCTCTCTAAAGGAGGACCTCCTTTCCTCCGCCGCCCCGCAAGATCCATCCGGCATCTTCTTGCGGGGCGGCCTCGGGAAGGACGTCATTTACGCGGGTGACGACATTTACGTGGCGCCGGCCGCATCATTGACGCAGCGCCGCTTTTTACGCAGCGCCAACGCCCAGTGTGCATAAAATATGCAACGCCGCTCCTAGCCCCCCGGGGGCAGAAGAATAGGGGGCTGGGAGCGGGCTCCGACGCCGGAGTGAAACACTCCGGTTTTCACTCCGGCGTCGGGACTTTGTCTCCATTTCGGAGAATCGCGCCCATTATTGCTGCCAAAGTAACAAAATGAGTTGTCACAAAGCAAGTGACAGTAGCATTTATTCTTTATCTCCTGACTAGGCACAAATCACTATACAAAAAACTCCACTTCACTTGGGCATGGGGTTAACATGGTTCCGCCGCTGCACCTCTAACTCATTCAGGAGGAAGATGAGATTATTCTTTCAGTAACATTTTAAGAGGTTCTTAAATACTTTTATCCCATTCGTTCCTCATAGGCTGCCTATTTAATGGTGTGAGCTACACCAATGGATCTCAGTTCATTCCACATGGTAGGCCCTGTCTACAATGCCACTGCTCGGTAAGTAGACTCAGTAAGCTCCTATTTGATGGGAAACAGATTTTGAATATAGTCAACCAGAGGGTGATAAAGCAGAGGGAGGCGGTAGCATAGTAGTGTTGTCACTGGACTAATAAGCCAGAGATCCAGAGTAAAGCTCTGGGGACCCAAGTTCAAATCCCGCCACTGCAGATGGTGAAATTTGAATTCAGTAAAAATCTGGAATAAAATGATGACCATTGTCGATTGTTGTAAAAACCCATATGGTTCACTAATGTGCCCAATCTGCCGTCCTTACCTGGTCTGGCCCACATATGACTCCAGATCCACAGCAATGTGATTGACTCACATTGCCCCTCAACTGCCCCTCAAGGGATGGGCAATAAATGCTTGCCCAGCAAACGACTCCCACGTAGATTTAATAGATTACATATATTGGCCGATAATTGCCGATCCTTGATTAAGTCTGCCTGGTCCTCTGAGATCACCTCTAGCAAGACTCCAATCGCAGTGCCAGCATTTTTGCAAGTAACTTAGCATCCACATTTAAACTGAAATAGGTCAGTACGATCTACACCCTGCAGGGTCCTTGTCCTTCTTCAGGATCAAGAACATAGAGGTCTGCGCGACTTGCAAAGGGCAATGATCCCCAGGATAATGAATCATTAAACATATCTAAAATTATAGGTACCAATTGCTCCGCAAACATATTATAAAACTCAATGGGGAAGCCATCAGGGCCGGGAGCTATACCCGCCTGCATCAATCCAACGCATTTCCTAATTTCCTTTGGGCCCAACGGGGATTCCAACTCTTTGCACCTCTCCCTCTCTGCGACTGGGATGGATATTCCATCCAAACAATCCGTCGTGGCCAAACCCTCCACCGGGGGCTCCAATCTATAGAGATGCTGATAATGTTTCAAAAGCCGCATTGACCGAAGGCAGAGCAGAAACCAGGCTGCCACTCGAGACCCGTACTGCACAATCTCCCAGGAAGCCACTTGCCGTCTCAGCTGGTGAGCTAAGAGGTGACTGACCTTCCCCCAGTGTTCATAAAATATACCCCTCGAATGCCGCAGCTGGTCCACCGCCTTAGCCATTGATAAGAATTCAAATGGTGTCTTCAGCTTTCTTCTACTTGCCAACAACTCCGGGGTTGGGGCAAGTCACCACAAGAATGGAGTTCACCAGCCTCTGCCACACCGCCCTCACTGTCTTTTCCAGTGCACTTTGCAAGAAATTATCTCCTCCTCCTGACATCCATCTTAAGGGCTTCCCACAGCATAGAGGGTGAGATCGACTCACTTATTTAAATGTAATATGTACCCCAATAGCAATGGACATGCGTTCGCAAAATACCTTGATCGTTAATAATGCCATGTCCAATCTCCATGGCGGACACTGGGAGACCTGGGGCGACATTTTCCGACCCCCTGCAGGGTCGGAGAATCGCCGGGCGCTGGCGTGAATCCCGCCCCTGCCGGTTGCCGAAGTCTCCGGCACCGGATATTCGGCGAGGGCGGGAATCGGGCCGCGTCGGTTGGCGGGCCCCCCCCCGCTCGATTCTCCGGCCCGGATGGGCCGAAGTCCCGCCGATAAATTGCCTGTCCCGCCGGCATAAATTAAATCACCTACCTTACCGGCAGGACAAGGCGGCGTGGGCGGGCTCCGGGGTCCTGGAGGGGGCGCGGGGCGATCTGACCCGGGGGGTGCCCCCACGGTGGCCTGGCCCGCGATCGGGGCCCACCGATCCGCGGGCGGGCCTGTGCCGTGGGGGCACTCTTTCCCTTCCGCCTCCGCCATGGTCTCCACCATGGCGGAGGCGGAAGAGACTCCCTCCACTGCGCATGCGCGGGAAACTGTCAGCGGCCGCTGATGCTCCCGCGCATGCGCCGCCCCGAGATGTCATTTCCGCCCCAGCTGGCGGGGAAACAAAGGCCGTTTCCGCCAGCTGGCGGGGCGGAAATTCCTCTGGCGCCGGCCTAGCCCCTCAATGTTGGGGCTCGGCCCCCAAAGATGCGGAGCATTCCGCACCTTTGGGGCGGCGCGATGCCCGGTGCCGTTTTGGGCGCCAGTCGGCGGACATCGCGCCGTTTCGGGAGAATTTCGCCCCTGATTCTAGTGCCAAATCACAAAGTATGGGGCATGATCTGAAGTCACAATCGCCGATAACCCACCCCCTCCAGCAAAGGGGGGAGAGACCTATCCATCACAAAAAAGTCGATACACGGGTATACCTGGGTCACATGGAAGAAAAAGGAAAAATCTTTATCACCCAGGTACAAAAAATTCCACAGAGCTGCACCCCCCCCCCCTCCCACACACACACATCTGCTCCATGAAAACCCTGGCCACTCAACCGAGGTGCCCGCCAAAGGGCCACAGACAATAGCATGTCTGCCATTGGGGTCAGCCAAGATCTTAGCAGCAGAAAATGGAACCCTTTTATTGATTAAAATTGCTGCACCCTGGCCATAACCATAAAAGCCCGATTGAAAGATTTGTCCCACCCACCCCTTCTGCAATCTTGTCTGGTCTCTGACCTGCAAATGAGTTTCTTGCAGAAATACCACATTGGTATTTAAACTGTTAAGGTGAGCAAATACCCTCAACCTTTTCACTGGGCCATTCAACCCCCTGACATTCCAGATGACCAAACAAATCACATCCCCCTCCTCCCCCCCCCCCCCCTTCATCCGGAGTCAGCCATTCCCACCAAGAGAGATTATCCAAAAGTTACATAGAAGGTACAGTTACAGCAACCAGGCCTGCCCAAGATGGCCGCCAGACCCACTAACAAGATTAAGCAAAGGGAAACCTGCAGTTGCCATCATCAAACTACCCCTGCCCCCCACCCCACTCTTCCCCACCCTCAGGCACCACTACTCCCCAAATACGCATCCAGAAAAAGGTAAATACTAAAACCTACTTCTAATAAACCTAACCTCAAACAGAACAAATACTAAGCTCATTATCTAAAACAGAACTAATATCATGAGTTGCTGTCAACCCCTCAGCACTGCCCCCATTAGTTAACTTTTCAGCTGGCAGTGAAGCTCCCGCCCAAGGTGAAGAAAAATGCTGACAGAAATAAGTCACAAAGTATAAAAACCTCTTAAATCATAGTACTCCAAGAAGGAGCTGTATATTTTCACCATAGTTAGAACAAATTGAAACAAAAACCCACATCAAACTAAACCCCTTTTGTAAGGGCCACGAAGAATCCAGCACGAGTTTTAAGGATACAAAGTAATAACATTTATTTACTGTAACATATATACATAACAGTAGCAGTAACTTCCCTTGCTACATACTCCTTCCTGCTGGTTCCTGAACTGGCCAGCTTATTTATACTAGGAGTTTACTAGAGGTTTCTCCGCCCCGCCCCCCCCCTCATTGGGGAAGCTCATACTCCCACAGGATTGTGGGATAGTCATTAGTCCCCAGCCAATGGTAAGTAGGCAGGTTATAACATCCCTCCCCCCCCCCCCAAAGTTCAAGGAATCCACCGAAGACCCTGGCGAAGGAGGGCGTCGGACTCGTTTGGCCGCAGGCCGGACACCATTTGCACGCGGCGCTGCATCAGGCGGCATGTAACGAGATGGAGACCGGCGCTTCCATGATGAACGGCGCGGTTGTACATCCACGGCCCGTGGACCCGAGGATTCCCCCTCTGATGCATCCTGTGTCTCCATCTCGGAGTCAGAGTCTGCTGCCTCCATCATGTCAGCGTCTCTATCTCCATTCGGTCCCGTAACAACCTGCGCAGGCTTCGAGTGAGGCACCAGTGGAAGATTGTGAGGACTACCTTCCCTTGTCACTGGTCTCTGCAGCTGTTGAAATGAGCTCCGGGGGCGGGGAATCTTTTGTGGGGATGGTCTTCTGGACCGAACGTGGTCCACATGTTTTCGCTGGAGACGACCCTGGGCTTGCACTTGGTAAGATATAGGGCCCGTTTGGCGAAAGATTACACCAGGAACCCATTGGGCACCACCAGCAAAATTCCGAACGAACACTGGGTCACCGGGCGCAAACTGCCGAATTGGCCGATGCCGCGAAAATCCCTGACCCTGCCGTTCTTGTGTGCGGCGTACTTTTGCGCCAATGTCCGGGAAAACCATACTAAGGCGGGTGCGAAGTCTCCGGCCCATTAGGAGTTCTGCGGGAGCTACCCCAGTCACTGCATGGGGGGTGGTCCTGTACTTAAACAAAAAGCGAGCCAGTCTCGTGTCCATTGAGCCGGAAGACTGCTTCTTTAGGCCTCTTTTGAATGTCTGCACTGCGCGCTCTGCCAACCCATTTGGAGCCGGGTGGTAAGGGGCAGTGCGGATATGGCGGATGCCGTTCATCTTCGTGAATCTCGCAAACACCTCACTCATGAATGGAGTGCCGTTATCCGTGACCAGCACCTCGGGGAGGCCATGCGTACTAAACGATAAACGCATCTTTTCAATTGTTGCGCAGGACGTTGTCTCCTGCATCTTACGCACCTCTAGCCATTTGGACTGGGCGTCAATTAGTAGAAGGAACATGGATCCTTGAAAAGGGCCTGCGAAATCTGCATGCAAGCGTGCCCAAGGCCGCCCTGGCCATTCCCAGTGATGTAGGGGCGCGGCCGGCGGAAGCTTCTGATGCTCCTGGCAAATGGAGCAGTTTTGGGCCACCTTCTCAATGTCGGTGTCGAGGCCTGGCCACCAGACATAACTCCGGGCCAACATTTCATTTTGGTCACGCCTGGATGCCCATTGTGCAAGTCTGATAGTATCAGCTCCTGGCCTTTTTCCGGGACAATCACACGCGTCCCCCACAAGAGGATGCCGTCTTCCACGCTGAATTCTGACAGCTTGGAGGAAAATGCCCGCAACTCGCCTGGGAGCTGTCTATGCTGCCCACCATACAGGACTATGTGCCGAACCTTTGACAGGACTGGCACCATCTGGGTCCACTCACGGATCTGTGATGCCGTGACAGGCAAGGTGTCCATAAAATTTAGGGTTGCAACCACCTCACCGGTGTGCGGGTCGACATGGGGCCGGCCGATAAAGGCAATCGGCTCAGTGCGTCGGCATTTGCTATCTGCGTACCTGGTTTGTGCTCCAGAGAATACTCGTATGCAGCAAGCAACAAAGCCCAGCGCTGGATCCGTGCAGAAGCAATGGGCGGTATTGGCTTATCCTCTCTGAAAAGTCCCAGCAGGGGCTTATGATCAGTCACGATAGTGAAATGGTGGCCGTACACATACTGGTGGAAGCGTTTCACCGCAAAAACCACTGCCAGGCCCTCCTTCTCGATCTGCGCGTACTTTTTCTCCGCTGTAGTCAATGTGCGGGAGGCGAAAGCTATCGGTCGTTCGGCCCCGTTCTCCATCTTGTGGGACAGGACGGCCCCAATACCATACGGGGATGCATCACATGTGACGAGCAAAGGATTTCCAGCATCATAGTGGGATAGTAACCCAGATGACGACAATTGTTGCTTTACCCGCCGGAAAGCGGTTTCTTGCGGCTGACCCCAAACCCAGGTGTGATTTTTCTTTAGCAGAAGGTGCAAAGGGGCCAGCGTAGTTGCCAGATTGGGGAGGAACTTCCCGTAATAGTTTACGAGACCGAGAAAAGAACGAAGATGCAAAGTGTCAGTCGGGGCGGGGGCATGTTGAATTGCACGCACCTTCTCTGCGACGGGGCGCAGACCTTCACGGTCCACCCGATAACCTAGGTAGACTACTTCCTTAGCCTGAAATACGCACTTTGTGCGACGTAAACGGACTCCAGCCTCCGAAAGGCGTCTAAGGACAGCCTCCAGATTTTCCAAATGTTCCTGCTCCGACGTCCCTGTAATCAAAACGTCATCTAGGTAGACAGCCACACGTGGTAAACCTCTCAAAATGCCCTCCATACACGTTGGAAAATTGCGCAGGCAGAGGATACCCCAAAGGGCAACCGTGTATATTCATACAGGCCCCGGTGTGTATTAATCGTTACATATGGTTGGGAGACAGGGTCCAGCTCCAACTGCAGGTAGGCGTGACTCATATCTAATTTTGTGAACGAGAGTCCACCTGCAAGTTTCGCGTAGAGATCCTCTATGCGAGGCATTGGATATCGGTCGAGTCAGGAAACCGTATTCACTGTAAGTTTATAGTCGCCACACAAGCGAACTGTGGCATCTGGCTTCATTACAGGTACAATTGGTGCTGCCCAGTCAGCAAAACGGACGGGCCTGATAATACCCAAACTCTCTAAACGAGTGAGCTCCCCTTCTACCTTCTCGAGCAAGGCGTAACCCAACCCAACCCTACCCAAGACCAACTTGCAAAACGTTCAACCCCAACTAGAACAGAAAAATGCAAACATGAACAAGGAACCCCAACAAACCCCAATATAACATGCCTGCCGTCCCCAATATCGAAAAACCTCAATCGCCCTGCGCCCAGCCCATTCTTCTTTGCAAACGAATCCGCCTCCCCTGGAGAACCAAAAAAATTAGTATTTTCCCTCAAAGGTCGCGCCGGGTGCACCATCCCAAACTGGGCTCCGCTTTTATGCAAGGCGGCGTTGGTCTTGTTGATCGCCGCCTGCTTCTTTTCCAGTTCCACTCAAACATCCTGGTAAAACCTGAAGGCAAGGCCTTCCCATTTGTAGTCGCGATGCTCCCTTGCCCATCTCAGGACCCACTCTTTTTCTTGGAAGCTGTGAAACTTCACGATTACTGCTCGTGGTGGTTCACCAGGACAAGGCTTCTGTTGAAGGGTCCAGTAGGCTCAGTCCACCTCGGGAGGGGAAATGAGTCTCCCCTCCCCCATCATCTTCCCAAACATCTCCGTAAATTACTCTGTGGGAGTCGGCTTTTCTGTCTCCTCTGACAGCCCTACAATTCGTAAATTTTGCCATCTGGAACGATTTTCCAGATCATTCAGCACTTTATTCACATGGACCATCAGAGACATCTCCACTTCCAGAGAGGCAATCTGGTCGCTGTGCCTCGAAAGGGCCACCTCCATGTCTTGTATCATGTCACTATGTGCCTTTACCTTTTCGTTGGTCCTCTCCAATGCCAAACAAATGGGAGCCAAGGCTTCTTCCATCGATTTGCGGAGGTCCCCTGACACAACCCGCCAATGTTTGTCAAATTCTACCGCAAAGTATCTCGTAAGCATCTCGGCCACCAGTGGAGTGGACAGAGTCCCAGAAACTCCCTCTATCAGTTGTTCCATTGACGAGCCCCAAGAGGCCTCCGACTCAGTCGATGAACTTCTACTTTAAGGCTTTTCCCTTTGGTCCTTCTGGGCATTTCCCATATGGAGGAACCTTATCCCATTAAATATGTGGGTTTTTAAATTAAACTAAGCGTAAGAGACAAAAAGAGCAGTACCCTAGGAGGAGCCGCCTCGTGCATGCTTTCCCTCCACATAATATCACCGGAAGTCCATTGTCTTCATTCATGACACAAACTTTAATCGGCCTTCTCCTCCAACTGATGGCCCCTACCTTTCCCACAAACATAAGACATGTGGCTAAGCTGATCTGTGCTTTGCTCCATTGAGGTTTTGTGCAGTGGAACAAATGAGTTTCTAAAGGATAATGTGAGTGAGATGGGAATTTTGGCCAGTTCTCATGAAAGGCCATCAATTTGAAATGTGAACTCTGTTTCTCTTCACAGATGCTGCCTGACCAGCCGAGTATTTCCAGTATTTTTTTGTTTCAGTTGCAGATTTCCAGCATTTTTGGGCTTTTATTTCAGATTTCTAGCATCAGCAGTATTTTGCTTTTGTATTCAGATCTTCAGAACATTCCAGTCAGGAGGTGACAATTACGTGAGGGAAGGTTTGAAATATCATCCGGTCCAATGAGAATTAAGGATCAGCAAACAAAAAGCTGGAAATCTAAAGCCGCAGAAATGCCAGAGGTACTGCGCATGGGTGGAAGTCGAGGGTCAGGGGCCACCAGTGATTAGAGATACAGTACTGGTTGAAAGTGGAGTTTCTAATGTTACACTCCCATCTAATGGCAAGAAGCAGGCACTGCACCAATGCGGTTAATCCCTTTGGATTGATTGCAGGCTTTAGCAGCAAGCAGATTGAGGTTGAGGAGGGAATGACTGATGATGGATTGTTTGAATTGGAAATTAAATAAATCTCGGTCGAAAAAGAAAGAAATGTTTTGTCCCAACACTTGATGTCTTTTCTATTTGCAGGAAGGGACAGTTATGTGCAGGTCACAGAAGGAGCAATGCCCACCCCTGCAGTGCAGCTTAATTCAGCAGGAGACGCCAGAGGGCCAGTGCTGTCCAGTGTGTGTTGATTCACTCTGCGTGCACCAGGATCAAATACATGAGGTGAAACTATCTGACCTTTCCCAAGAGATGTGAGAAAATAATTTTCCCCATAATGTCTCATTATGTTTCCCGTTCATTGCAATGTGACAGCCGCAATTCACCCCACATGAACGACAGGGAATGTCTGAAAATGCCGGGAGTGAGCCGACACTGGGAGGTGGACGGGAGCAATGCCTGGCTCCCTGGTGCAAATTCCCTCCTGTCATATGAACATTGAAGCAGGCCATTCTGCACCTTCAGCCTGCACCGACAACATTCAGTTAAATGATGGCTGATCGCTCACCATGCGAAAGACTGTGGTGGACCTTGTGAAGTGATGGTCTTTATTCTGGGTTCTGCCAGTGGTAGAAGAGGTCTTTGGAGCAGCATAATTTCCCTTCATTCCATCCGCCCCACACCATCTTGCATAGACTTCGGAGGCCGAACAGGAATCTAAGTTACTTTGTGGTCCCTTTAACCGTCTGGTGGCTTCTTCTGGTTCAGCAGTGGTGTTCCTTCTGGGACCAATGCCCCCTCAGTCAACTGCTGTACCGCTCAGATAGAAGGTTCCCTCGACATTGTGCAGCAAGTCTTCTCTGGTCAGGTTCAATGTGGGTTTGGTGCAGAGTACCAGATGCATGATGCCTGTGGATTCATTCCTCAACGAGAATCCCAGCGCTTTTTATATATATTACACACCAATATAAGATAACAGTTCTGAGATAGCCTGTTAAAACCAGAAACCTGCTATGTTGAGGCACAATGATATATTGATCTGGGTATATAAACAATTTGTTTGGTGGGTTCCCTCCTTCCTTGTATGCAAACCTGTTAGGCAATGGACCCTAGACGTATACACCTGTCTCTCCAAGGTCCATGGGTCTTGGGTCTTTCAGATGCTGTTTGCTGAACTACTGGTGAATTGATGACACTGTAGTACACTGCTGTTCAGTGATGCACTCTCTCTTTCTTTTTGCTCTGTCTGTGACAGGCTCAGTCCCAGTGGCTTCACGGCTGTGATCTCTGTCATTGTAACAATGGAACTGTGGCGTGTCAACCCAAGCCCTGCTCTCCTCCCGTTTCCTGCCCGGCACAGTCCATCTTGCCTCACCCTGATGGAGAATGCTGCATGGGCTGCCTGCCCAAACCGAAACCAAGTAAGTCACCATCAAATACATCAAACCAATTCTTCCAAACTTTAATAAAATAAATTTATAGTACTCAATTATTTTTTTAATGAAGGGGCAATTTAGCGTGGCCAATCCACCTAACCTGCAGTTTTTTCGATTGTGGGGGTGAAACCCACGCAGACACAGGGAGAATGTAAAAACTCCACACAGTGACCTGGGGACAGGATCGAACCTGGGTCCTCTGCGCCAGAGGCAGCAGTGCTAACCACTCACCACTGTGCCGCCCAATCTTCCAAACTTTAAGGCGATAATATTGGTGCTTTTAAATGGGCGCAGCTCTCATTGTACTTGGGTGTGGCTGGTCTGTTCATTTATTTTTAAATAAATGTTTTATTAAAGTTTTCCAATGAGCGTTTTTACATAACACCCCCCAGGATGTTGCTGCTGCTGACACTTACTGCTCCCCTAGAAAGTCAAGAAAAGGTTGCCACCGCCGGGAGAACCCCATCAAGGACCCTGTCAAGGCGAACTTTATTCGCTCCAAGCTGAGGAACCCCGCCATGTCGCTAACCCAGGTTTTCACACCCGGGGGTTTGAGTCCCTCCACATTAACAGAATTCGTCTCCGGGCTACCAGGGAGGCAAAGGCCAGTACCTCGGCCTCTTTCGCTTCCTGCACTCCCGGATCCTCCGCCACCCCAAATATCGCTACCGCTGGGCTCGCCTTAACCCGAGCGTCCAAAACCCTAGACATCACCCTTGCAAACCTCTGCCAGAATCCTTTAAGCGCTGGGCATGCCCAAAACATATGGGCATGATTCGCCAGACTCCCCGCACACCTCGGGGACCTGTCCTCCACCCCAAAAAACCTACTCATTCTTGCTGCTGTTATATGCGCCCGATGCACCCCCTTAAACTGGATTAACCCAAGCCTGGCACATGATGAGGAGGAGTTCACCCTGCCCAGGGCATCGGCCCACAGGCCCTCATCTAGCTCCTCGCCCAGCTCCTCCTCCCATTCATCCTTCAACTCCCCCACTGAGGCTTCCTCTACCTCCTGCAGCTCTTGATATATGTTCGACACCTTCCCCTCCCCTACCCAGACGCCAGGCACCACCCTATCCTGGATCCTACATGGGGGCAGCCGCGGGAATGTCCCCACCTGTTTTCTAAGAAAGTCCCGAACCTGGAGGTACCTGAATGCATTCCCCGGGGGCAGGCTGAACTTCTCCTCCAGCGCCTGCATGCTGGGGAAAACCCCGTCTATAAACAGGTCCCCCATCCTCCTAATACCTGCCCTATACCAGCCTTGGTATCCCCCATCCAACCTACCCGGAGCAAATCTGTGGTTATTCCATATCGGGGTCCACACCGAGGCCCCCTCCTCTTTCCTGTGTCTCCTCCACTGCCCCCAGATCCTCAGTGCTGCCGTCACCACCGGACTAGTGGTGTATTGCGCCGGCGAGAACGGCAGCGGAGCCGTAACAAGTGCCCCGAGACTGGTGCCTCCACACGCCGCCGCCTCCAACCTCCCCCACGCCGCCCCCTCCTCTATCATCCATTTCCTGATCATGGCCACATTGGCCGCCCAGTAGTAGCCCCCCCCCCCCGCCCCGGCTACAGTCCAAGAATACCCTTTTGACTCGCGGGCGTTTATTCGCCCACACAAATCCTGTAACAATCCTATGCACCCGCTTAAAGAAGGACTTGGGGATGAAAATGGGGAAGCACTGAAATACGAAGAGGAACCTGGGGAGAACCGTCATCTTCACAGTCTGCACCCGTCCCGCCAAGGAAAGCAGGAGCATATCCCACCTTTTAAACTCTCCCTCCATCTGCTCCACTAGCCAGGTTAAGTTGAGCCTGTGCAGGGCATCCCAGTTCCTGGCCACTTGTATCCCCAAGTCCAAAAACTCCTCTCCACTATCCTGAGCGGGAGCTCCCTCAGTCTCTCCTCCTGGCCCCTACCGTGGACCACGAACAGCTCACTCTTCCCCACGTTCAACTTATACCCCGAGAACCTCCCAAAGTCTCCCAGGATCCGCATGACCTTCCCCATCCCCTCTAACGGGTCCGAAATATACAACAGCAGGTCATCCGCGTAGAGGGTGACCCGGTGCTCCTCCCCTCCACGCACCAGTCCCCTCCAATCCCCCGAAGTCCAGTGCGCAATGGCCAACGGCTCAATTGCTAGGGCAAACAGCAACGGGGACAGGGGACACCCCTGTCTCGTCCCCCAATGCAGCCTGAAATATTCCGACCTTAGCCGGTTGTGGACACACTCGCTATAGGGGCCTCATACAGCAGCTTGACCCACCCTATAAATCCCTCCCCAAATCCAAACCTGCCTAGCGCCTCCCACAGATACCCCCACTCCACCCTGTCAAAGGCCTTCTCCGCATCCATCGCAGCCACCACCTCCACCCCCTCTCCCCAGGACCCACACTGAAGCGGATCCTTCTCCTTCTTCAGGGTAAGCTAGATCAATGGCTGCGACATTGTCGGAGGGAGGGTCCCTTTCTCCCTTGCCTCATTGAAGGTTCTCATCAGGAGAGGGCTCAGCAGCTCCGAGAACTTCATATAAAATTCTACGGGGAAGCTGTCCGGGCCCGGGGCCTTGCCCGTCTGCATGCCTGCCAGCCCCCTGACTACCTCCTCCAACTCATTCAGGTCGCCCAGTCCCTCCACCCGCTCTGCTTCCACCCTTGGGAACCTCAACCGGTCCATGACCGCCTCATCCCTTCCCCCTCCCCGGGGGGGTTCCGACTCGTATAACTTCCCTTAGAACTCCCTGAAGACTTCATTAACCCTCTCTGGGCTCAGCACCATGTTGCCTTCCCGATCCCGCACTCCCCCATCTCTCTGGCCACCTCCCTCCTGCGCAGCTCACCATACTCATAAACTGCCCCCTTTGCTTTCCTCAGCTGCGCCTCCGCCTTCCCCGTGGACAGCAAGTCAAACTCCGCCTGTAATTTCCGGCGCTCGTTCAACAGCCCCCCCTCTGGGGCCTCCGCGTACCTCCTATCTACCCTGAGTATCTCTCCCACCAGTCTCTCCCTCTCCGCCCTCTCCTTCGTCTCTCTATGGGACCTAATGGAGATTAACTCTCCCCTAATGACCGCCTTCAGAGCCTCCCAAACCACTGCCACCATCACCTCTCCTGTGTCATTCACTCCCACATAATTCTCAATGCTCCTCCTTATCCGCCCACACACCTCTTCGTCCGCCAGCAGCCCCACACCCAGTTGCCAGAGAGGGCGCTGACCCCGTTCCGCCCCCAGTCGCAGGTCCACCCAGTGCGGGGCATGGTCCGAGACCACAATGGCCGAGTATTCTACCCCCTCCACCCTCAGAATTAACGCCCTACTCAACACAAAGAAGTCTATTCGCGAATAGACTTTATGGACATGGGTGGTCTGTTTATTTATTTAGCGAATGCAAACCCTGAAGCCAAGTGATTGCTTCCTTCTTTGCTAAGCTTAAGGCGATTACCTTGCTGCTATATGTGGCGGACCTGGTGGGGGGAATTCCGGAGGTAATGAGGATCCTCAGGGAGTTCTGGGATTTCTCAGGGTACAAGCTCAACATGGGGAAGAGCGAGTTGTTTGTGGTTCACCCAGGGGACCAGGAGAGGGGGATTGGTGAGCTCCCACTAAAAAGGGCGGAGAGGAGCTTCAGGTATTTGGGGGTCCAGGTGGCCAGGTACGAGTCTGGAGGCGTGGCAACGGCGCCGCTGCCGCTCCCTCCAATGAGGTATACCACGAGCCCGGTAGTGGCGGCTACCCTCAAAATCTGGGGGCAGTGGAGGCGGCACAGGGGGGAAGTTGGGGACTCGGTGTGGACCCCAATACGGGGGAACCACCGGTTTGTCCCAGGGAGAATAGATGGAGGGTTTTCGGGGTGGCACAGGGCAGGGATAAGAAGGTTGGGGGACCTGTTCGTGGACGGGAAGTTCGCGAGCTTGGGTGAGCTGGAGGAGAAGTACAGGCTCCCCCCCAGGGAACATCTTCAGATATTTACAGGTCAGGGCTTTTGCCAGGCGGCAAGTGGTGCAATTCCCGCTGCTGCTGCCACTCACAGTACAGGACAGGGTGCTCTCGGGGAGGGGGGGGGGGGGGGGGGTCGGAGTGGGGAAGATCTCGGCAACTTACCAGGTGATGCAGGAGGAGGAGGAGGCCTCGGTGGTGGAGTTGAAAGGTAAGTGGGAAGAGGAGTTGGGAGAGGAGATCGAAGAGGGGATGTGGGCAGATGCCCTAGGGAGGGTGAACTCTTCCTCTTCGTGCGCGAGGCTCAGCCTCATACAATTTAAGGTGCTGCACAGGGCACACATGACCGGGACAAGGATGAGCAGGTTCTTTGGGGGTGAGGACAGGTGTGTTAGGTGCTCAGGGAGCCCAGCAAATCACACCCATATGTTCTGGGCATGCCCAGCGCTGGAGGAATTTTGGAAGGGCGCAGCGAGGACGGTGTCGAGGGTGGTAGGTTCCAGGGTCAAGCCGGGCTGGGGGCTCGCAATATTTGGGGTTGCAGGAGGCGAAAGAGGCCGGTATTCTGGCCTTTGCGTCTCTGGTAGCCCGGCGAAGGATTCTTCTTCAGTGGAGGGATGCGAGGCCCCCAAGCGTGGAATCCTGGGTCAATGATATGGCGGGGTTTATTAAATTGAGGAGGGTGAAATTCACCTTAAGTGGATCAGTACAAGGGTTCGTTAGGTGGTGGCAACCGTTCTTGGACTTCCTGGCAGAACGGTAGACAATGGTCAGCAGCAGTAGCAGCAACCCGGTCGGGGGGGGGGTTCTATTTTATTTCTGTTTATTTACCCTGGGGGATCTGAGGGGGTGTATATATTTGCTATGTTTGCTTTGTGTTAACTCGAGGTGTTAATTTATTATTTATGTATAGGGGGAGGGGGCATGGGGGTTGTTTTACTTTGTTCTGTATTTAATTCCACTGCGTTTCTTTTTCATTCTGTTGTTGATATTTTGTGAAAACCCTAATAAAAATTATTTTAAAAAAAATAAAGTTTAAGGCGATTACTCCACCATTTAGTCTGCAGAGAGTACACTCCTCGGTAATATGCAGCGTTGTTCGTGTTTTACCACAAGTGCTTAAGGGGTTTGTACTGAGGTTGCTGCGGTGGAGGCTGGCTGCACACGGCCGCTCGCCTGATCTGAATCTATTAAGCAAGGACAACGGTCACCATGGCAATTGAAAGCCTGCCATTCAACAGATGGGGGTTTATCACAAAGAACTTGTTAGTGACTTCCCGTGTTTCCCATTACTTGATCCAGAGGATGTCCACGAGGTGATCTTGCTCAGGAAGGCTGTTCTAGATGTGGCACTGAGACGGAAGGTGGGCAGTAGGTGGGTTGAACAGGTCGTCATGGAGTAGATAGGTGAGGTGCAGTATGGATGGTTACAACCCACATGTGGGTTTTTGCTCAGATGGGACTGTGGCTGGGTTGGGGCTTTGCTCTGTGAAAGTGCTGGCTTGCTCCTGATGGTGATTGCTCTCATTATTTAAGGTGTTCGAGTGATTCAGTAGAGTGCTGAACTATTGAGAAACTGGCTTGATTCCCTTTGAGGTCTGATCTGGTCCTGATGAGGTATATTCTTCTGGTTCTGTTCGGATGTAGAATCTAGTTCTTGTTGAGGGAATTTGTTTTTCTTTCGTTCTGGGTCTGTCTCTATGTGATAGTTTACCTTTGTTGTGATGGAAGGTTCTGGTCCTGTTGGGGTGTGGGACCACCTTGTTAGACATTTTTCTGATTCTATTTGAGCACCATTTTAGCTCTGTTGGGACAGTGGACTAATCCTGTTGTTACCTGGGCCTTAGTTTATTGGGGTGTGTGTCTAGTTTTGTTGATGTGGTGCATGTATCTGATGCTTGGAAATGTGGACACTAGTATCTGGTATCCACACCTAATATCTATCACACTGGTTGAACCTCTAAGACACATTGGTTGTCCTTTCTTTGTAGGCAGCTGTGTATGTCAGTGTTGAGCAACTGAGAGTAAGGGAAAAACTGACCATACCTGCTCGGTCATTGAGTGTAATTTCCAGCGAAGAGCAGGGGCGTCCTCGCTACACCCCCTGTATTTAAAAGAAAAACTATTCAGAAAAAAACAGACACAACAAACAAAAACAGAAAATGCTGGAAAATGTCAGCAGGTCTGGCAGCAGAGAGAGAAACAGTTAATGTTTTGAGTCCGTATGACTCTTGTTAATTAATTAATTATCTTTTATTGTCACAAGTAGGCTTCAATGAAGTTACTGTGAAAAGCCCCTAGTCGCCACACTCTGGCGCTTGTTCGGGTACACTGAGGGAGAATTCAGAATTCTCAGCCTTTACGGGAATTGAACCCACGCTGCTGGCCTTATTCTGCATTACAAGCCAGCTGTCTAGCCCACTGAGCTAAACCAGCCCAGAGATTGTTCAGAGATAAGGAGAGGGAGAAATATAATTGATTATCATAGATTATCATAGAATTTACAGTGCAGAAGGAGGCCATTCGGCCCATCGAGTCTGCTCCGGCTCTTGGAAAGAGCACCCTACCTAAGGTCAACACCTCCACCCTATCCCCATAACCCAGTAACCCCACCCAACACTAAGGGCAATTTTGGACACTAAGGGCAATTTATCATGGCCAATCCACCTAACCTGCCCATCTTTGGACTGTGGGAGGAAACCGGAGCACCCGAAGGAAGCCCACGCACACACGGGGCGAACGTGCAGACTCCGCACAGATGATATGATGAAAATATGATGGAAAATTGGCCGGCGTTACCTCATATCATGATAACTGTGTCTTTCTAACAAACATTTCCTTCATGACTTCATGAAGTAAACATGCTGCGGGATTCTCCGTCGATGGGATCCTCCGCTTCACTGGCAGCGTACCCACGCCTGCGGGTTTCCCGATGGCGGGATGGTCACAATGGGAAACTCCATTGGCTGGCTGCAAGAACGGAGGATCCCGCTGCCGGCGGGGGCACAACGTGCTGGAAAGCAAGGCTGGCGGGATGGAGAATCCTGCCCATGGTATTGACTGTGGTGCATGCAGACAAGAAGGTAAATGTCAGCCTCTGATCATGGGAAGGGCAAAATGAACAGGACTTTCTGCTCCTGATCACTGTCTGGTAATTCAGCTGCGAAGTGCCCCTCTAGACATTGGATAACGGTAGGATTGGATTTAGATCAGTTATTCCTATGGGTGAATATCCTGCTAGCAGGGCTCCCACTTGGAGAATGACCACTTGTCAAGGGTTGGCGATGTTCTATGCATCAACAAAGGCTGACATTTTAAAGGGCAATAGATAAACAGCAATGATTTTACAAATGCTCCATTAGCATGAGGTGCCTGACTGGAGTGCATTCTGTGGTTGTAGAAAATTGCAGGGACATGCCGTGAATTCTCCACATGTGTTCCCATCATTTGAGGCTTCCAGTTGACAGTTGAACCATAAATCTACCCATCAGGTTTAACTTAGCTCCGTGGTAGTACTTTCAGCCGTGTCAGAAATTAAAGCCCCAGCCCAGACTTGAGCACATAATCAAGACTGATGTTTCAATGCAGTACTGAAAGTGTCCTGCACTGTTGGAGGCGCCATCGCTCAGGTGGGATGATAAACCAACATCCAGTTTGGTGGATGTGATAAAGAATCCCACAACTCCAGGGTTGTGGCCAAAATTCCACAAACAAATTAACTGGTCTTTCTCCTCATTTGCCTACGCAAGCAACGTGACTGCAAATCAAAACACTAAATCATTGGGTGTGAAACGTTCCCTCACGATAGTGTAACGCTTTCAGTGTAAATCTAAAATCATTCTCTTTATAAATATGTTCCTGAATTGCTCGTTGTACTGCTGTCTTCCTGCAGGGGGAGCTTCTTGCACTTTGTTCGGAAAGTCGCACTACATGACCTTTGATGGGCATTTCTATGACTTCAATGGAACCTGTGCCTACCTTTTAGCCCAGGACTGTGAGTCAAACCGTTTCAATGTACGTACTGATTATGTGGTGATTGAGCTGTGTTTTAATTCTGTCAGTTTTGAGCTATCTAAATGGACTGAGGAGGTGGGAAACCGATCTTTGTTCCTCTTTGAGCTGACAATGAAAGCAACCAGTGGTGCAACGCATTCCATTTATGAGGGGACTTGGCCGTCTGTGGTTGGGTCTCACAGGGTTAGGTGCTGGCCTCAGCAAGCCAGCAGGAGACAGAGAGGCTTGAGAAGGAGGAGAGACCCTTCCTATCGGAGAGTGGGGTTGTCAGTGACACACCTCTCATCACTCATATTCCCACCTCCAATGTCACTTCTCTACAGAGAGTAACAATGTACCACACTAATCCATCACTCACTGGTCAATAAGGGTGAATGAGAGTAAGAGGCTTTGAACATTTCTTGTCAGATATTGGAAATTGGGCTACCTGTGGCTTGCAGGCACATTATCCCTCGGTGAGGCACCAGTCAATATCACAGACTTACAAAATCACCCTGAAAGTATTTGAAATTTTCATAAAGTGATTGGAAAAGCAGCTGGGCAGTAAACTTCAAGGAGATGAGTAGGGAATGGGAATGGAGGAAGGAATCAAACAGTTCCACTGGAGAATGAATCTTCAGTCATTTTGATCCAAGTGACTTTGTTCTGCTTTTTCTTTCGTTGGTGATGAAATCCATGGTGGAGTTTTTCTTTTCCGGGTTTGGAATGTAGGAATGGGAAAATTGCCTACAACATAGACTGGACTGCGAGAAAGTGTTCTACAGTTTTGTTCCGGGAGTGCGGGTGTTCACGGGAGCTGGGCTCACTGCCTCAGAAAGAGTTTGGAGGAAGCACAGAGGCTGCTGGGTGCGGAGGCAGGCTATCTGAAAGGCCCGTCTCGGTGGTCCAGCTATTTGCCCAGCTGTAAAGAAAAATACAATTAAACATACACACCTCTTCAATATTCTCCACACACGATCCCCTTGCCCCATACACGAAAACCCAGGTCACCTCATGCCCCCTATCCACCTCCCATGGGCCCTCTTATCCTCATTGCCAACCTATGCCTGTTTACTCACACCCATTGCTCTTTGGAGCCCCTGTGCCAACTTAAGCCAACCCGTTCCCCACCCACCACCCTGTGCCCTCATCGAGGCATAGAGGTCTGCAGCACAGAAAAGGCCAATTGGCCCATCGCGTCTGCACAGGTAAAAAAAACAACCACCTAACTATTCTAATCCCATGTTCCAGCACTTGGTCCATAGTCTTGTATTCCATTGCACCCTCCATGCCAGCTTACCCAGTATCCACCATGGGCAGACCTCTAGACCCATGTCAAGATGAAATAAAATAAAGTTCTAAGTGTCTATTGCAGTCTTTATTGTAAACAAATTCTCACTTGTAAAAGCACATTCACTACATTTAAACTCCTTCACCAAATATTTAGTTCAAGTGCTTAATTTGTTATAAAAACTAGTGTTTGCATTCATACTCCCTCATTGAAGATGTCATAACCACTTGGAACTGTCAATCAAATTGTTAATTAAAAGTGACCCAACTGTCCAGTGACGGATATGTGCTGAGAAGTCGCACATCAGGTGGCTCTCCTCCCACGAACCTGAAAAATAGGCTCTTTTCACACAAAAAAGCCCACTCACACCAAGGAAAAACATTCCCACAGCACTACCAACAACACGAGAGAGGAAAATGCCAAATAGCAGCCATTTCACAGGATGTGTGGAAACCAGGAGCTGAAAAAACCTGGACAAACAGACAACCAAGCCGGCCGATGAGGCGGCAAAACTCAGGCTTCACCAGAGCGAGAGGGACCGGCCTGCCGCACAAGAAGCCCCCCACCCCCCCACACCAGGGGATGGGTGGAGGATGTTTCTCAAGAGAATTGAGAGTACATCAGGAAGAGATGAAATCAGACATCCAAGTTGCAGTCAAGGGTGCGGTTGCCAAAGCTCTGGTGACCATGCAGGTGGCCCTAGACAAGGAGGAGAGGCGACTGGAAGCCCAGGAAAATATGACCAAAGAACTGGAAAAAGCTGCGACAGGCCAGGGCGATCAGATTGTTGCTCTGGAAAAAAAGGTGGCAAGGCTGGTTGCAACGCAGGGGAGGTTGAAGGCGAAAGTCGAAGGAGAACCGGTCGAGGTGTCAAAACCCACGGATCGTGGGTCTGCCGGAGGGGATTGAAGGTCGGAAGACAACGGACTATGTGGCCCAAATGCTGAGAAATCTGGTGGGAAGGGATAGCTCCCCAGCCGACCAGAAATCGACAGAGCCAACCGGTTGCTTCGCCCAAATCCAGGGAACAGCCGAGGGCAATCATCGCCAAAATGCCCGGTATCAGGACCGCAAATGAATCCTGTGCTGGGTGAGACAAACTAACAACTGTAACTGGGAAGGTCACCGGATTCAGATGTACCCGGCCATTTGAGCAGAATTTAATAGGGTGAAGGACGGGATGTACAAAAACGGCGTGAAGTCTGGGATGCTGTACCCAGCTAAACTCTGGGTCACTTTCCAAGCACTTCTTCATGGCCCCTGTGGATGCAGACAAGTTTGTCTCAGAGACAGACTAGAGAAGCGGCAGCAGGGACAGCGATGTAAAGCCCGCAGTGTGAGACTCTTATTTTTTACTTCCTACTTTCTGACTTGCCAACTGTGAACCACCATGTCGATCACATTGCGCAGGATTGTTCTGTCTCGTTCTGGGGACAAGGGAGGAAAGAGAGGAAGGTAGAGACCAGGGCAGCAGAACGCAGAAGAAGGTGAAGAGAATGGCGGAAAAGAAGCTCAGGGAATAGGTGATGGGAGTATGCAGAACTAGCCCCGGGAGGGGTCTACCACACTAGCGGGGTAGCTAGCACCGGGAAGCGTGCAGGAGACAGAGGCCGTGGTGCATCTCCCACAAGGGGAAAAGCACATGGCAAGGAGGGGGGGGGGGCTGGCAGAAACCGGTATCAGAGGGATGATCCAGGAAAGACATAGAGGGAAGGGAGAAGGGGGGGGGCAGCAACAGGGTGGGGAGGAAAAGAAGACGGGGAGTGGGGGAGAAGAAAACACCACAAGGGAAATACGGATAAAGAAGGATTGAGGACATTAGGCTGGCTACAACAGACCACACGTGATGATGTGGTACGAATTGACGCTGCAAGCAACCGCTTTGGAGGGTCCCTGAAAGAGGGAAAACTTGGAGTGCAGAGGCTCACCCACATGGCGTACTCCGAGTTGGCGGCCATGTTGGGTGGTCCCTGGACAAAGGGAAACCCCGGAGCACAGGGACCCGACCTCATGGGGAAAACAGTGTCCATGGTCATCTTGGAAGGCCCTCTAACAATGGGAATCCCCGGAGCACAGAGGCGCGTCCACCAGGAAAGAATGGGTGATCCAGCAGGAGCAAGAGGACACCTCCCCCGCCCCCCCATCAGGATAATCTCCTGGAACATCAGGGGATTTAACGGCCCAGTGAAAAGATCCAGAATCTTCGCCCACCTAAAAAGTTCGAAAGCCGACATAATCTTCCTCCAAGAGATGCATCTGAGGGAGAAGGACTGACTGCGGGTAAGGAAGGGCTGGGTGGGACAGACCTATCATTCCTGCTATGGGAAGAGGGCCAGAGGGGTAGCCATATTGCTAAATAAGAGGACTGTGTTTATGGCGACAAGGATGGTTATGGACGGCACGTCAGGGTCAGGGTTAGCGGTCCTGGAGGGGGCACCGGTAGTCCTGGTGAACGTGTACGCTCCCAACTGGGGCGACACGGAGTTTATAAAGAAGACCATGGCAGAAATCCCCGAGTTCGACACACACCGACTGATCATGGGGGGAAGATTTTAACTGTGTACTGGACCCACAGACAGGTTGAATCCAAAAACGGAGAAGACCTCCAACATGGCAAAGAAACTCAACCTATATATGGAGCAGATGGGGCTGTGGACCCATGGCGGTTCACCCACCCAGTTGAGAAGGAGTTCTTCTTCTCCCAAGTACACAATGTATTTTCACAGATCGACGACTTTGTAGTGGGAAAATCGGTGCATCCAGGCTAATAAGAGTGGAAAATCCCGCCATTGTAATCTCCGACCTCGCTCCACACTACATGGATGTCAGGTTAGAGAGGGGCCATGACCATGGCCCCCCATGGAGGTTGGACATGGCTATCCTGACTGATAAGACTTTCTGTGAGAAAATATCACAGGCCACAGCCGAGTATGCCACTAATAACCAGAATGGGGAGGTCTCGCCCTGCACGTTCTGGGAGGTGCTGAAGGCTGTGATCAGGGGAGAAATTATCACGTATAAAGCACAGAGAGATAGGGAAGAGAGGGTGGCCAAGCAGCAGCTGGTCGACTCCATACTGGAAGTAGGCCGGCAATATTCCGCGGTCCAAACCACAGAGCTCCTGGCGGAAAGGAAAAAGCTACAGATGGACTTTGACCTGCTCTCCCCAAGGAAAGCAGTGCTCCAACTCCGCCAGGCACGGGGGACCATGTACCAGCACGGAGATGAAGCCGGCCGCCTGCTGGCTCACCAGTTGAGAAAGCAGGCACTCATGAGGGAAATAGTCTGGATTAGCGATAGCAAAAGCATCTTCGTAGCAGAGCCCAAAAAGGTTAACAAGCATTCGAGACCGACTACCGGGGGTTGTACACCTCCGAGCCCCCAGCAGGGGACTTGAGGGTGAAGTAGTTCCTCGATGGACAGGACATGCCAGTTGTGGGGGAGGATAGGAGACAGGATGGAAGTACTGCTAGAACTGGGAGAAATCATGAAGAGCATCAACTTCATGCAGGCATGGAAGGCACCGCGACCAGACAGTTTCCTGGCAGACTTCTACAAAGGATTTGCGACGGCACTGGCCTCGCACCTGCGGGTGATGCTCCTAGATTCCCTGGCAAGGGCCCCCCTGCTGTCTATGCTAGCACAAGCTTCAATCTCATTGATACCTAAGGAAGACACAGACCCACCTCGCTGCTAAACCCGCGGCACGGTAGCACAGTGGTTAGCACTGTTGCTTCACAGGGCCGAGGTCCCAGGTTCGATTGAGTCACTGTCTGTGTGGAGTCTGCACATTCTCCCTGTGGCTGCGTGGGTTTCCTCCGGGTGTTCCGGTTTCCTCCCACAAGTCCTGCAAGACGTGCTGTTAGGTAATTTGGATATTCTGAATTCTCCCTCTGAGTACCCGAACAGGCGCTGAAATGTGGCGACTAAGGGATTTTCACAGTAACTTCATTGCAGTGTTAATGTAAGCCTACTTGTGACAATAAAAAGATTATTATTATTAAACGCAGACGCACAAATATTGGCAAGATCCTAGCCAGGAGACTGGAGGACTGCTTACCGGAGGTGGTGGCAGAAGACCAGATGGGTTTTGTCAAGGGTAGACAGCTAACATCGAACATCAGATGCCTGTTGAAAGTGATCATGACCCCACCCGGGGAGAGAACACCCATAAGACCATAAGACATAGGAGCAGAAGTAGGCCACTTGGCCCATCGAGTCTGCTCCGCCATTCAATCATGGCTGATATTTTCTCAACCCCATTCTCCTGCCTTCTCCCCATAACCCCTGATCACCCGAGGTGATCATCTCCCTGGACGCAGATAAGGCCTTCGACAGAGTTGAATGGAAGTATCTTACAGAGGTACTGGTGTGGTTTGGGCTTGGAGCAGAGTTTACCTCCTGGGTAAAACTCCTGTACAGAGCTCCCACAGCGAGCGTACGGCAAATACCACCAGATCTAAGTACTTCCAGCTGCACAGAGGCACAAGGCAGGATGCCCGTTGATCCCGCTGCTGTTCGCTCTAGCAATCAAACCACTGGAGATCGCGCTTAGGGCAGTAAAGAATTGGAAGAGGATCTGGAGAGGAGACCGAGAACACAGAGTCTCACTCTATGTGGATGACCTTCTCCTCTACATCTGAGATCCGCAAAGCAGCATGGAAGGGATCATGACGCTCTTGACAAAGTCAACCTGAGCAGGAGCGATATGTTCCCGGTAAACCCGCAAGGGGGAGGAACAGAGCTGGAGGGGCTGCTATTTAAACAAGCCCGACACAAATTCCGCTACCTGGGGATCCAAATCACTCACGACTGGACAGAGATCCACAAATGGAACCTGACCAGCCTGACGGAGGAAATTAAAAAAAGACCTGCAGAGATGGAACGCGCTCCCACTCTCCCTGGCGGGGAGAGTGCAGGTGATCAAAATGGACATACTGCCCATAAGACCATAAGACATAGGAGCGGAAGTAAGGCCATTCGGCCCATCGAGTCCACTCCACCATTCAATCATGGCTGATTTCAACTCCATTTACCCGCTCTCTCTCTATAGCCCTTAATTCCTCGAGAAATCAAGAATTTATCAACTTCTGTCTTAAAGACACTCAACGTCCCGGCCTCCACCGCCCTCTGTGGCAATGAATTCCACAGACCCACCACTCTCTGGCTGAAGAAACTTCTCCTCATCTCTGTTCTAAAGTGACTCCCTTTTATTCTAAGGCTGTGCCCCCGGGTCCTAGTCTCCCCTGCTAATGGGAACAACTTCCCTACGTCCACCCTATCTAAGCCATTCATTATTTTGTAAGTTTCTATTAGATCTTCCCTCAACCTCCTAAACTCCAATGAATATAATCCCAGGATCCTCAGACGTTCATCGTATGTTAGGCCTACCATTCCTGGGATCATCCATGTGAATCTCCGCTGGACCCGCTCCAGTGCCAGTATGTCCTTCCTGAGGTGTGGGGCCCAGAAATGCTCACAGTATTCTAAATGGGGCATATCTAATGCTTTATAAAGCTTCAGAAGTACATCCCTGCTTTTATATTCCAAGCCTCTTGAGATAAATGACAACATTGCATTTGCTTTCTTAATTACGGACTCAACCTGCAAGTTTACCTTTAGAGAATCCTGGACTAGGACTCCCAAGTCCCTTTGCACTTCAGCATTATGAATTTTGTCACCGTTTAGAAAATAGTCCATGCCTCTATTCTTTCTTCCAAAGTGCAAGACCTCGCACTTGCCCACGTTGAATTTCATCAGCCATTTCTTGGACCACTCTCCTAAACTGTCTAAATCTTTCTGCAGCCTCCCCACCTCCTCCACACTACCTGCCCCTCCACCTATCTTTGTATCATCGGCAAACTTAGCCAGAATGCCCCCAGTCCCGTCATCTAGATCGTTAATATATAAAGAGAACAGCTGTGGCCCCAACACTGAACCCTGCGGGACGCCACTCGTCACCGGTTGCCATTCCGAAAAAGAACCTTTTATCCCAACTCTCTGCCTTCTGCCTGACAGCCAATCGTCAATCCAAGTTAGTACCTTGCCTCGAATACCATGGGCCCTTATTTTACTCAGCAGTCTCCCGTGAGGCACCTTATCAAAGGGCTTTTGGAAGTCAAGATAGATAACATCCATTGGCTCTCCTTGGTCTAACCTATTTGTTATCTCTTCAAAGGACTCTAACAGGTTTGTCAGGCACGACCTCTCCTTATTAAATCCATGCTGACTTGTCCTAATCCGACCCTGCACTTCCAAGAATTTAGAAATCTCATCCTTAACAATGGATTCTAGAATCTTGCCAACAACCGAGGTTAGGCTAATTAACCTATAATTTTCCATCTTTTTCCTTGTTCCCTTCTTGAACAGGTTCCTTCCTGTTTGTGGCGGCGGGGGGGGGGGGGGGGGGGGGTGGGGGTGGAGAACGCAAGGATCCCAAAGAGAGTACTGCAGAGAACGAAATCCATTGGGGGGACCTAGCCCTCCCAAACTTACAATATTATCACTGGGCAGCGACCGCAGAGAGAATAAAGGGGTGGATAAAGGAGCCAGAAGCCAAGTGGGTGCTTATGGAGGAGGGCTCCTGCAGAGGGACCTCCCTCCGGGCCCCAACCACAGCGGCACTCCCATCCCCACCGAATAAATATTCAACGAGCCCAGTGGTGCTAGCAACACTCAGGCCGTGGAACGAACTGCGATAGCATTTCGGGTTAACCAAAATGTCTGACAAGGCCCCCACCTGCAACAACCACAGGTTCACGCCGGCGACCATGGACGCCACCTTCAAAAGGTGGAACCGGACGGAGGGACGCTGACATTTAGGGATTTCTACACAAACAACAGGCTAACACGCTCAAGGAACTGACAGAAAAAATCCAGCTGACAGGGGGGAGCGTACTAAGGCATCTGCATATCAAAAATTTAGAGAACCCAGCTTTTCTTTCCAATTAAGGGGAAATTTCCATTGGTTTTTAATGAGCACACGTGCAAATTAAATTTGATAACCCACACAGAGTAAGTCATGATTGAATTTTGATAACTATTTGTTTTCCTCAGGTAGTGTACCAGAGTAAATGGAGTGACAGTTCCCCTGAGCCTGGGACAAAGGCCCTGATTGTACAGATTGAAAATAGAACCATTGAACTTTCATATCGGAGTCAGGTTCGAGTTAACAACACAGACGTGGAACTTCCTTACATTGATGAAACAGATATCTCAATTCAGCATTCAGGTACTCACCTCCCCCAGTGGAGAAATGAACAGGATTAGAGAGGTGGGAACTCTCAGATATGTTACTCAATTGTGCTACAGATTTGGTGGCAACATTTGAATTGGTGGAATATCCAGCCATCCATTTTGACACATTCTGGCTCTTTTGAAGTGAAGTCATTGTTGTGATGAAGCAGATTTGACAGCCACTTTGTGCACAGCAAGCTCCCACAGACAGCAACGTGTGAATGATCAGACAATCTGTTTTTGTGCTGTTGATTAAGGGATGACTAATGAATTCAACAGTGGGAGAAATCCATGCTTCTCAGAAAGAGTGCCGAGGGATCTTTTACAATTCCATCCACCAGAGAGCGCAGACGGACCCTTATTTCACATCTCATTTGAAAGACGGTACCTCTGACAGTGCAGCACTCACTCAGTACTGCACCAAAGTGTCAGCTTTGATTTTTGTGTTCAAAAGTCATAGAGTGGGACTTGACTCCCAAATCTACTGGCTCAGTGGCAAGAGTAGAACCAACTGAGCTAGGGCCTGATACTGGGCTTGGGTTCAAATTCTACTCGAGATACTTGAACACATAACACAGGCTGACACTTTAGTACGAGGAGAATGCTGCCTTGTCGGTGATAAAAGAAAGACGGGTTTACAGATAGGGGGCGAAATTCTCCGGAAACGGCGCGATGTCCGCCGACTGGCGCCCAAAACAGCGCAAATCAGACAGGCATTGCGCCGCCCCTCCGCATCTTTGGGGGCCGAGCCCCAACCTTAAGGGGCTAGGCCGGCGCCGGACGAATTTCCGCCCCGCCAGCTGGCGCGGAAATGACATCTCCGGGCGGCGCATGCGCGGGAGCGTCAGCGGCCGCTGACGGCATTCCCGCGCATGCGCAGTGGAGGGAGTCTCTTCTGCCTCTGCCATGGTGGAGACCGTGGCGGAGGCGGAAAGGAAAGAGTGCCCCCACGGCACAGGCCCGCCCGCGGATCGGTGGGCCCCAATCGCGGGCCAGGCCACCGTGGGGGCACCCCCCGGGGCCAGATCGCCCCGCGACCCCCCCAGGACCCCGGAGCCCGCCCGGGCCGCCTTGTCCCGCCGGTAAGGTAGGTGGTTTAATTTACGCCGGCGGGACAGGCATTTTAGCGGCGGGAGTTCGGCCCATCCGGGCCGGAGAATCGCGCGGGGGGGCCCGCCAATCGGCGCGGCGCGATTCCCGCCCCCGCCGAATCTCCTGTGCCGGAGACTTCAGCAACCGGCGGGGGCAGGATTCACGCCAGCCCCCGGCGATTCTCCAACCCGGCGGGGGGTCGGAGAATCTCGCCCAGTGTCTTTATATAGTGCCCAGATGTCCCAAAGTGATTAATAGCTGATCAAGTACTTTTGCAGTATAGCACTGTTGAAATGTAGGATGAGATTTTTAACTGAAGTCCTAGCTGCTCTCTCACATATTTGTAAATGACACCATGGCATGACCAGAAAAAAAAAAGTAGATTTGTTTCAATCAATGTTTTGCCCATGTTATGGGCCAGGGTTTAAAAAGTGTATTATGGAGTCCACCTGACCTGCAACCTTTATGTTGAATTTGGCTAGGATGAGCACAAGAGCCTTCCTTTCAGGTGTTATTCAAAGGACTTCTTAGATGCTTTTTTCTTTCAACAAACAATTTTATTGAGGTATTTTTTGGCATTGTAAACAGTTACAGATTACAGAAATATGCAAACATCAACGTAAAACCAACACTTCAACCAAACCATAATGCACATACCCGCTCCTCTCCCATAGACACTACCCGCCTATTTATCCCTCCTACTCTACTCTAATCTCCCCCTCCCCCCCTCTCCCGCCCCCCCCCTGCTGACATTCGCTCTCCTGCGAAGAAGTCGATGAATGGTTGCCACCTTCGGGCGAACCCCAGTACAGATCCCCTCAAGGCGAACTTGATTTTTTTCCATACCCAGAAAACTTGACCTGTCCGAAAGCCATAGTTCGGTCTTCGGGGGTTTTGAGTCCCTCCATGCCAGCAGTATTCGCCGCCGGGCTATTAGGGAAGCAAAGGCCAGAACATCAGCCTCTTTCTCCCCCTGGACTCCCGGGTCTTCTGAAACCCCGAAAATTGCCATCTCTGGACTCATCACCACCCTTGTTTTCAGCACCCGGGACATGACCCCCGCAAATCCCTCCCAGTACCCCCTGAGCTTAGGACATGCCTAAAACATGTGAACATGGTTCGCTGGTTCCCCCGCGCATCTAGCGCACTTGTCCTCTACCTCAAAGAATTTGCTCATCCGAGCTACCGTCATGTGGGCCGGGTGAACGACCTGAAACTGAATCAGGCTGAGCCCGGCACATATTGTGGTTGAGTTTACCCTACTCAGGGCTTCCACCCATACCCTGTCCTCCATGTCCCCACCGAGCTCTTCCTCCCATTTCAGTTCCTCCGTCTGGGACTCTTCCCCCTTAATGAGCACCTTGTAAATATCCGAGACTCTACCCTCTCCTCCTTCTCCTCTAGAGACTATTCTGTCCTGGATCCCTATTGGCAGGATGTGTGGGAAGGATGGGATCCTGTCTGCGTACAAAGTCCCGCACCTGTAAGTACCTAAAGTCATTTCCCCTTTCCAGCCCAGCTTTCTCCGCCAACTCCCTCAAACTCGCAAAGTTCCCCTCCAGGAACATATCGCCCACCCTCCTCACCCCCGCCCGCCGCCATGTTCGAAACCCTCCATCCATGTTCCCGGGGGCGAATCGATGGTTATCACAAATTGGATCCCAGGCCAACGCACCCACCTCCCCTGCATGCTTTCTCCACTGGCCCCAAATCCGCAAGGCCACTACCGGGCTGGTGGAGTACCTGGCTGGCGCAAGCGGTAGGGGAGCCGTGACCATTGCTGCCAAGCTGGTGCCCCTGCACGAAGCCGCCTCCACCCGCTCCCAGATAGACCCCGTACCCACCATCCACTTCCTTATCATGGCTATGTTAGCCGCCCAGTGGTAGTTGATCAGATTCGGCAATGCCAGTCCCCCCTCGTTGCGGCTCCTTTCAAGCATCGCCTTCCTCACCCGTGGGGATCTTCCCGCCCAGACAAAGCTCATGGTGATTTTGCCTGTCTTTTTGAAGAAGGACCGTGGGATAAAGATCGGGAGGCACTGGAAGATGAACAGGAATCTAGGGAGGATTGTCATCTTTACTGTCTGCACCCTCCCCGCCAGTGACAGCGGGAGTGCATCCCATCTCCGAAACTCCCTCTTCATTTGTTCCACCACTCTAGTTAAATTTAATTTATGTAACCTGCCCCAGTCTCGTGCCACCTGTATCCCCAAGTACCGGAAACTTTGCTCCACCAGCCTAAATGGCAGCTCCTTCAGCCTATTCTCCTGGCCCCTTGCCTGCACCACAAACATCTCACTCTTGGCCATATTTAATTTGTACCCTGAGAACCGGCCAAACTTCCTCAATGTTTCCAGTATATTTTCCATCCCAGCCAGTGGATCCGACACATACAGGAGCAGGACATCCGCATAGAGAGAGACCCTGTGCTCCAGCCCCCCCCCCCCCACAGTCATTCCCTTCCACCCCTTTGCCGCTCTCAGCGCAATCGCTAACAGTTCTATGGCCAGCGCGAACAGCAACGGGGAGAGTGGGCACCCCTGTCTGGTCCCGCGATGTAGTCTGAAGTAATCTGACATTATCCTGTTCATCCTTACGCGAGCTTTTGGGGCCTGGTACAATAGTCTGGCCCAAATAACCAGTCCCTCCCCGAACCCAAACCGTCCGATTACCTCCCACAAATAGTCCCACTCCACCCCGTCGAAGGCCTTCTCTGCGTCCATTGCCACCACTACCTCCACCTCCTTGCCTGTCGGGGGCATCATAATCACATGAAGCAATCTTCTCAAATTGGCTATCAGCTGCCTGCCTTTCACAAACCCTGTTTGGTCGTCCCCAATCACCTCCGCTACGCAGTCCTCAATTCTAATCACCAGGACCTTTGCCAGGAGCTTGGCATCCACATTGATCAGGGAGATTGGCCTGTATGACCCGCAGGATTCCGGGTCCTTGTCCCACTTTAATACCAGCGAGATGGTGGCTTGTGACATCGTCAGGAGCAGGGTCCCTCTGTCCCTCGCCTTATTAAAAACCCTTGTCAGGACCGGTCCCACTATCTCCGAGAACGTTTGTAAAACTCTACTGGGTATCCATCCGGTCCCGGGGCTTTCCCCGACTGCATGGCCTTTAGGCCCCCCAGTACATCCTCCGCTCTAATCGGGGCCCCCAGCCCGTCCACTAGTTCCCTGCCTACTTTTGGGAAGGTTAGTCCGTCCATGAGCCGTTTCATCTCCTCCGGCTCCTTCCGGGGGTTCTAAATTGTAAAGCTTACTATAAAAGTCCCGAAATACCTTATTCAGTCCTGATGGGTCCTCCACTCTGCTCCCCTTCCCGTCCACCACTCTACTTATTTCCCTGGCCGCCTCCCTCTTCCCGAGTTGCTGCACTAGCAATCTGCTGGCCTTCTCCCCATGCTCATACACCACTCCCCTTGCCTTCCTCAGTTGTTCCACGGCCCTACTCGTGGATAGTACCCCCAGTTCCGCCTGCAGTCTCCGTCTTTCCCTGAGTAGATCCTCCCCCTGGGACCCCGCATGCTCCTCGTCTATCCAGTGAATCTCCTTAACCAATCTATCCATTTCTGCTCTGTCCACCCTATCCCTGTGAGCCCGAATTGAGATCAGCTTCCCCCTCACTACTGCCTTCAGCGCCTCCCACAGGGTCGCTGCTGAAACCTCCCCGTATCATTCACCTGCAAGTAATTTTGCATACACTTCCACAGTCTCTCACATATCCCCTCCTCCGACAACAATCCTACGACTAACCTCCATTGCGGGCGGTGGTAATTCGCCCCACCGACCTGCAGGTCCACACAATGTGGGGCATGGTCCGAAATAGCGATCGCCGAGTATTCCGTATTCCTTACCTCCCCTACACAGTTCCTGCTCAAGATGAAGAAATCAATCCGAGAGTATACTTTAGGAACATGCAAGTAGAACGAGTAGCCCCTTCCCATTGGCTGTCTGGCTCTCCATCGGTCCACTGCCCCCATTTGCTCCATGAACCCTTTCAGCTCCCTTGCCATTGCTGGGAGCCTACCCGTTTTGGGACATGACCGGTCTAGCCCCGGGTCGAGGACCGTATTAAAGTCCCCCTCCATCATCAACTTGAGTGAGTCTAGGTCTGGGATCTTCCCCA
The DNA here is from genome assembly GCF_047496885.1 of Scyliorhinus torazame. Classification (NCBI taxonomy): domain Eukaryota; kingdom Metazoa; phylum Chordata; class Chondrichthyes; order Carcharhiniformes; family Scyliorhinidae; genus Scyliorhinus; species Scyliorhinus torazame. The sequence goes on along the minus strand of NC_092716.1, from coordinate 170,569,706 downwards.
GCACTCTTTTAATAAAGTCAGCGCCGTCCCAGTTCGGAGCATATATGTTCACCAGCACCACTCTCCTCCCCTCCAGGCTTGCCCCTTACCATAAGGAATCTGCCCCCACCGTCTGCGATTACGCCCTCCGCCTCAAATTGAACCCACTTATTGATCAAAATTGCTACCCCCCTGGACTTAGAGTCCAAGCCCGAGTGGAAGACCTGGCTGATCCAGCCCTTCCTTAGCCTAGTCTGGTCAGACACTTTCAAATGTGTCTCCTGCAACATAATTACGTCCGCCTTTAGAGCCTGCAAATGCGCGAACACACGTGCCCTTTTAACTGGCCCATTTAGTCCTCTGACATTCCAGGTGATCAACCTGGTTGGGGGGTACACCGCCCGCCCCCCCCCCCCCCCCCCCACCTTCCATGCCGGTCAGCCATAACCTCTCTTGGGCCAGCCCCAGGCCAATGCGCCGCGCTGCTCTTGGCTCGCCTCTTGGCCGCCTCCACCCCCGACCTCCTCTCCATTACCTACTTCAGACCCGTCCCACGTCAGCAGAATAACTTCCCCTCCTCCCCTCCCTTCCCCCCCTAGCAACATCTCCCGATAGCCCCACCCCTGCCATCTATTGGCTGTATTCACACCCCCCCACCTGACTCCCTTGACTAGCCAATCTGCTAGCCCGGTGACTCATCGCTCCGGCGCCCACTTGTCTCACTCCCATTGTTTCCCCGACCTCATCTCCCCACTCATTAACACACCATCCCCCACTCCGCCCCACTGGAGCAGTCTCACTAAAATGGGAAAGATCAAACAAGATGGAAACATCGAACAGCACCGTGAGGCTGCTCCTGGTACAATACAGTTCCAGCTGTGTCCACAGATAAGTGTTAACCCACGTCCCTTTCTGAGCATTAATAAAATAGCAACACAGTAACACAGTACCCGTACATCACCCACCCGAAACAAACATAAAAACCATAGACATAAAAAACCCCCAACCAACATCTTTAATCCCCATTGCTTACCGGCCATCTTTATGTTACAATGAAGGCTCCAACGCACTCAGAGAACACGACGAAAGGTCCCAACAACAGCAGAAAAAAGAGAAAAGAAAAAAAAGAGCATACGAGAGAGGGATCCCCTTCCCCCCTGCACCCTCCGTAGGCAAAAGCTGCCCAAAAATACAACACATGGCACCTTTAAAGCAGTAAACAGTCGACCGTCAGTCCAGGCACAGTAGGCATCCCCCCAAACGATAACTCTCGGACCCTAGCTTGCGTCCGTGGGTCCTTTTTTCGGGACCAGCCCCTGATCCCTCGCAAAGTCCATCGCTTCTTCGGGCTCGGAGAAGTAGTGGTGTTGGCTGTGATGCGTGACCCAAAGACGAGCCGGGAAGAGCAGACCAAACTTCACGTGCTTTTTAAATAACACCTCCTTAACTTGTTTAAAAGCTGCTCGACGTCTGGCCACCTCCTGGCTTTGGTCCTGATAAATGCAAAGAACACTGTTATTCCACATGCTGCTCTTAGCGCCCTTTGCCCACTGCAACACCCGCTCCTTCTCCACAAACCTATGGAACCTGATCACCATCGGATGGAGGTACCCCCCGGACGCATCTGCCTCGCCTGTACTCTGTGTGCCCCCCCCCCCCCCCCCCCCCCAGCTCCGGTGGTCGCGGAAAGGCTTCAGCCCCCATCAGCTGCATCAACAGGTCAACCAGAAACGCTGTGGCATCTGCTCCCTCAGCCCCCTCCGGGAGGTCGATGATCCTCAGATTTTGTCTGCGGGCTCTATTTTCCAGCTCCTCTACTCTGTCCAGCACTCTTCTCTGTCTCTCCTTCAACCCATCGACTTCCAGCGCAGCTGTCATGATATTCAAACACACACATCATGATAGACACACCAACAGACAAATCAGAACACACAACACCACAACCAATGACAGAAAGATATAAAAGCACAGACAAGACCCCTGGTGGTCAGTAAGAGCTGCAGAGGAGAACCAGGACACAGCTATTGCCAAAGACACTCAGGGAGACAGCACGTGCAGAGTATCCAGAACGAACTGTATTATAAGAGTTATAATAAAATAGAGTTGTACCACATACAACTGTGTTGGCTCATCTGTGCACCAGAGCACCCAACACCACATGGTACAGGAGTGGATCGATACCTGCCGGCATACCTCAGTGTACAGAGACAACCAGCAGTGCCCAGGCATGATGTACAAGCTCCCGGTTCCGCAGGCGCTCCAGTGCGACGGCGACCTCCACGAAAACTGGCGGCGATTCCGGCAAATGTTCGAGTTGTTCCTGGCGGCAGCTGAACTCAAGGACCTGGATGATAAGGAAAAAATTGAATTTCTCCTCACCGTCGCCGGTGCAAGGGCAAGAGCAATGTTCAGAAGGTTCAGGTTCTTCAGGAGGCAGCAAAGGCACGATTACCAGGCAGTCATGGGCAAATTCGCCAAGTACTGTGAAGAATACGCAATCCAATGGGGACTTAAAGGTAAGAAAAGCTGCAGTACTCACCTCGTGGCTGGGATCCCGGAGCCCGAAATCCCGGGCCTGAGAAAAGGCTGGGTCGAGGTCGGCGGCCATCTTGCTAAAGGTATAACGCTAGCACAGTTGCGCGAGAAGTGCGCAGAACCGGAAGTTTCGTTTGCGCATGCGCGAGATGCTGCGCATGCGCAGTCAAGAAAACGGCCATCGGTAAAGGAACAGCGATCTGAGCATGCGCAGTCGCTTCCTACGTGCTACATACCGAGCGTCAGGATGTCAGAGGCCCAAGACTGGATCAATTTAAAAAGGAAATGTCCCAAATCCAATTTAAAAGGGAAACGTCCCAAATCAAAAAAACAAAAATCTGTTAAAGCTGTAAAACAACCTTCCTTCACCTGGAATGACAGCACAGTGCCGCAAATTGACCCAGGAGATGAATTTAACCTCCGAAGAACCCTCCGACAAGCAGTTACCTACGCACAAGCCGATGATTCCGACCTTGAATACTTCGATGACGATTTTTACAGTGTTTCCGGACCTCGCGAGCCCAATGATAGCTCCGTGGTCCTATATGACTATGACTCGGACGAACCTTTCGTGTTGCACATTGGCGGCCCCCACATTGAATCCGACGCAGATGCGGATTCATTTTTCGGATTTGAGGATCTTCAATCCAGCAGATATGACGTTCCAACTTATCAGTACCGGATGATGCTGCAGCCTGACATTAACAGACAGGGAGCGGTGCAAGCACACGAAGAGTGCCCTGCTGCCACACAGAGCGTGGTCCACGTCCCGCTCAACGTTCCCGACTCTATGAAAGAAGACATGCAAGACTCCAGAGTGCAGTCCTCGCATGAACCAGAAGTGACTCCAGTGTCACAAGCTTCCACAGCAAGCTCGTGGACAGACTCCACAATTGCAGAAATGCAAGACTCCAGAGCGCAGTCCTTGCACGAACAAGAAGTGACTCCAGTGTCACAAGCCTCCACAGAGAGCTCGTGGACAGCCTCCACGATAGAAGCAACGCAAGACTCCAGAGCGCAGTCCTTGCACGAACAAGAAGTGACTCCAGTGTCACAAGCCTCCACAGAGAGCTCGTGGACGGACTCCACGATGGAAGGAACGCAAGACTCCAGAGCGCAGTCCTTGCAGGAACAAGACCATGAGGGTCTAGCAACCTCTCCTGACCAACCAGCGGCAGACGATGCAAGTCTGCCATGCTCCCGTGAACAGCAAGAAGGATATAACAGCCTACCATGCTCCACTACACAGCAGCATGACCATGACGGTCTCTCATGCTACAATAAAGGGCACAGCGCTGAAGACTGTTCAAGCCCAACTGAAGACAAGCCAAAGGAATCGCCTCGTCCAAGCCCGAAGAAAAAAGGTTTATGCGCTGACCTTCAGGATCATTGTAGCCGAACAGAGATTAATAATGCTGCATGGCCACAGAAGGATGCTGAGGATTTGCTAACGAAATTAATTGAATGTTTAACTTGCAAGGAGCAGACTGAGAATTGCCAGTGTTTTAGTACGGATCGAAAAAATGGACAAGACATTGATCCTCAGGTAATGGAAATAACACAACCTGAATCATATCTACAGCAGGGACAAATGTCTCCCTTCAACACAATGCCGCAAAATCCCAACTTCGGAGACCAGCAGTTAGTCAGTAATGACTCTTCAAACCTGGAGGGGAACATTAATTGCATTGAACCTATACACACTCCACTGATTATTGAGCAGAACATTGGAGCAAGAATCCTGAGGACACCGACATCGAGTAGCCAGACAACGAATTTAAAACCCACAGCAGTTTCAAGTGAACCAAGTGTGCTTTCCACTAATGGTGAAGATGCAGATAAGGTCGACCCGATTGTCCATTGTACCACACTAACCCCAGTGATTAAGCAGTTATGTATGGGGAGTATAATGTGGGCAATTGAGAACAGTAAAAGAGAGACCGTGACCATGCCAGTCCCAGCAAAATCAGACCCAGAGACCATGAAGGCATGTACATTAAACAAAGTTACATATGAGGTACCTGAGAAGAAAAGTGAAACGGAATGTTCTTTGGAAAATGGTACAATGTCGATCGAAACAGTGGATCCTATATTCGAGACCATACATATGGGAGAATTTGGGGGTAATAAACAAGGTTCTGCAATGTCTGGGGGAAGATTTAAAGTTCCAAAGAAGAAAAGCCCAAATGAAGGACAATGGCAAGACAATGACAGTCCACCGACATGGTGTGCACCACCAGATGAAAACTCTGACAATTTACCCAACCCTAGTGAACAGCAAGCTGCTAATGACGATCTATCCACGGGATGTGAGACGAGTGACGACAGCATCCCACTTCCCATGCAAAAGGTGCAAGGTGACAGACCTCGCCTAGTGCGTACCGAGGCACTCAACGATCACGGTGGGACCACTGACGACTGCGGTGGCGGCGCACCGCTTCCACCCTCGATGGCTCGAGCCTCTCCACTGGTTGGTGCATTCCTGCATGTTCCGACTCCAGAAGTGCAGCTTCAGGGAATCTCGGCTGCCTCCAGTGAACCTGTTGGGACTCCGGACGGGGGGCATCGGCGGAAGGCAGACCGGACTCCAGATGGGGAGCAGCCAAGCGCCGACTCTGATTTGCGCACGCCAGACCTTGCTCCGGACGGGCGGTGTCGCGGCCTCGGTGATGGCACGCTCAGGGTGACGGCAGATGCCACGGCGACAGGGAATGGATCGCGTGGCAGTCCCACTGGGTCGGCAGTGGCAACCAGCACCGGCGGTCCAAGATGGACACACTAATTCGCGCCATCGCCAGACGTTGATGCGAGCAACAATTCTCTCTCCAAGGCGACATGCTTCGACGTTTCTCTGCGGAGTCGCCCTTCCGGCACAGCAGAAGGCCGGAACCAGCGTACACGGTCTTGGCCAACTTCCACATCTGGCACAGTCATCGCCTTGCATGATATTAGTGATGGTGCTACTTCGATGGCAACGACCCATCGGCTACAAGATGCCGTCCACCACAAACATAAAAAGAAAACAGACTCCACCTTGTTCCTGGCATGCAGGGCGGATGGATTGGTGCGTAGGCGCAATCAGCGGGCTTTGTGCCGCCTTCCACGCTCGCAACTGCACCGTACGCACACGCCGGATCCTCCACTGGTTCCCAAGGATGACTTCGTGGAGATGCCACGGATCATGCCCCTTCCATCGCCACCAGAACCAAACCACAGCCAGGGCACCACTAACAAAGATGTTGAATGTTATATTTGCAAGAATGAAAAAAACCAAGCACTGCATGAAGTACAGCAAATGGTAAAGTAGAGACTTCGGCAACAGCATCACCTCCAACAGTCCAAGGTGAACCAGTGTGACCCCAAATCTCCACAGCTGAACCGGCTTGAGGACCAGCCCATTCTTGAGGCGGTCACCCATTAGACTGGACTTATAACGCTGTTAATACGTTCAAAAAGTCAAACACGTCTGTATTATAACCTGTTGTTGTTTATTGTTCCAGATATCGTCTGACCGGACCAATGTTCAAGTTTTTTTTTTCTCTCGCATCCAAGTTTTGTTATGGTACAACCTTGTTAGTGTGACGCACCCGACATCGCCCCATGTAAATAGTTACGTCATAAACACACGCTGTACACAACACAAACGCACACTCTTAGATGCACTCACGACACAATTATATTTATAACCACGTAGGCACTTGTCTTTGTAAAAAGGGGGGATGTCATGATATTCAAACACACACATCATGATAGACACACCAACAGACAAATCAGAACACACAACACCACAACCAATGACAGAAAGATATAAAAGCACAGACACGACCCCTGGTGGTCAGTAAGAGCTGCAGAGGAGAACCAGGACACAGCTATTGCCAAAGACACTCAGGGAGACAGCACGTGCAGAGTATCCAGAACGAACTGTATTATAAGAGTTATAATAAAATAGAGTTGTACCACATACAACTGTGTTGGCTCATCTGTGCACCAGAGCACCCAACACCACAGCAGCAATCGTCTGCGCGTCCGCCTGCTCCTCCACCGCCTCCCCCAGCTCCTTAACTTTTTCGTCCTGGGCATCCAGTCTCTGGTTCAATTGATCCACTGCCTTCTGAAGTGGTTCCAAGTTATCCCGCTTCAACGATTCAAAACTGCTTTTTATCACCTGCAGCATGTTTTCCAGCACTTGCTGGATCGCCGGGTCCTAGGTCCGCCATCTTTGCTCCCGGGTCAGCTTCCCCTGTACCTTGCCTTTGTCCTTTCCTCTCCCGTTTTTGCTGCTTCCTGCTCTCCCGCGGTTCCATGCAGCCCTGCCCTTTCCTCAGCACCTCCGTGGCCATCTTTCCAGCATTCCACCATCCTGCAAAACCGGGGAACCAGGTCCTCAAATACCGCCGGAGTGAGAGCCACCGAATGTGCGGCTCACTCACTCATCGCCGCCACCGGAAGTCTCTTAGACGCTTTTAATCAAAAAAAACAAGCTTTATTCTCAGAATTTAGTTAAGAATTTTGTGTAAACACGCACAGCAAGAATTTTTATCAATTACAAACATAAAGACCACACACAGCTACAGTAATCTATGTATAACCCTTAATGAATTCCCCTTTGACAATAACAAAATCCACTTTCCAAAGGTGTGGCACAGCACACAACATTCTCACTTGAATAAGACTGTTGTCATTGATATTTTGTTTCACTTTTCAAACAGCACACTTGAATTCCTTCCAGAAAGCAATTATCTCTTTTAGGTTACCAGGCAGTCTGGAACAGCTTTTAAAAGGAAGATAGCGAAAGATACTTCTTTCATCCTGTGCCGTTCAAACCAGTCCAAAACTCAAAGCGAAAGTAAAACTCACACACAGCCACAAACCAGCTCTAGCCACACAGTGACATCACTGAAGCCATGTGATAATACAAAAACCTTTCTTAAAGAGACACTCCCATGACACCCAACATCAATCCTTCAAGCAACATGTAAAACAGATTATCCGCTCATTATTAAAGTGGATACCGTTTGTGGGACTTTCTTCACTCAAATTGGCTGCTGTGTTTCTTATAATACAACAATTGCACTTCAAATGTACTTCATTGGTTTTGAAGCACTTTGGGACTTGCTGGAGCGATGAAAGGCTATATATAAATGCACATGTTTTTCACTTTCTTTCCTTCACCAACTCTCTATTATGATTGCCAAAGCTCGCGGGTAGCACGGTGGTGCAGTGGTTAGTATTGCTGCCTCATGACGCCGAGATCCCAGGTTCGATCCCGGCCCTGGGTCACTGTCCATGTGGAGTTTGCACATTCTCCCTGTGTCTGCGTGAGTTTCGCCCCCACATCCCAAAAGATGTGCCGGATAGGTGGAAAATTGGGGGGAAAATGAATTGGGTACCCTAACTTTATAAAGAAAAAATGATTGCCAAAGCTCTAATCCACACCTTTGATCTCTCAAATGCCTCCATGCTGGCTTTCCTAACTCCACATTGCATGTGTTGCCGAGTTCATACTTCCACTCTTCCCCTGGACTAAATCCTGGGCATCCATCACCTCCATCTTTTTAAAAATAAATTTAAAGTCCCCAATTCTTTTTTTTCCCTATTAAGGGGCAATTTAGCGTGGCCAATTCACCTACCCTGCATTTGGGTTGTGGGGTTGAGACCCATGCCAACTTGGGGAGAATGTGCAAACTCCACATGGACAGTGACCCAGGGCCAGGATCGAACGAGGGTCCTCAGCATTTTGAGGCAGCAGTGCTAACCACTGAGCTACAATGCCGCCTGCTAGTGTATTGATTTCTAAAAGACTTGACATAATTTTCAAATCTCTTTGCAGCCTGACTGTACCCAATACATATGATGTTCATATATCCCAGTCTGAGCTCAAGTTCTCCCCACTTATTTTGTGTAGTTAAGTACAAACTGTGCTGATCTTGATCCTTGAACGTTATGTTCATATTCTGAATATGAATAAACAGCACAAATGTCTTTTAATTGAACCTCACTGAGTAGAACTGCAAGCGTTTATTTGAGAAGCCATTTTCAGCTATGAATGACCCAGTACTAAGCCTGTTAGATTTTTAATAATTATGATGTGGAGATGCCGGCGTTGGACTGGGGTGAGCACAGTACGAAGTCTTACAACACCAGGTTAAAGTCCAACAGGTTTGTTTCGATGTCACTAGCTTTCGGAGCGCTGCTCCTTCCTCAGGTGAATGAAGAGGTATGTTCCAGAAACACATATATAGACAGATTCAAAGATTCCAGACAATGCTTGGAATGCGACCATTAGCAGGTGATTAAATCTTCACAGATCCAGAGATGGGGTAACCCCAGGTTAAAGAGGTGTGAATTGTATCAAGCCAGGACAGTTGGTAGGATTTTGCAGGCCAGATGGTGGGGGATGAATGTAATGCGACATGAATCCCAGGTCCCGGTTGAGGCCGCACTCATGTGTGCGGAACTTGGCTATAAGTTTCTGCTCGGCGATTCTGCGTTGTCGCGCGTCCTGAAGGCCGCCTTGGAGAACGCTTACCCGGAGATCAGAGGCTGAATGCCCTTGACTGCTGAAGTGTTCCCCGACTGGAAGGGAACATTCCTGCCTGGTGATTGTTGCGCGATGTCCGTTCATTCGTTGTTGCAGCTTCTGCATGGTCTCGCCAATGTACCACGCTTCGGGACATCCTTTCCTGCAGCGTATGAGGTAGACAACTTTGGCTGAGTCGCACGAGTATGTACCGCGTACCTGGTGGGTGGTGTTCTCACGTGTAATAGTGGTATCCATGTCGATGATCTGGCACGTCTTGCAGAGATTGCCATGGCAGGGTTGTGTGGTGTCGTGGTCACTGTTCTGAAGACTGGGCTGTTTGCTGCAAACAATGGTTCGTTTGAGGTTGCGCGGTTATTTGAAGGCAAGTAGTGGTGGTGTGGGAATGACCTTGGCAGACGCTGCGACAACGAATGAACGAACATCGCGCGTCTGCATGGTCTCGCCAATGTACCACGCTTCGGGACATCCTTTCCTGCAGCGTATCTACGTCATCTTCTTCACAGCCTTCAACACATCATTGATGACGATGAACATCTTGCCAAGGTCATCCCCACACCACCACTACTTGCCTTCAAACAACCGCGCAACCTCAAACGAACCATTGTTTGCAGCAAACTACCCAGTCTTCAGAACAGTGAACACGACACCACACAACCCTGCCATGGCAATCTCTGCAAGACGTGCCAGATCATCGACATGGATACCACTATTACACGTGAGAACACCACCCGCCAGGTACGCGGTACATACTCGTGCGACTCGGCCAACATTGTCTACCTTATACGCTGCAGGAAAGGATGTCCCGAAGCGTGGTACATTGGCGAGACCATGCAGACGCTGCGACAACGAATGAACGGACATCGCGCAACAATCACCAGGCAGGAATGTTCCCTTCCAGTCGGGGAACACTTCAGCAGTCAAGGGCATTCAGCCTCTGATCTCCGGGTAAGCGTTCTCCAAGGCGGCCTTCAGGACGCGCGACAACGCAGAATCGCCGAGCAGAAACTTATAGCCAAGTTCCGCACACATGAGTGCGGCCTCAACCGGGACCTGGGATTCATGTCGCATTACATTCATCCCCCACCATCTGGCCTGCGAAATCCTACCAACTGTCCTGGCTTGATACAATTCACACCTCTTTAACCTGGGGTTACCCCATCTCTGGATCTGTAAAGATTTAATCACCTGCTAATGGTCGCATTCCAAGCATTGTCTGGAATCTTTGAATCTGTCTATATATGTGTTTCTGGAACATACCTCTTCATTCACCTGAGGAAGGAGCAGCGCTCCGAAAGCTAGTGACATCGAAACAAACCTGTTGGACTTTAACCTGGTTTAATAATTATATCAGTCATTATTCAGCCCTTAACAGTGTATTATTTCATCACTAATATTCATGCTCTCATCCCACCATTTCAGGCTCTGAACCAAACAAAATCCTGTGCAAGTAAGTTGTGCCTCCACAAAGCAGGGATCTGCATCCTTGTTGTTGCTGTCGGAGAGGCTTTAAACTAATTTGACTGGGCAAGGAAACAGGATGCAGCACTAGAAAGGAGAAACAAGATGCAGAAAGGATTGGGAAATGCAGCTAGCACTGAGCTCTGAATGGGTGCTTTACACCTGTCTCTTCCAAGGAAGAATATGCTGCCAAAAAGGGGAGGTATTGGAAAGACTGGCTGTACCTTAAATTGATAAGTCACCAGGATCAGATGGGATGCATTTGAGGATGCTCAGCAAAGTGATACTAGTTATAATCTTCCAGTCCTCCACAGATATACACAAGTGGTATCAGATGACCGAAGAACAGAAAATGCCGTACCCTTGTCAGTTTTAAGCTTTTAGAAATGATATTCCAGGACAAAATTAACAGTCACTGGCAAGGGTAGATTAATTCAGGAAAGTCAGCATGGATTTATTAAAGCCAAATAATGTTTAACTAACTTGATCAAGTATTTTGATGAGGCAACAAAGAGAGTAATGTGGCTGACGTGGCTTGGTAGCAACGTTAAGCCCATGGAATTAAAGGGACATCGGCAGCATGGATACGAATTTGACTGAGAGACTGGAAACAGAGAGTCGAGGTGAGCAGTTTTTTTTTCAGTCTGGAGGTCGGTATACAGTGATGTTCCTCAGGGATTGGTAATAGGACCATTGCTTTCCTGGATCAATATTCGTGACTTAGACTTGGGTGTACAGGGCACAATTTCAACACAATTGTCGATGTCAAAACTTAAGAATATTGTGAAGTGTGAGGAGGCCAGTGATAAACATTAAGAGGACAAGGACTAGTGGAATGGGCAGACGGATGGAAGATTACATTTAACATGGAGAAGTGCAAAGTGATACATTTTGGTAGATGGAAATTCAGAGAGGCAATATAACCTATCTAATTCTAAAAAGGGTACAGGAACAGAGAGAAAGGGATTTATACAGGCTCAAATTGATAAAGGTAGCAGGGCAGATTGAGAAAATGATTTAAAAGGCAGTTGGGATCCTGAACTTTATAAATAAAAGCATAGACTACAAAAGTAAGCAAGTTATGATGAATTTCTGTGAAGCACAGGTACCGCCTAATCTGAAGTATTGTTTCTAATTCTGGATATTAGCATCTCCAGGGAGAGGCAGTGGCATTGTGGTATTGTCAATGGACTAGTAATCCAGGGACCCAGGGTAATACTCTGGGTTTGAGTCCTACCAGGGCAGCTGGTGAAATTTGAATTTATTAAAAATCTGGACTTAAAAGTCTAATCATGACCATGAAACCATTGCCAATTGTTGTAAACACCCATCTGGTTAACCAGGTGCCTTTAGGAAAGGAAATCTGTCATCATTACCTGGTCTGGCCTAAATTTGACACCAGGCCTACAACAATGCGGTTGACTCAATAAATGCTGGGGCAGTCAGCGACGCCCACAACCCAGGAAAGAATAACACAGATGTGAAGGCAAAAGTCCAGAAAAGAATTACAAGAATATTTCCAGGGATGAGGGAATTCAATTATACAGAATGGCTACGATCTGGAATGCACTCCTTGAAAAGGTGGTGGAGGCAGATTCAATCATGTCTTTCAAAATAATTATGATAGGATAAGCACCTGAAGGGAAATAAATTGCAAAGCTACGGGGATGGGACAGGTCAATGGGCCCAGCTAACTTGCTGTTAGTTAAACAATCTGTGATTCAGAGATGTGGAGGTGCTGGTTTTGAGTTTTGAATATTTGCTAGGTTCTAGAACAGTCCCAGCAGATTGGAAGGTAGCGAATGTAACATTGCTATTCAAGAAAAGATGGAGAGAGCAAACAGTAGGCCAGTTAGCCTGACATCAGCCATCGGGAAAATACTGGAATCTATCATTAAATAAGTATGAACACTGCACTTCAAAAATCATAGTATGATCAGACAAAATCAACATGGTTTTACAAAAGGTAAATTATGTTTGACAAATGTAATAGTTTTTGAGGATGTAACTAGTAGCATGTATGAAGGGAACGCAGTACATTTGAATTTCAAAATGGCATTCAATAAGATATGGGGAGCAGGCGGGAAAATGAGGCAAAACAACAGCATGATCAAATTGAATAGTGGAGCAAACTCGAGTAGCCATATGGTCTATCCCTGCTCCTATTTCTTATGTGTTCTTATTCTTTAGCCAGAGATTCTCACTAGCTTAAAATGGGAAGCATGACCGAGTGCTTCCTGTCTTTGGAAAGCCCTGCAGAATTGTTATTTTTACCAATACTCTGGTCCCAACACTGTGAGAGAAAATTATAATAATCTTTATTAGTGCCACAAGTAGGCTTACATTAACACTGCAATAAAGTTACTGTGAAAATCCCCTAGTCGCTACATTCTGGCACCTGTTCGAGTACACGGAGGGAGAATTCAGAATGTCCAATTCACCTAACAAGCACGTCTTTCGGGACTTGCGGGAGGAAACCGGAGCACCCGGAGGAAACCCACGCAGACACGGGGAGAACATGCAGACTCTTCACAGAGAGTGACTGAAGCCAGGAATCGAACCAGGACCCCTGTTGCTGTGAAACAACAGTGCTACCATGCCACAAAATGTACAAGGAAATTAATCTACAAGGTGACAGCGATATCCAGCTGAGTTGCTCGAGGTAAATCGTTTCTGGTGCTTTTTTTCAACAGGACTCTATGCAATTCTGAAGTTGCCGGAAGGCCTTAGTATCACCTGGGATGGGAAAAGTTTTGTAGAAATCCATGTCCCTGAATCGTTGCAATCAAGAATGTGTGGACTGTGTGGCAATTTTAATGGAAACTCGTCAGATGATTTTGTGTAAGTGATGGAGTGCATGCGCATGTCTCAGAGCAATGAAGCTGTTGGCAACAGGCATTTTCAGCTTGACAATTAAAACTCTCTACATTGTCCCAACAAGTATTCTGATGTCAGATGCAGAACAGATTAAATGCAGACACGAAAGTTCCTTAGTTACAATCCCAGTATATTGTGCCAAACAGTGTTCTCCAATGCTGAACCAACTGGAATTTGTGGGGTCAGCAGAAGGGCACCTTATTTACTTGCAATTGCTAAGTGCATCTCCAGCACCCATCTACCCATTCCGAGCAGAAAATCTAGTGCCTGCTCTGGAGACAGTCCAACTTCCCTTTGTCAACTTTAACAGAGTCATCCAGACTCAAAACGGTAGCTCCCTTCTCTCTCCACAGATGCTGTCAGACCTGCTGATATTGTGCAGCATTTTCTCTTCTTGTCCCTAAATTCAGGCCATCCTTCAATTGGCTGCTTGAGCAAAAGGTCTTATGCACAAAATTAACTGGACTCTATTGTGTTTCCACTCATTCGGTGTACCGGTCTGCATTGATACACCAGTGCAACTGAGGTATTGGACTTCCTACTGTATGAAGCATCTACCCCTAGCTATGCCCACTAGCCATCATTACCTAGTAATCAGGTCTTGCCTATTTTCTGGGAAAGCAAAGAGTTGGCTGTCCAAAGTAACAAACCTAAACACATACTAGTATCTGATCCAGCAGTGCTGCTGAGACAGTGTAGATGGGGCTTTATTCTGCATTGTCCTTGTGTTATACCTGACCTGGTACAGCTGGTTTGAAATGAATAAATGTGTTCCACTGCCAGAGAATTCCATTCTCATAAAATTCCTACAGTGCAGAAAGAGGTCAGTCAGCCCATTGAGTCTGCACTGACCCTCCAAAAGAGCATCTTATCTTGGCCCAATCTTGTGCCCTATCCCTGTAATCCCACTTGACCGTTGGACACTAAAGGGCAATTTAGCGTGGCCAATTCACCGAACCTGCACATCTTTGGACTGTGGGAGGAAACCGGGGCACCTGGAGGAAACGCACAGAGACACGAGGAGAACGTACAACTCCACACACAGTCACCCAAAGTCAGAAATGAACCTGGGTCCCTGGAGCTGTGAGACAGCGGTGCTAACCACTGTGCCACCCTGTTAGAATGCTAAACCTCCCCAGCCAAGAGTGATATTGACATTCCCTTCATTGGAAAATGGAATTTTCATGGCAATCTCTAACTTAAATTACTAGTCTCAAGTTCATACAATGAAGTTGCGCGAGTTAAAGGCCACTAACAGTGGATTGCTTCTCTGTGATAGGTTGCCAGGTGGAGAAGAGGCTTTGTCACCCATTGAGTTTGGAAACAGCTGGCTCACCAGACTGAATAAAGACACACTGTGCATTGTTAAAGATATTGAGGACCCATGCAATGGTACAACACTTGCTGACAACCAATCAACAAACAGCACTTGCAGCATTATCATGGTAACGTTTGTGGAATAAATTGTTATTGTGATTTAACACCAGGAACCTGCTTTAGCAGCTTGGTCTGTTCAAAATGGAAGGCAATCCTTGCCCAATCTCTCAATCCTCATGGGCTCATTCCTTGTCGACGGCTAAACTTGCCAATGTTACGAGATTGTCCCAGAGTTCCCGAAATTCAATATTCACCTCCTAGGCACTGTTCCAAGCAACCCAGGAGAAAAGTCATCGTGGCATCAGAAAATTTGAGCTGGGGGCAAAAAGGCTGTTTGATAGATGGTCAAGTGTCATCCAATCAGGTAATTGCTCAGTCTGCACACTTTCCAAATGGTGTGAGAAGGCCACAGGGATGAACCTGTTGGATAGCTAATGGCAGAGGCATGGGATTGGGGTAGTTGAAGCTGAAAGGTCATGTGATGAAACCTCCAGCACTGGTTGGCATCCCCAGTGAAGCTGAACAATGGCTAGAGTGGTTACCGGACTGTATAGGATTGGAGCTGCCCTTACTGAATGTTGATGTATTCGGTGACCAATGGTATGAGAAGATTGTAATGGCACTTAGACCCAGCTGGCTACGGAGTTGGCAAACATGCCAGCATAACATATTTTGCCAACCTCAGGTAGAGATCGGCTGTGGTATTTCTCTGGCTTCAATACTATAAGCTGTGTTTACAAGTTTAAAAAAAAAAATTCTATCCTAATCTTCCTTGTACCCTCTATATTATATCTCCCTTTTCTGCAATTGCATCAAAGAAGGCTGGGGAAAAGTGTTCACTTTGACCTAAATCTGTCCCATCCTCTCCTTTATCGCTTATTCTTCCTGATACACCATTGATAATGTTTGTCAGATTTTTTTTCATCCAAACATCCTTTTGGTTGGAAGACATGGATAGCTTTCTGAAATGTATTCATTCAAAATATTCTCCTTTTTAAATAAAAATAGTACAACTATTTCTCTCCCAATTGAGATGAAAGTTCTGAACCCTAATTCTTTAATTGGGCAATCGCAGAAAGGAACGCTCATTCAAATGAATGGATGGGAAATGACAAGCTGCCGGCCTGCGATTATCTGACCTGTCACCCCTGCCAGCCGTGTTCTTTCTGAGAACACACAATTACACAATCACCCGTCTTCGAAGCCTGCCTGATCTACACTTACACATGTTCCTCTGTTAACCACCACAGTCAGGAGACTGATAAATACTCCCACAAGTGGTTTGTGTCTAGCTCATTCCCTTGTTTCTGCCACCAGGATGCCCCCTTTGTAAATGGTGCCAACCCCTCCCTCTCTTTTCTATTTCAATATCTTTTCTGCTCTGTGTTTGCTACCTAACTGAGAGGTACGATACGGGATGTTGTGTTTCTCTGGTTTGTTGTATATTTTATGTATCGGAGAGAAGATTCCAATTTTTAAGGATTTTTAACACATTTATTAACAAGAGTTAAAATATCACTGCAGTCACAAAATGTCTGCACTCTCGCTTGTCCCTATTCTACCTCGTGATCAGGTTTGTCCAACCGATGGTGTGAGCAGGGGAGAGCGAGCATGTGCAGGGGAGAGCGAGCGTGTGCAGGGGAGAGCGAGCGTGTGCAG
Source organism: Scyliorhinus torazame (assembly GCF_047496885.1). Taxonomy (NCBI): domain Eukaryota; kingdom Metazoa; phylum Chordata; class Chondrichthyes; order Carcharhiniformes; family Scyliorhinidae; genus Scyliorhinus; species Scyliorhinus torazame. The sequence goes on along the minus strand of NC_092716.1, from coordinate 170,553,277 downwards.
GGGAGAGCGAGTGTGTGCAGGGGAGAGTGGGCGTGTGCAGGAGAGAGCAAGCGTGTGTGGGGGGAGAGCGAGTGTGTGCAGGGGAGAGCGGGCGTGTGCGGGAGAGAACGAGCATGTGCGGGAGAGAGCAAGCGTGTGATGGGGAGAGCAAGCGTGGGTGGGGGAGAGCGAGCGTGTGCGGGGGAGAGCGAGCATGTGCGGGAGAGCGCGAGCGTGTGCGAGGGAGAGTGAGCGTGTGCGAGGGAGCGTGAGCGTGTGCGGGAGGGAGAGAGTGTGGGAGAGAGAGAGTCTGTGCGGGAGAGCGGGAGCGAGTGCAGGGGAGAGCGAGCGTGTGCAGAAGAGGCACTTCAGCCCATCAACTCTGCACTAACATATGAAAAACATCTGACCTACCTCCTAATCTCATTTACCAGCACGTGACCTCGAATGCGTGCCAAATACTCATCCAGGTACTTTTTAAAGGATGTGATGCAACCCGCCTCTGCCACCCTCCCAGGCGGTGCATTCTAGACTATCACCATCCACTGGGTAAAAATGTTTTTCCTCACATCCCCCCCTAAACTTCACCTTAAACTTGTGTCCCCTCAACTGACACTTAAGGGGAACAACTGCTCCCTATCCACCTTGTCCATTCCCCTCATAATCTTGTGTACTTCGATCAGGTCGCCCCTCAGTCTTCTCTGCTCCAACGAAAACAACCCAAGGCTACGTAACATCGCTTCATTACTTAAATGTTCCATGCCAAGCAACATCCTGGTGAATCGCCTCTGCACCCCCTCCAATTCAGTCATATCTTTCCTGTAATGTGGCAACCAGAACTGCACAAGCTACTCCAGCTGTGGCCTCACCAAAGTTGTATATAATTCCAACATGACCTCCCTGCTTTTGCGATTGATAAAGACTGGTGCCCTATATTTCTTTTTCACCAGCCTATTAAACATCCCTTCTGCCTTCAGAGCTCTATGGACAAACACGCCAATGTCCCTTTGTTCCTCAGAACTTCCCAGTGTCAGGCCATTCATTGAATACTTCCTTGTCAAATGACTTCTTCCAAATTGTAGCACCTCACTTTTCAGGGTTAAATTCCATCTGCCATTTATCTGCCCATTTGAGCATCCCATCTATATCTTCCTATAGCCCAAGACACTCAACCTCACTGTTAGCCACCCGGCTAATCTTTGTGTCATCCGCAAACCTCTCCACCTACATAGTAATCTATGTAGTTAATATAAATAACAGATAATAGGGGACCCAGCACAGATCCCTGTGATACGCCACCGAACACAGGCTTCCAGCACTAAAGCAGCCTTCTGTCTTCACCCTCTGTCCCCTACAGCTGAGCCAGTTTTGAATCCACCTTGTCAAGTTACCCTGTATCCCATGTGCTTTGTCCTCTTTATAAGTCTCTCATGTGGGACCTTGTCAAAGGCTTTGCTGAAATCCATATAAACTGCATCGACTACCCTCATCTACATACCTGGTCACATGCTCAAAAAATTCAATCATATTTGTTAGGCGTACTGGCAGGTAGGCTGGAGCAGTGCCTCCTGAAGGTGATAGGTGAAGATGAGACGGGGTTCGTGAGAGGGAGGCAGCTCTTTTCAAACGTTAGAAGGGTATTGAACGTCATTATGGCACCGGCAGAGGGAAAGGAAACAGAGGTGGTTGTGGCATTGGATGCTGAGAAGTAGTTTGACAGGGTAGAATGGGGGGGTACTTGATGGCAGTTCTGGAGCGGTTTGGGATTGGACCAAGATTTGTGAACTGGGTAAAGCTACCTACTACATAAGGAGCCGAGTGCGAGTGTCCACACAAACATCAGCTCGAGATACTTTTCTCTCCACCGTGGGATGAGGCAGGGATGTCCCATGGCTGCCCTGCTGTTTGCACTCGCGATTGAGCCATTGGCCATCGCATTAAGAAGTTCGGGGGTATGGAAAGGAATAGTGGGGGGGGGGGTGGGGGTGGGGGGGGTGGTAGAGCATAGAGTGTCCTTATGTGCCGATGACTTGCTGTTATACGTGCCGGAACCGAGTGTCGATAGGGGAATGTTGAAGCTGCTTCGAGTGTTTGGGTCTTTCTCGGGGTAAATCTAGACAAGAGTGAGTATTTTGTGGTGTCTCGGCTGGGGGTGGGGGCAGGGGTGGGGGGGCTGCCATTCCATAGGGCAGGGACTCACTTTAGGTACCTGGGGGTGCAGGTTGCCCGGGAGTTGGGGGGGCTCCTCAGGTACAATATTACTAGTTTGGTGAGGAGAGTGCAAGCTGATCTGGCAAGGTGGGATGATCCCCCTCTGTCACTGGCGGGTCGGGGACAGGCGGTTAAAATGAATGTGTTGCCGCGATTTCTGTTTATTATTCAAAGTCTGCCGATTTTCCTGTCAACGGCTTTTTTCAGAGAGGTTGAGGGAAGGGTTACTTCGTCCATATGGGGAGGGAGGGTGGCCAGAGTTAGAAAGGTGCTGCTACAGAGGGGAAGGCAGGCAGGGGGTTTGGGTCTTCCGAACCTGATTTATTACAACTGGGTGGCGAATGTGGAGAAGTTGCGGAGCTGGGTCAGAGGGGTTGATTCCCAGTGGGCCAGATTGAAGGAGAGTTTGTGCAGGGGGTCGGGATTGAAAGCACTAGCCACAGCGTCGCTCCCGATGGCCCCGGGGAAATACTCAGGGAGTCCGGTAATAATAGCTTCACTGAGAATTTGGATGCAGTTTCGCCAACACTTTGGGTTGGGGGCAGGGTCAAGGGAAATGTCGATTCGGGGGAATCCCAGATTTGAGCCAGGGAAGTGGGATGGAAATTTTCGGAAATGGGAGGAGAAGGGGATTAAGACACTAAAAGATTTGTTTCTTAGAGGTTGGTTTGCAGGATTGAAGGAGCTGGAAGCGAAGTACGGGCTGGGGCAGGGGGAAATGTTGAGATACATGCAGGTTCGAGATTTTGCCAGAAAGGCGATACCGAGCTTCCCGGTAGAGCCGGCCTCCAAATTGCTGGAGGAGGTGCTGACGACAGGGGGACTGGAGAAGGGGGTACTGTCAGCGGTTTACTGGGCTATTTTGGAGGAGGAGAAGGCACAACTGGAAGGGATCAAAGCAAAGTGGGAGGAAGAGTTGGGAGAGGATATGGAGGAGGGGTTCTGGTGTGAGGTACTCCGGAGAGTGAATGTCTCCACCTCGTGCACGAGGTTGCTGATATACAGAGCACAACTCACGAGGGCGAGGATGCGCCGACTCTTTTAAGGAGTAGAAGATGTGTGTGAACGTTGCGGGGGTGGGGTGGGGGGCGGAGGGGGGGCTAATCACGTTCATATGTTTTGGTCCTGTCCAAAGCGAGAGGATTACTGGAAAGAGGTTTTTAGGGTATTTCTAAAGTGGTGCACAGAAAACTGGACCCATAGAAGGCCATATTTGGGGTGTCGGACCAGCCAGGGTTGGAAACAGGTGGGGAGGCAGATGTTGTAGCCTTCGCCTCGTTGATCGCCCGAAGGCGGATCCTGATAGGTTGGAGAGCAACCTCTCCACCCTGTGCCCTGGCGTGGCGGGGGGACTGTTGGAATTCTTGACTCTTGAGAAGGTTAAGTTTGAACTGAGGGGAAGGATGGAGGGGTTCTACAATTCATGGGCTTTATTCATTATGCACTTTCAAGAACTAGATAACATCGAACATTAGTTGGGGCATGTGGGTGGGAGGGTTGGGGGGACGGCGGCTGTGTGTGTTAATGGCGACCATGGGTGATCCCTAATTCCTTTTTGTCATTTGTTTGTGTGAACATGCGAGCTAATGTTTGGGGTTTGGTGGGAGGATGGGATCATTGTTATTGATATGGGGATTGACGTATTTGTAACTGATTATTGTTTATTGTTGGTGGGTGTAAATTTGGGAGAAAATATGAAAAAGGAGGAGAATAAAAAATACTTTAAAAATTTTTTTTAAAAATTGTTAGTCATAATCTCCCTCTCACAAAGCCATGCTGACTATTCCTGATCAAACCTTGCCTCCCCAAGTGGAGACAGATTCTCTCCTTCAGAATTTTCTCCCAATAGTTTCCCTACCACTGGTGAGACTCACTGGTCTATAGCTCTCTGGCTTACTTCTACAACTTCCTTAAATAGTGGGACAACATTAGCTGTTCTCCAGTCCTCTGGCACCTCCCCTAAGACCAGAGAGGAATTAAAAATTTGGGTCAGAACCCCTGCAATCTCCTCTCTCACACCCCACAGCATCCCGGGGCACAATTCATCCGGACTTGGAAATTTATTCACATTTAAGACGGCCAACACTTCCAATACCTTGTCACTCCCTCTGTCAATGTGCTCAAGAATCTCACAGTCTCTCTCCCTGAGTTCCATCCCTACATCCTCATTCTCTTGGATGAAGATGGATGTGAACTATTCATTCAACACCCGACCAATGTCCTCTGGCTGTGCCTCCTTGGTCCCTAATCGACCCTTCTCTTTCCCTGATTATCCTCTTCCCATGGATGTACTTATGGAATATCTTGGGATTTTCCCTATTTTTACCAGCCAGAGCTTTCTCATATCCCCTCTTTGCTCTCCGAATTGTAGTTTTTTAGTTCCATGCTGCACTTTCTGTCCTCCACTAATGCCTCAACTGATTTGCTCCCCTTGTACCTGCGAAAAGCCTCTTTTGCTTCACATTTTATCCTGAACATCTTTGGTCATCCATGGTTCTCTGGGCTTGTTACTGCTTCCCATCACACGAGAGGGAGCAAGTTGGGCCTGTACCCTCCCCATTTCCCTTTTGAACACTCCCCCCCCCCCCCTCCCCCACTATGCTTCTGTAGATTTCCCCACAAGTAGCTGTTCCCAACCTACCTTCTTGGCTGGCCAAACTCTGCCTTATTTTACAAAAATCCACTCTACCCCAATCCAAAATTTGTCCATAACAAGTGTAAATTGTACCATGTTGTGGGCGCTAACATGCTCCCTCCCCATCACCTCAGCCACCTATTCCACAGAATTAGATCCAGCACTGCAATGTCCCTTGTTGGACCCTCTACATATTAACCTAAAAAGTCCTCCTGTGTACATTTTAAGAAGTCCACTCCACCCAAGACCTTAACTCTATGACTATCCCAATTAATGTTGGGAAAGTTGAAATCATCTAATATAACTACCCCATTACTTTTACACACCACTGCGAATTGTTCACATACTTGCTCCTCAAGTTCCCACTGACTATATGGGGGTCTATAATAAACACCTAGCAATGTGGCTACCCCTTTTTAATTCCTAGGCTCTACCCACAAAGCTTCATTTGATGCCCCCTCCAAGATATCATCTCTCCTACTGCAGTAACCGACTCCTTAATTAATAATGCAATGCCTCCTCCTCCTTTAACCCCTCCTCTGTCTTGCCTGAAGATTCTATATCCTGGTATGTTGAGCTGCCAATCTTGCCCCTCCCTCAAACACGCCTCTGTGATTGCTACTGTGTCACTATTCCACTTGTGAATCCTCACACTTAATTCATCCGTTTTACCAGCAATATTTCTGGCATTAAAGGAGATGCCTTCCAGCGTTGCCTTACTCCTTTGAAATGTAATACAGCTGTACTCCCTCTGACTTGATTATTTTTCTGTGTTATGCTGTGTCCCTATTCTGCTAACAGTCTGCGTCCCCTCCCCCGCTGAATCAGTTTAGACTCCTCCCAACAACACTAGCAACCAGCCCGTAAGGATGTTGTTCCAGCTTTGATTCAGATGTAAACCATCCCGTTTGTACAGGTCCCACATTCCCCAGAAACGGTCCCAGTAATCCAGGAATCTAAAACCCTCCATCCTGCGCCAATTCTTAAGCCACGCATTCATCTACACTATTTTCCTATTTCTGTGCTCACGAGCACGTGCCACTGGGAGTAATCCAGAGAGGTCTTGCTTTTTAGTCTACTGCCTAGCTCCCTGAATTCTTGATAAAAGACTTTGGGCTGGATTCTCCGCCGGCGGGATGCTCCATTTTGCTGGCAGCCCGGGGGTTTCCTGATGGCGTGGGGCTGCCCCACAATGGGAAACCCCATTGATCTGCTGGCGTAACGGAGCATCCTGCCGGCAGAGTGAAAGAGAAATGTGGTGTGGCGGGGCGGAGAATCAAGCCTCCAATCCCTCTTTCTACCTATATCATTGGTACAAACATGTACCATGATCTCTGCCTTATCACCCTTCCACTTCTGGATGCCCTGCAACGGTTCAGTTATATCCTGGACTCTGGTACCAGGGAGGCAACACACCATCCTGGAGTCACATTGAACTCCACAGTAGCGTTTATCAGTTTTGCTGTCTATAGAATCCCCTATTACCATTACTCTTCCTCTCTTCTGCCCCTTCGTTACACACAGGCTACTTGTGGTGCCAGCAGCCTGATTCTGTCTGCACCCCCTGTAGAAACCAGCCTCATCAATCTCCAAAAAGGAATACCGATTTGTGAGTGGGACCCCAGGGAATACCTTTTTTTTAAAAGAATTTTTATTAAAGGTTTTCATAAAATATCAGTAACAAAATGAAAAAGGAACCCAACAGGGTTAAGCCTTGAGAGGGTCGGTACAAGGGTTCTTTAGGTGGTGGCAACAGTTCTTAGACTTCCTGGCAGAGCGATAGACATTGGTCAATGGCAGCAGCAACTTGGGGGGGGGGGGGGGGGGGTCACTTTATTATTTTTTGTTTTTGTTATTTACACTGGAGGGTCTGAGGGGGTGTATATATTTGTTGTGTCCCCAGGGAATTCCTGAACTACCTGCCTGTTTATCTTTGGCTGCCTGGTGGTCACCCATTCCTTTCCTTTCTCATATACCTTCGGCTGCGGTGTGACCACCTCTTTAAACATGATATCCACGATGCTCTCAGACTCACGGATGCTCCAGTTTCCCCTGCTGTTGTTCCAGCTCTGAAACCCGAGCTTCCAGGAGCTGCAGGTGGACACACTTCCTGCAAACATGCTGGTCCCGGGCACTGGAAATATGACTGGCTTCCCACATAGTGCAGGATGAGAATACCAAGGCCTTGAATTCTCCTGCCATGTCTAAACCCTTTAAATTTAAAACTTTTGAATACTAATTCCATACTCTTGCTAAAACAGTGACTTACAGTTTAATGTAGTCTTAAATATAGTTCCTCAGGGTAGTGTTCTAGGTCCAACCATCTTCAATTGCTTCACCAATAACCATCCCTCCATCCTAAGGTTAGAAGTTGGGATGTTAACTAAAGATGGCATCATGTTCAGTACCATTCATGACGACTCTGAAGCTGAAGCATTTGGTGTCCAAATGCAGCAAGGCCTGGACAAACTTCAGATCTGTCAAGTGGCAAGCACACAAGGGCCTGGCAATGACCATCTCCAAAAAGAGAGAATCTAATCATCACCCCTTCAATGGCATTACAATTGCTGAATCAGCCATATTAATACTGTGGCTACAAGAGCAGGTCAGATGCTAGGAATTCTACAACAAGTAACTCACCTTCTAACTCCCCGAACCCTGTCCATCATCTCCAAGGCACAAGCCAGGAGTATGATGGAATACTGTCCACCTGCCTGGATTGGGGCAGCTCCAACAACGCTCAAGACGTTTTCCACCTTCCAGGGCAAAGCAGACCACTTGATTAACACTCCATCCACCATTTTAAACATTCACTCCCTTCACCTACACGGTGGCAGCAGTGTGTACCTTGCGCAAGATGCACTGCATGCAGCAACTCACTAATGCTCCTTTGACAGCACCTTTCAAACCCATGACCTCGACCCTAGATGGACAAGGGCAGCAGATACATGGGAACATCACCCCCTGCAAGTCCCTATCCAGGCCACACGCCTGCCTGACTTGGAAATATATCGTCGTTCCTTCACTATCACCAGGTCAAAATCATGGAACTCCCTCCCTAACAGCACTGTAGGTATACCTACACCACATGGATGACAGTGGTTTAATGAGGTGGCTCACTACCACTTTCTCAAGGGCAATTAGGGAAAGGCAATAAATGCTGGTCTCGCCAGTGACACCCACATCCCACAACAAAGTTTTTTTTTAAACTTTGATTTTATCCCTACTAACCTGTCAGAAACATGACGCTCAGCAGGTAAATAGCAATAGGTTCTCTTCCCGCACAGCCTTTTCCTGCTGGCTTCAATATTAAATGGCAGGGTTCTGTATGAGGATGAGGAATCTGTGGGACCCTCTGCAATTTCTGCAAACCAGGGTCCTATATCATCTATCGGATTCCAAAGATATCTTAACCAAGGGTTGAGCAGATGTGCTGCTGCATATTTCCCAACTGAAGCAGTTGGTAACTGGTGGAAAGGGGAGCAGCACCTCATGTGTAATCCACAGTTTCCCTTAGGCCAGGAAAGTCACAACCTCATCAGGCCGAGATTCTCCACCTCCCACCATTCTACTGGATCCTCCCAAAACCACCTCCTGCTTGCTGGAAGCTGTTGAGATTGTCTGACCATTTACTTGATGAAAGCCACTCTGTGCCTCCTTTCACAGCCATTCCAGGCAGGAAGTGAATCAGTTGCCCACAATTCAAGCCCGGGCCTGAGAAATGGGCCCATATGTACATTTTGTAATTGCTTCAGTTGAGACCTACTCTGGAATAAAATGTCCGCCTTAATGTTGCTGCCATGTTTGATCAGATAATGTAGAGGGAGCTTTAACCTTGTGTTTTATCCAATTTCAGACTTATAGTGGGACATGTTAGGGAGCGTTTCGATCCATAAATCTGACTCCAAATATTGAAATTTAAATGTCATGACTACTAACCTACCCTTCACCTTTGGTAACATTCTAGGCTGTATGAGTTATGCTGTTAGAAGTACTCCATTGGTGATCGCTTACTCTGTCCTGTTCTCAGGGTCCATTGTTTGAGGCAGCACATGAGAGTGTCGACCCTCAGCCTTATTATCGGGCATGTCTGACTGACCTGTGCGGCTGTGTTGAACAGACGTGGTGCCTGTGCAACATCCTATCAGCCTATGCCTTCCGTGCCCTGAGAAATGGAATCATCTTAAACTGGAGAAATGAAACACTATGTGGTGAGTGCACAGGTACGATAGTAAACTGGCCAGCGGTTGGTCAGTTGGAGCTTATTTTGGAGAATAGTGAGATATCATGTTTTTTTAACTTCGTAAAACATTCAAAGTGGAGGATTAGCAAACCAAATATGGCACTGAGCCACACAAGGAGATATTAGGATATCTGGCCAAAGGCTCAGTCAAAGAGGTAGGTTTTAAAAAGTGCCTTAACGCATGGTGTTCTTTGAGTTGCTCATTTCAGGATGGTTGGTGTAGTGTTCACAAAGACCAAAAAATAGCTTTAACTGAAACAAAGCTATAAATTGATTCACACTACTAACTTGGATTCGACACGTACTCCTAAAGAATACACAGTTGATTAATAACATCTAAACTGCACTCATTTGCAGCTAATCTCACTACTGGTTTAAACTATGATCTGCATTCACTTACACTATCTGTACTCCTGACTCTCTCCAGCTAACTCCTGCACCCACTCTCCCACAAGGCTTAGCATCACTGCCTTATATAGTTGTAACTGTAGCTCCCTGTCGTGGCTACTCTCAACACTTCATTAACCCTTGTAGTTCTGATCATTATAATACCTCATAAAGGAGGAAATGGAAAGTAGAGAAACCGAGAGCTTTAGGTCAAACATTCCAGAACTTAGGCACAGCCACTAAGAGTCGCCTCCAATTATAGACCAGCTAAGGGCTGAACTCTGCCTTATCTCAGGGATTGGAAATGGGGAATCCGTTTTCCTGCAGTAATGTTTTACCCTTTTCACCTTACTCACAACTTCAGTTGCTCCTCCTGTCTAATAGCAGTGGTGATCCACAGCAGCGAGTAGGTGGTGCTGATCAAAGCCTAGGGCTAACAGGCCTGGAGAAGCTGGGGCTATAGAGCAAGTGTTAGCACCTCTGATATTCTCTCCGAGCTGCACTCGCCTTCACATGTGGGACCAGAACCTCAAATATGTTGGGAGTTACAGGCACCGTCCTGCAACACCCTGCATCAGCGTAACATCTCCAGTGTAAGTTATAACAACATTGCCAACACAAACAGCCAAGGTGAGGAGCTGAGCAGTAACCCTTAAAAACCCTGCCATTGTCCTTCAACACGATTTCTCTCACACACCCTTTTTGTCTTCTCTTCTTTGCCCACTGAACAGAATTGACAGATGAAGTTAAGATAGTGATCAGCCATAATCCAGTTGAATGCCTTGTAAGGGTTGAACAGGCCTACTCCTGTCCATGTATCCTGAAGCTGTTGAAAGTCACTGAGATACTTTACTCCACTAACCAAGTGACCATTCTTTGCTGCAAATGGTGAACATCAGCAGGATCGTTCTCCATTATCGCAACTAAGTTCATTCCTTATCTCGTCCGATTCCAGTACACGTTTTCCAGTGAGGCTGCTGTTAAATGTTCAGGATCAGGAACTCTGTTTTCTTTTTGTTTACTTCCCACTTCCTGACAAACGCAGGCTAATTGCAACACACCAAGTGGATGCCTTTAGCTAAAGAAGTGCAGGACCTAAGACCTTTAGGTCTGTATACTCAGGATCGCAATGGGCAATGCATTTTCCCACTGAGCCAGTGGAGCACCAATTTCAGCAATCATGTTCTGCAATTATGTGATATTAGTAAAATCAGTTGCATAGAATCTGACTAACATCTGTATCTGGGTTAGCTTTTACCCAGGGCACTCTCATTCCGAATGTCACGATAAATAAACAATTCTGTGTTTTCTTTCTCAGGTGCAAGTTGCAACGGGGGCTCGCGTTATAATGAGTGCAGCTGCCCTCAGACTTGTTCCACCCATCTACGGTCAGACATTCGGTGCTCTACTGCCTCCTGTATGCCCGGGTGCCAGTGCCCTGAAGGTAACAAAATAAGCCATACACAGTGTAAGATCAGCTCTCATGTTCAAATGTACACCTGCCCTTCATAGAGCCAGGATCGCAGAAAGACATTCAATCCCTCAACCTGTCATCAGCTCACTTCTCCTTCAATCCATATCGAACCCTGACTCTGTCCCTCTTCTCTAAATGAACCACAGTTCAATTTTCAACCAGTCACCATGCATTGCATAATCAGGCAGCGTATGCCAACAGACCAGATTCACTGCATTATGTGGCAGTTCATACCAACAGCCTCCATTTAATGTTAAGAGTCCGTGCCAAAAGTCTACCATTCGCTGTGTTCTGTGCCAGTCTATAATGGATGGATCGGGGCTGTGCCAATGAAGTATCCTTTTTTCAAATCTCTTTTTATTCTTCTCATTTTCAACATTTTCATTAAATAAACAACAAAAGAAAAAACAAACAAAAACAAATGCAATAACAGTCCCCCAAACACAAACAGCTCAATATACAGACCAAAATATCCACCATACATTCCAGGTAAAAACAAAAATTAACAGTCAATCAGTCAACAGTGTAACTGAAGACAGCAATAACCACCCCCCCCCCCCCACCCATGTTCAATGGTAATCAATTCTCGAAAGTGCAAAAATGAACAATCCCCATGAATTGTAGAACCTTTCCTTCATACCCCTCAGCTCAAACTTCACCTCCTCGAGAGTCAGAAATTCAAGTAGGCCCCTGCGCCAAGCTGAGACACAGAGTGGAGAAGCCGACCTCCGCCCAACAGGACCCACCCCCAGGCAATCAGCGAGGCGAAGGCTAAAATATCTGCCCCGCACATGCCTGCAGCCTGGGCCGGTCTGACACCCCGAAAATGGCTTCAAGGGGCCCAGGCTCGAAGTTCACGTGTACCACCCCCCGAGATGACACTGAAAACCTCCCTCCAATACCTCTCCAGCTTCGGACAGGACCAAAACATATGGATATGGTTTGCGGGGCTCCTCCCACAACGCTCACATATGTCCTCCACTCCCTCCAAGAATCGCCTCATCTTCATCTTCGTGAAGTGCGCCCTATACACAACCTTCAGCTGTATCAGACCCAATCTCGTGCATGAGGTTGAGGCGTTCACCCTCCGGAGCACCTCACACTACAAACTGTCTTCCATAGCCTCCATCAACTCTTCCTCCCACTTGGCATTGATCCCCTCCATGGACACCCCGTCTTCCCCCAAAATCATCCCTTAGATCGCCTACAGCATCCCCTTCTCCATTCCCCCTGCTGCCAATACCTCTTCCAAAAATGAGGGGGCCAGCGCTATCGGGAAGCTCTGAACCACATTCCTAGCCTTCGGAGCTGCACGTACCAATACCCTTCCCCTTGCCCCAGTCCATATTTCTCCCCCAACTCTTCCAACCTCGCAAAACGTCCCCCCAGGAGCAAGTCTTTTAATACCCTGACTCCCTTCTCCTTCCATCTCCGAAACCTCCCATCCAGCTTTCCCGGCTCAAACCTATGGATCCCCCCTAATCGGCATCTCCCCTGACCCAGCCCCTAGCTGAAAATGCTGCCTCAACTGCCTCCAAATCTTGAGTATTGCCACCACCACCGGATTCCCAGAGTACTTGTCCGGAGCCATCGGGAGTGGCGCTGTTACCAACGCCCTCAACCCTGACCCCTTACACAGACCCGCCTGCATTCTAACCCACTGGAACTCCCCCCCTTCCAATCCACCTCCTCACCTTTTCGGCATTCACCGCCCACAGAAATCGTGGCAACACATTCATTTTAATCGCCTGCACCCAACGTGCCAGTGACAGAGGGAAGCTATCCCACCTTGCCAAATCTGCTTTTACCCTCCCCATCAAGCTAGCAAAATTGTACCTACGGAGGCCCCCCCCCCCCCCCCCCCCCCCAGTCCTGTGCGCGACCTGCACCCCCAGATACCTGAGGTGGGTTGCCGCCCTGTGGAATGGCAGCCCTCCCACTCTTGCCCCCACTCTCAGCTGGGAAACTATAAAATATTCACTCTTTTCCAGGTTCAATTTATATCCCGAAAAAGACCCGCAACTTCGGAGAAGTTCCATTAAGTTCCCCATCGACGCACTCGGCTCTGATATATATAATAATCCCCCAGTACTATTTCCTTCCACAACCCCGAGCTCCTTAAAGCGATGGCCAACGGCTCTATTGCTAATGCAAATAACAGAGGGGACATAGGGCACCCCTGCCTGGTCCCCGGGTGCAGTGCAATTTACCCCAAACTCATGTTGTTTGTACGGACGTTCGCCCTTGGTTCCATATATAATAGCCATACCCACTCCGTGAATCTCAGCCTGATCCCAAACCTCACAAGAACGGCCATCGAATACCCCAATTCTACTCGATCATATGCCTTTTCCGCGTCCAGTGCAAATGTAGCGTCATGACTACATTTAACACCGTCCTAATATTTAAGAATAGCTGCCTTCCTTTCGTGAACCCCGTCTGGTCCTCCCCTGTCACCTTGGGGAGGCACCCCCTACAACCCAGCAGTTAGCACCTTTGCAAGTATCTTGGCATCAACATTCAGTAGTGACATAGGCCTGTACGACCCACAATCCATCGGGTCCTTATCTTTCTTTAACAGCAAGGAGATTGAGGCCTGCCCCAATGTTAGCACCCCCTTCCCTATTGCCTCCTCAAACATTCCACCATTAGCTCCGCCAATTTGGACTTAAATGTCTTGTAATATTCCATCTGGCCCAGCCACCTTCCCCGATTCCATGCTCTCAATTGCCGCCTTTACCTCCTATTCCCCCATTGACCTCTCCAGTGTGGCCCTGTCTTCCTCCTCCAGCCTCGGATACTCCAATCCGTCCAGGAACTCCCACATCCCCTGATCTTCCCCCGGTGGCTCCGACCTGTACAGATTTTCACAAAACTCCTCAAACACCTTATTAATCTGGTCCGGGGCTACCACCAATTTTCCCCTCCTATCCCGCACCTGGACAATTTCTCTCCTGCTGCCTCCCTCTGAAGCTGGCCTGCTAGCATGCACCTTCACCCCATACTCATAAGTCGCTTCCCTCACCCTCCTCAGTTGGCGCACCACCTTCTCAGTAGACAATCGATCAAAGCTAGCCTGTAGCTCCCTCTTTCTGTCCAACAGTGCTGCATTTGCATCCCCTGCGTACCTCCTGTCCACTTCCTACATCTCATCTAACAGCCTTTGACGCTCTTCCCTCTCCTCTTTATCCACCTTGGCCTTAAACGATATCACCTCCCCCCTCACTACTGCCTTCAGGGCCTCCCATAACACAGCCTGTGATACTTCTCCTGTACAGTTAAAGCCCTCGTACTCCTCAATCACCCTCCTGATCTTCTCACAAAATCTTCAGTCCCCCAGCAACACCACGTTCATTCTCCACCCCTGTCTCAGCTCTATTCCCTTCTCCAGGACCATGTCCACCCAATACGGCGCATGATCCGAGATTGTTTTCGCCGAATACTCTGATCCCCTAGCCCCAGGTAACAGCGCCTTCCCTACTACAAAGAAGTCTATCCTCGAATAAATCTTGTGAACTGAGGAGAAAAATGAATACTCCTGCTCCCCTTCAAACAAACAAACTCAGTGCCAACACACAAACCCCAGAAAACAGTCTTTGCAACTCCTATCTTGTCCAAATAGGCAACTTCACCCCATTTAACACATATAACAACATGAAATAAAAAATAGAACTATATACAATCTTCCACCCCTCCCCCCGCCCTCAGTCCAAGACCAATCCTCAGTCCCATTTCTGCCCCAGTCCTTCTGCCTTCACAAATGCCTCCGCCACTTCCACCGTCTCGAAATAAAAGTCTTTGAAGTTGTAGGTCACCCTCAACTTAGCTGGGAACACTACGCCAAACCGCACACCACTATTATACAGTGCCATCTTCACTCAGCCAAAGGCAGCCCGTCTCCTCACCAACTCCACTGTTAAGTCCTGGTATATACGTATACCAGCTCTAGCCTACTGGACCTCCCGCTTCTGCTTTGCACAACTCAGGACCTTCTCCTTTACGTGGTGCATATGGAAACAAACAATCACTGCTCTTGGGTGGCTCATTCACCTTTGGTTTAGGCCTTAACAACCTATGAGCCCGATCCAGTTCGTACCGGGACGGATCTTCCCCCTCCCCTACAGCTCCGCCAACATCTGACCAAAGTACTCCGTCGGCTTGGGCCCTCCACCCCTTCAGTCAGGCCCACGATCCTCAGATTTTGCAGCCTAGATCTGTTTTCCAGGTCCATCTTCGCTCGCAGACCTTTGTTGGCCTCCACCACCCTCTGCAGCTCCTCACCCATTGAGGTGAGCTGATCACTGTGTTGCGACAAGGCCTCCTTCACTTCTTTCAGTTTCTTACCCTGCTCCCGCACCTTGGCCGATGTTTTTGACACCGCCGCCTTCATCAGGGTAGTCGCCTCCTCCCTCAGCACTTACAATGCAGCCATCATCTCCTTCCTCATCACCTCCATGTGCTTTACAAATTGTTTTAAAATTCCGAAACCATCACCTCAGTCATCTTTTCTGCCGTGAACAGTGTGGCCCCAACCAGCGATCCAGCCTCCGCCAACTTTCCAGTTGCCGAGCTGACCCTTTCGCTCGATGGCGAACCTTCACTCGCCCCTCCTTCACAGCGGATTTCTTTTGGTTTTTAGGCATCCTCCTCCTTCCTTATGACTTCCTGCACTTATGTAATGTAGAGTTGCCCCTGGGACCGGGCATTAAATTCTAAAAAATCAAGCCTCGGGCAGGAGCCACCCAACGTGCGACTTCCTCCTACATGTCGCCACCAGAAGTCACCAATGAAGTATTCTATACCCACTGCCTCTGCATTGACTGGCGGCCTATACAAATTGAGGGCTAATTGTCAGTGCTGGTGGCAAATTAATAGGAGCCAAATACCAGCACTCGTGTAATGAGGAACTGTATTACATTTAATTTGACAAGATACAAACTTTGCAAAGCCATGTCAATTTTCCATCAACAAAAATGTATATTTTCCGGGCACCCCCACTGAGGGTGGACCTTTACCCCCCCTCTCGGCAGCGGAATTCTCAATTTCCCGTCAAAGTCAGTGAAGTTTTGAATAGCTCACTGCATTCTATGGCTCTGCCCCCATCGCGATGGAACTATGAAATATCGTCCCAGTATCCCCTTTGGCTCAGCATCCATTTTTTCGCCCTGTATGCCTCTAATGCACCAAGGGATGTTTTGTTTTGGTCTGTTGCCGGAAATCGGAACCAGTGAGGGAAATTTGAGGTCCCGGTAAAATAGCAAATTGTGCACCCCAACATCTGTCGGAAAATAGCTTGCAGTTAACAGTCGGAAATAAAATAATTCGCATTTTACATTCAATGTTTTAATATATGAAACTATATTTGGTGCTTCCACTTGACCTAAATTGGACCAATCTGAATATTATCAATTAAGAGAATAATCTGAGTACAAAGTTGGTTTGGAAACCATTTGGATGAAAACGTTTAACTCGTGGCTTACTAGCCATCAAGAAGAAGCATTGAATTGTTTCTCCAGCTTATTTTTTCAATTCTATGCACCCAGTTACCAAAATAATCAGCACAGCAGCTCCAGTAGCTAGAGTTCAAAACCACAAAAGTAGCTAGGTTTCTACCCAGTCACAAATCTGCAACTGGATTCAGTTTAATATATCAAAATAAATCCCTGTTCAGCCTGGCAGTTTTGAGAGCAACAGAACATGCAGAAAGCTATTTTTCTTCCTGCACCTCAAGTACAAGTCAAAGGAAATACTCCCAAAACAAGATCTATCGAAACGGGCCTCAACCTGCTTGTATTTCTGGGGTTAGGCACTTAGCACCAGTGATTGGGTTAAAGGGAAGAAATTTGAATGCTTAAAGATACATTGCTTATTTCTTGTACAAATCACGGTACATTTTCCCAAATGCTTTGCATGAGATGTGCAGGTTAGGTGGATTGGCCATGATCATGCTAAATTGCACCTTAATGTCCAAAAGATGTGATCATTACGGGGATGGGGTGGGGGAGTGGGCCTGGGTATAGTGTTCTTTTGGACTTGATGTGTCGAATGACCTCCTTCTGCACTGTAAGGATTTTAGGTCATTTCTATGACTGGAAACAACATATACTTGCATTTATGTAGCACCTTAAACCTCCCGAGGTGCACCAGGGTCTTGCAGAGACTAAATGGATGCTGAACAGAAGGCGATTAGGAGGGGTAGACAAGAGCTCAGTCTAAGGGGGTCTGAAAGGAGGGAGAGGAAGTGAAGAGGTTTAAGAAGGGAATTACATAACCTGCGACCAGGCAGCTGAAAGCATGCCCACCAATGGTGGGTAAAAGGGAGGGAGCTGTTTCACAAAAGGCTGGAGTCATAGGAACAAGAATTGGTGGAATGCTTGTTATATTGAAGGAAATTACAGAAATAGGGACATGACCACAGCTTACAATGACGTTTTCAGCTTCAGTTAAACTAAAATTGGATCTCCTTAAATTTACAAGGAAACTTTGTTGCAGCTGGTGTGTCAACACATTATGGGCAGAATTTTACACCCCCCCACCTTGTCCCCCCCCACCAAGGCAGGTTCAGATGGGGGGAGAGTGTAAAGTAGCATGGATGGTAGTTCCTCTGAGATCCCATCCGTCTTGACCCAGACACAGTTACATGGTAGGCCAGGCAGGGCCTTGGGCAGGAAACTAATCCTTTCCCCTAATACAGGCCATTTCCCACCCATCCTCAATTTTGAGGCGGCGGGTGCAGGTCAGAGGAGGATGGGAAACCAAAAAAGAAACAATTCTCCGACTTGGGCTCGAGGTGGGTGGGTCGGGGGGGGGGGGGGGGGGGGGGCGGTTGGGGGAGGGCTCCTCACTATGAAGGCGCTTTAAGATTTGGGGCAACCTCCCCTCAAGACCTGGGTACTCCGGCCCTCCCTCCCAACCCCCAAGGGCATCCCTCCTCCCCCTGGTGGGTGCATGTTACACACCGACTCTCAGGATGGCGAGCAAAAATTCTGCATAAAGTGTAATCTGTTTTTTTGGCTGTGAGATGTTTTGAAGTCTGTAGTATTGTTGAAAGGCTTATGACTCTTTTGCTCTGAAGTGATTGGGCAGAACCTGAATTCCCTTCTACATCAATCTATTTCCATGTCTGCAATGGCTGGTGTGATATCTCGGTTATATCTTCAGTGAATTATTCATGGTCAACTTATATTCCTGGTTCCTCAGGTATCTTTTTTGTTTCTTCCCAAGTTTTGCTGAATGAGATAAGAACATAAGAACAATAACTAGGAGCAGGAGTAGGCCATCTGGCCCCTCGAGCCTGCTCCGCCATTCAATGAGATCATGGCTGATCTTTTGTGGACTCAGCTCCACTTTCCGGCCCGAACACCACAATCCTTAATCCCTTTATTCTTCAAAAAACTATCTATCTTTATCTTAAAAACATTTAATGAAGGAGTCTCTTCTGCTTCACTGGGCAAGGAATTCCATAGATATACAACACTTTGGGTGAAGACGTTCCTCCGAAACTCAGTCCGAAATCTACTTCCCCTTATTTTGAGGCTATGCCCCCTAGTTCTGCTTTCACCCGCCAGTGGAAACAACCTGCCCGCATCTATCCTATCTATTCCCTTCATAATTTTATGTGATTCTATAAGATCCCCCGTCATCCTTCTAAATTCCAACGAGTACAGTCCCAGTCTACTCAACCTCTCCTCGTAATCCAACCCCTTTAGCTCTGAGATTAACCTAGTGAATCTCCTCTGCACACCCTCCAGTGCCAGTACGTCCTTTCTCAGATAAGGAGAACAATACTGAACACAATATTCCAGGTGTGGCCTCACTAACACCTTTTCCAGCATAACTTCCCTAGTCTTAAACTCCACCCCTTAGCAATGAAGGACAAAACTCCATTTACCTTCTTTTTTTAAAAAAATATTCCATTTGCCTTCTTAATCACCTGTTGCACCTGTAAACCAACTTTTTGCGACTCATGCACTAGCACACCCAGGTCTCTCTGCACAGCAGCATGTTTTAATATTTTATCATTTAAATAACAATCCCTTTTGCTGTTATTCCTACCAAAATGGATAACCTCACATTTGTCAACATTGTATTCCATCTGCCATACCCTAGCCCATTCACTTAGCCTATCCAAATCCCTCTGCAGACTTCCAGTATCCTCTGCACTTTTTGCTTTACCACTCATCTTAGTGTCGTCTGCAAATTTGGACACATTGCCCTTGGTCCCCAACTCCAAATCATCTATGTAAATTGTGAACAATTGTGGGCCCAACACTGATCCCTGAGGGACACCACTAGCTACTGATTGCCAACCAGAGAAACACCCATTAATCCCCACTCTTTGCTTTCTATAAATTAACCAATCCTCTATCCATGCTAATACTTTCCCCTTAATGCCATACATCGTTATCTTATGCAGCAACCTTTTGTGTGGCACCTTGTCAAAGGCTTTCTGGAAATCCAGATATACCACATCCATTGGCTCCCCATTATCTACCGCACTGGTAATGTCCTCAAAAAATTCCACTAAGTTAGTTAGGCACGACTGCCCTTTATGAATCCATGCTGTGTCTGCCCAATGGGACAATTTCCATCCAGATGCCTAGCTATTTCTTCCTTGATGATAGATTCCAGCATCTTCCCTACTACCGAAGTCAAGCTTACTGGCCTATAATTACCCACTTTCTGCCTACCTCCTTTTTTAAACAGTGGTGTCACGTTTGCTAATTTCCAATCCGCCGGGACCACCCCAGAGTCTAGTGAATTTTGGTAAATTATCACTAGTGCATTTGCAATTTCCCTAGCCATCTCTTTTAGCACTCTGGGATGCATTCCATCAGGGCCAGGAGACTTGTCTACCTTTAGCCCCATTAGCTTGCCCATCACTACCTCCTTAGTGATAACAATCCTCTCAAGGTCCTCACCTGTCAGCCTCATTTCCATCAGTCACTGGCATGTTATTTGTGTCTTCCAATGTGAAGACCAACCCAAAAAACCTGTTCAGTTCCTCAGCCATTTTTCCTGATCTCCCATTATTAAATCTCCCTTCTCATCCTCTAAAGGGCCAATATTTACCTTAACCACTCTTTTTTGTTTTATATATTTGTAGAAACTTTTACTATCTGTTTTTATATTCTGAGCAAGTTTACTCTCATAATCTATCTTACTCTTCTTTATAGCTTTTTTAGTAGCTTTCTGTTGCCCCCTAAATATTTCCCAGTCCTCTAGCCTCCCACTAATCTTTGCTACTTTGTATGCTTTTTCCTTCAATTTGATACACTCCCTTATTTCCTTAGATATCCACGGTCGATTTTCCCTCTTTCTACCGTCCTTCCTTTTTGTTGGTATAAACCTTTGCTGAGCACTGTGAAAAATCGCTTGGAAGGTTCTCCACTGTTCCTCAACTGTTTCACCATAAAGTCTTTGCTCCCAGTCTACCTTAGCTAGTTCTTCTCTCATCCCATTGTAATTTCCTTTGTTTAAGCACAAAACATTAGTGTTTGATTTTACCTTCTCACCCTCCATCTGTATTTTAAATTCCACCATATTGTGATCGCTCCTTCCGAGAGGATCCCTAACTATGAGATCATGAATCAATCCTGTTTCATTACACAGGACCAGATCTAGGACTGCTTGTTCCCTCGTAGGTTCCATTACATACTGTTCTTGGAAACTACCGTGGATACATTCTTTTTTTTTAAAAATAATATTTTATTGAAAATTTTTGGTCAACCAACACAGTACATTGTGCATCCTTTACACAACATTGTAACAATACAGATAATAATGACCTTTTTTAATTTAAACAAAAACAACAACAAATAAATAAATATTAAATAACAAAAAATAAAAACTAGCCCTAATTGGCAACTGCCTTGTCTCAGGCCACCCCCCCCCCCATCCCCCCCCATTCCCCCCCCCCCCCAAGTCCTGGGCCGCTGCTGCTGCCTTCTTTGTTCTCCCCTATCTATCTTTCCGCAAGATATTCGACGAACGGTTGCCACCGCCTAGTAAACCCTTGAGCCGACCCCCTTAGGACGAACTTAATCCGCTCTAACTTTATGAACCCCGCCATATCATTTATCCAGGTCTCCACCCCCGGGGGCTTGGCTTCTTTCCACATTAGCAATATTCTGCGCCGGGCTACTAGGGACGCAAAGGCCAAAACATCGGCCTCTTTCGCCTCCTGCACTCCCGGCTCTTGTGCAACCCCAAATATAGCCAACCCCCAGCTTGGTTCGACCCGGACTCCTACTACTTTCGAAAGCACCTTTGTCACCGCCATCCAAAACCCCTGTAGTGCCGGGCATGACCAAAACATATGGGTATGATTCGCTGGGCTTCTCGAGCACCTCGCACACCTATCCTCCACCCCAAAAAATTTACTGAGCCGTGTTCCAGTCATATGTGCCCTGTGTAATACCTTAAACTGAATCAGGCTTAGCCTGGCGCACGAGGACGACAAGTTTACCCTGTTTAGGGCATCTGCCCACATCCCCTCCTCAATCTCCTCCCCTAGCTCTTCTTCCCATTTCCCTTTTAGTTCGTCCATCATAGTCTCCCCTTCGTCTCTCATTTCCCTATATATATCCGACACCTTACCATCCCCCACCCATTTCTTTGAGATGACTCTGTCCTGCACCTCTTGTGTCGGGAGCTGCGGGAATTCCCTCACCTGTTGCCTCGCAAAAGCCCTCAATTGCATGTACCTGAATGCATTCCCTTGGGGCAACCCATATTTCTCAGTCAGCGCTCCCAGACTCGCAAACTTCCCATCCACAAATAGATCTTTCAATTGCGTTATACCTGCTCTTTGCCACATTCCATATCCCCCATCCATTCCCCCCGGGGCAAACCTATGGTTGTTTCTTATCGGGGACCCCCCCAGTGCTCCGGTCTTTCCCCTATGTCGTCTCCACTGTCCCCAAATCTTCAGTGTAGCTACCACCACCGGACTCGTGGTATAGTTCCTTGGTGAGAACGGCAATGGGGCTGTCACCATAGCCTGCAGGCTGGTCCCCCTACAGGACGCCCTCTCTAATCTCTTCCACGCCGCTCCTTCCTCCTCTCCCATCCACTTACTCACCATTGAAATATTAGCGGCCCAATAATACTCACTTAGGCTCGGTAGTGCCAGCCCCCCCCTATCCCTACTACGCTGTAAGAATCCCTTCCTCACTCTCGGAGTCTTCCCGGCCCAAACAAAACCCATGATACTCTTTTCTATCCTTTTGAAAAAAGCCTTCGTGATCACCACCGGGAGACACTGAAACACAAAGAGGAATCTCGGGAGGACCACCATCTTAACCGCCTGCACCCTCCCTGCCATTGACAATGCTACCATATCCCATCTCTTGAAATCTTCCTCCATCTGTTCCACCAACCGCGTCAAATTTAGCCTGTGCAATGTGCCCCAATTCTTAGCTATCTGGATCCCCAGGTAACGAAAGTCTCTTGTTACCTTCCTCAACGGTAGGTCTTCTATTTCTCTACTCTGCTCCCCTGGATGCACCACAAACAGCTCACTCTTCCCCATGTTCAATTTATACCCTGAAAAATCCCCAAACTCCCCAAGTATCCGCATTATTTCTGGCATCCCCTCCGCTGGATCCGCCACATATAGTAGCAGATCATCCGCATATAAAGATACCCGGTGTTCTTCTCCTCCCCTAAGTATTCCCCTCCATCCCTTGGAACCTCTCAGCGCTATCGCCAGGGGCTCAATCGCCAGTGCAAACAGTAATGGGGACAGAGGACATCCCTGCCTTGTCCCTCTATGGAGCCGAAAATATGCCGATCCCCGTCCATTCATGACCACACTCGCCACTGGGGCCCTATACAACAGCTGCACCCATCTAACATACCCCTCTCCGAACCCAAATCTCCTCAACACCTCCCACAGATAATCCCACTCCACTCTATCAAATGCTTTCTCGGCATCCATCGCCACTACTATCTCCGTTTCACCCTCTGGTGGGGCCATCATCATTACCCCTAACAACCTCCGTATGTTCGTGTTCAGCTGTCTCTCCTTCACAAACCCAGTTTGGTCCTCATGAACCACCCCCGGGACACATTCCTCTATTCTCATTGCCATTACCTTGGCCAAGACCTTGGCATCTACATTGAGGAGGGAGATTGGTCTGTAGGACCCGCATTGTAGCGGATCCTTTTCCTTCTTTAAAAGAAGCGATATCGTTGCTTCTGACATAGTCGGGGGCAGTTGTCCCCTTTCCTTTGCCTCGTTAAAGGTCCTCGTCAGTAGCGGGGCGAGCAAGTCCAAATATTTTCTGTAAAATTCAACTGGGAATCCGTCCGGTCCCGGGGCCTTTCCCGTCTGCATGTTCCTAATTCCTTTCACCACTTCTTCTACCGTGATCTGTGCTCCCAATCCCATCCTTTCCTGCTCTTCCACCTTGGGAATTTCCAGCCGATCCAAAAACTCCATCATTCTCTCCCTCCCATCCGGGGGTTGAGCTTCATACAATTTTTTATAAAATGTCTTAAACACTTCATTCACTCTCTCCGCTCCCCGCTCCGTCTCTCCATCTTCGTCTCTCACCCCCCCTATTTCCCTCGCTGCTCCCCTTTTCCTCAATTGGTGTGCCAGCAATCTGCTCGCCTTCTCTCCATATTCATACTGTACACCCTGCGCCTTCCTCCATTGTGCCTCTGCAGTGCCTGTGGTCAGCAAGTCAAATTCCACATGCAGCCTTTGCCTTTCCCTATACAGTCCCTCCTCCGGTGCTTCCGCATACTGTCTGTCCACCCTCAAAAGTTCTTGCAACAACAGCTCCCGTTCCTTACTCTCCTGCTTCCCTTTATGTGTCCTTATTGATATCAGCTCCCCCCTAACCACCGCCTTCAACGCCTCCCAGACCACTCCCACCTGAACCTCCCCATTGTCATTGAGTTCCAAGTACTTTTCAATGCATCCCCTCACCCTGAAGCACACCCCCTCATCCGCCATTAGTCCCATGTCCATTCTCCAGGGTGGACGCCCTCTTGTTTCCTCCCCTATCTCCAAGTCTACCCAGTGTGGGGCATGGTCCGAAATGGCTATAGCCGTATATTCCGTTCCCCTCACCCTCGGGATCAATGCCCTACCCAACACAAAAAAGTCTATGCGTGAATAGACTTTATGGACATAGGAGAAAAACGAGAACTCCTTACTCCTAGGTCTACTGAATCTCCACGGGTCCACCCCTCCCATCTGCTCCATAAAATCCTTAAGCACCTTTGCTGCTGCCGGCCTCCTACCAGTCCTGGACTTCGACCTATCCAGCCTTGGTTCCAACACCGTGTTAAAGTCTCCCCCCATTATCAGCTTTCCGGTCTCTAGGTCTGGGATGCGTCCTAGCATTCGCCTCATAAAATTGGCATCGTCCCAATTCAGGGCATACACGTTTACCAACACCACCATCTCTCCCTGTAATTTGCCACTCACCATCACGTATCTGCCCCCGTTATCCGCCACTATAGTCTTTGCCTCGAACATTACCCGCTTCCCCACTAATATAGCCACCCCCCTGTTTTTCGCATCCAGCCCCGAATGGAACACCTGCCCTACCCATCCTTTGCGCAACCTAACCTGATCTATCAGTTTCAGGTGCGTTTCCTGTAACATGACCACATCTGCTTTAAGTTTCTTAAGGTGTGCGAGTACTCGTGCCCTCTTTATCGGCCCGTTAAGCCCCCTCACGTTCCACGTGATCAGCCGAGTTGTGGGGCTTCCCACCCCCCCCCCTTGCCGGTTAGCCATCATCTTTTTCCAGCTTCTCGCCCAGTTCCCACGCAGCTGTATTTCTCCCAGACGGTGCCCCCCCGCCCATCCTTTCCCGTACCCACTCCCCCCTTTCCCCAGCAGCAGCAACCCAGTAATTCCCCCCTCCCCCCCGCTAGACCCCCCGCTAGCGTAATTACTCCCCCCATGTTGCTCCCAGAAGTCAGCAAACTCTGGCTGACCTCGGCTTCCCCCCGTGATCACGGCTCGCCCCGTGCGGCGCCCCCTCCTTCCTGCTTCTCTATTCCCGCCATAATTATCATAGCGCAGGAACCAAGCCCGCGCCTCTCCCTCGGCCCCGCCTCCCATGGCCAACGCCCCATCTCCTCTCCCTCCCCACCTCCCCCCATCACCACCTGTGGGAGAAAGAAAAGTTACCATACCGCAGGATTAATCATACAATCCCTCTTCGCCCCCCCCCCACTCGTCCCACCACTTTGTCCAAATGTTCATTTTCGTAGTCCAATCATTCCAATTTTTCTTCTACAATAAAAGTCCACGCTTCATCCGCCGTCTCAAAGTAGTGGTGCCTCCCTTGATATGTGACCCACAGTCTTGCCGGTTGCAGCATTCCAAACTTTATCTTTTTTTTGTGAAGCACCGCTTTGGCCCGATTAAAGCTCGCCTTCCTTCTCGCCACCTCCGCACT
Organism: Scyliorhinus torazame; assembly: GCF_047496885.1. Taxonomy (NCBI): domain Eukaryota; kingdom Metazoa; phylum Chordata; class Chondrichthyes; order Carcharhiniformes; family Scyliorhinidae; genus Scyliorhinus; species Scyliorhinus torazame. The sequence goes on along the minus strand of NC_092716.1, from coordinate 170,527,919 downwards.
CCAATCTTGATAGACGCGGATCACCGCGTTCTCCCATTTACTACACCGAGTTTTCTTCGCCCATCTAAGGACCATTTCTCTATCCTTAAAACGGAGAAATCTCACCACTATGGCTCTGGGAGCTTCTCCTGCTCTCGATCCTCGCACCATAACTCGGTATGCTCCCTCCACCTCCAACGGACCCGTCGGGGCCTCCACTCCCATCAACGAGTGCAGCATCGTGCTCACATATGCCCCGACGTCCGCCCCCTCCACACCTTCAGGAAGGCCAAGAATCCTCAAGTTGTTCCTCCTTGCGTTATTTTCCAGTGCCCCCAACCTCTCCACAGATCGTTTCTGGTGTGCCTCCTGTATCTCCGACTTCACCACCAGGCCCTGTATATCGTTTTCATTCTCTGCTGCTTTCGCCTTCACGACCCGAAGCTCCTGCTCCTGGGTCTTTTGTTCCTCTTTCAGCCCTTCAATCGCCTGTAATATCGGGGCCAACAACTCTTTCTTCATTTCCTTTTTTATCTCCTCCACGCAGCGTTTCAAAAACTCTTGTTGTTCAGGGCCCCATATGAAACTGCCACCTTCCGACGCCATCTTGGTTTCTGCTTGCCTTCCTTGCCGCTGCTCCAAAGGATCCGCTGCAATCCGGCCACTTTCCTCTCCTTTTTCCATCCGTGTCCAGGGGGAACACCCTTCTGGTTTACCGCACGGTGTTTTCAGCCGTTAAAATTGCCGTTGGGGCTCCCAACAAGAGCCCAAAAGTCCGTTTCACAGGGAGCTGCCGAAACGTGCGACTCAGCTGGTCATCGCCGCACCCGGAAGCCCGTGGATACATTCTATAAACTCCTCCTCAAGGCTGCCTTGACCGACCTGGTTAAACCAATCGACATGTAAATTAAAATCCCCCATGATAACTGCTGTACCATTTCTACATGCATCCGTTATTTCTTTGTTTATTGCCTGCCCTACCATAATGTTACTATTTGGTGGTCTATAGATTACTCCTATCAGTGATTTTTTTGCCTTACTATTCCGGATTTCCACCCAAATGGATTCAACCTTATCCTCCATAGCACCGATGTCATCCCTTACTATTGCCTGGATGTCATCCTTAAATAACAGAGCTACACCACCTCCCTTACCATCCACTCTGTCCTTTCGAATTGTTTGATACCCTTGGATATTTAACTCCCAGTCGTGACCATCCTTTAACCATGTTTCAGTAATGGCCACTAAATCATAGTCATTCACGATGATTTGTGCCATCAACTCATTTACCTTATTCCGAATACTACGAGCATTCAGGTAAAGTACACTTATGTTGGCTTTTTTACCTCTGTCCTGAATCTTAACACCTCGCTCAGTAACCTCTCCTAAGTTATATTTCCTCTTAACTTTTCTCCTAATTTTCCTTGTCGTTGAACTCATATCTTCATGTAACAACCTGCCGCGTCGCTTATCATTCATGTTTTTACTTCCCGTTTTATTCCTTTTAGTATTACTGATCCAATTCACTGATCTCCCCTCAGTCACTGTTCCTTGTACTGTCTTCCTTTTTGATTTTTGACTTTGGCTTCGCTGCCTTACACTTTCCCCCTTCCTGCCTTTTGTTTCTGTCCCTGCTTTACTACCTTCCAACTTCCTGCATCGGTTCCCATGATGCTAATCCTGCTCCATCTCTCTCTGGACTCTGCTGAAGTTTCTTTCTTTTGGTTGCTGCACAAATTTCTTTCAGTTTCTATTTAGTTTACTGTAAGTTAGCAGTGAAACTGTCTCCTATATCAGAACATCAAAAGAATGTTGTTTATCCCGTTCAAAGTACGTGTCACCTTTTATTTGAATAAAAATGTTTTAAGGTCTTCAATATGTTCAGTGCGATGTGATCTTGCAGCTAATAATTTCATCAGAAGTTGGCAACAGCTGGACAGTAAGTCCATCCTTAAGGTCTTCCCGGAAACTGTTTTGAAGTTTGGATGTTCAAATGTTTTAAAATCGTCATAAACAGAGACCAAAGCAGACCAGTTAGCTTATTTTACTACCTCCATATTTTGGACTTTTTAATTCAGTATAAAAATGGATCCTTGGGACACATGCCAACCCAAATGCTACCAATCCAAAAAAACAAACATTTATTCGACTCTTTATTTTCTGTCCCACAGTCTCTTCTCTATCTTTACAGCTACATTCCTTACAATAATACATGCCTTAATTTTTGTATCAAACCCGTTTGATAAATGTCTTTTGGAATTCATCACATGAATCATCTCGGAGTGGTGAAGTGTTACAGTTCACTCGGGGAGTCTGAGTTCCTGTAGTCACATTCGCCTTTACATGCATGTTATGCCGTCTGGGGCTATGAATAGTGGTGGCAGAAGCTCCAACTTTCTTCCCATCAAATGGCTAACCAGGAATCTGATCCATTCTTACTGCCTGTCATTGGCTTGTGTTGGAAGGACTTGCAAGTTGATACTCAATCTATTTGGCTGCCTTATGAAAAGTTAAAGAAAATATGTACGGAGACTCTGGATTTATACTTGAAGGCATTGGGTGGAAAAACAATGAAGTTATGCTCAACCTATATAAATGGATTGATAGGTCTTAGTTTTATTACTGTGTCCAATTCTGCGCCACAAATTGAGAAGGATATCGGTCCAGAGGGGTGTTAGAACCTGCCTGCTTACCACTAGCTGGGGATTAATGGCAATCCCACAATCTTTACAGAGTATGACCTTCCCCAATGAGGGGGGGCCGGAGGAATCATTAGCAAGTCCCTGCATAAATAGAGCTGGCCAGTATGGAACCAGCTAGAGAGAAGTGCGCAGTAAGAGAGTACTGCTGCTGCTGTTGCATATATATATATATGTTATTGTAGATAAATGTTATTTCTTTCTATTCTACAAACTCATGCTGGATTCTTCATGGCCCTCACTAAACTGGCGATGAGGGTTAAAGTGAATAGCTGTCTACGCTGCTGAAGCCACCTCCCTGGATTTTTGTTGGATACAGGTTGGAAGTTTTTTTTCTGTTTCATCATGCCTCTTTATGGATGTTTGGATGTCTTTGGTGCTGCGCCGAAAAGTTGGAACCAGTGTGCACAACGGATGCGTTACTATTTCCGAGCAAACAACATCACCGAAAACGAGCGCCTGGTGGTCATTTTGCTCACTGCCTGCAGCCTGCATACGTTTGAGGTGATAAGGAGCCTTACGTACCCAGCTGTGCCAGACACCAATGCATTTGATGAACTTGTGACCTTAGTGGGGCACCATTTTAACCCAACCCCGTCCACGATAGTCCAGCGTTACCGGTTTAATACCGCTGAGAGGACCCCAGGAGAATCCCTTGTAGAGTTACTATCCAGGCTACGCAGGATTGTGGAGTACTGTGACTATGTTGAGAAATGTCAGAAATGTTACACGACCGTTTGGTTTGCGGTATTAACAATGCGGCCACAAGGAGAAAGTTGTTAGCCGAGCCAACATTGACTTTTCAACAGGCCATTCAAATAGTATTATCCCGAAAGAGCGCAGAACGTGGAGTGCAGGAGCTACAGGGAATGGAAGGCACACCTTCCGTCCAAAAGCGTCTCCCCGCACCCTTGTGGTACCTTGGGCGGGGTGGCGTCCGGATCGACGACAGTGGCCGCCAGACGTTCCTCCCCGAAGGGCGCCTCCTCCGGAACCGATGGATGAGGAACCATATCAGTGTCGGACTTGTAGGCGCCGACCCTGTCGCGGACGCCAGTCCTGGGGGCGCCAGAGGTGCCGTCGTTCCGACAGAAACTGGGGCCAGCCCAGGGGCCGTACCTTCCATTTGGATGAACCTGCGGTGACTACTCCCGAGGACGTGGAGACGGAGGATGACTGCCTGCAACTGCATTGTGTGGCAGCTCCCCGTGTGGCCCCCATTAAGGTGACAGTACGGGTCAATGGTCACCAGCTTGAGATGGAGTTGGACACTGGCGCAGTGGTCTCCGCGATAGCCCAGAGGACATTTGACCACATCAAGCAGGGTATACAGACCCTTAAATTAACTGATACACAGGCCAGGTTGGCCACCTACAAGGGAGAACCATTGGACATTGCAGGAACTACGATGACCCCTGTTGTTTATGGATGCCGGGAGGGGCGTTTCCCACTTATCGTGGTGCGCGGCCATGGGCCCAGCCTGTTAGGTCAGGACTGGTTGCGCCAATTGCGGCTGCATTGCCAGCACATCCTCCACACAGGTTCTGGAGGGTTGACTGAGGTACTAGGATGGTACCAAGATATATTCCAGCCTGGTTTGCGGAATATAAAAGGGGCCGTAGCCTGTATCCAAGTCAAACCAGGAGCCATGCCGCGCTATTTCTGGGTGCGCCCAGTGCCTTACGCCTTGCTCGAGAAGGTAAAAGGGGAGCTCACTCGTTTGGAGTCCATTTACGTCATACAGAGTGCGTCTTTCAAGCGAAGGTTTACCTAGGTTATCGGGTGGACCGCAAAGGTTTGCACCCCGTCACAGAGAAGGTGCGCGCAATTCAACAGGCCCCCGCCCCGACTGACACTTCGCATCTTCGTTCTTTTCTCGGCCTCGTAAACTATTACGGGAAGTTCCTCCCCAATCTGGCAACTACGCTGGCCCCGTTGCACCTTCTGCTAAAGAAGAATCACACCTGGGTTTGGGGTCAGCTGCAAGAATCCGCATTCCGGCGGGTAAAACAGCAATTGTCGACGTCTGGGTTACTCACCTACTCTGATCCTGGAAAGCCTCATATGATATTGGGGCTGTCCTGTCCCACAAGATGGAGAACGGGGCCGAGCGGCCGATAGCTTTCGCCTCCCGCATATTGACTGCAGCGGAAAAGAAGCACGCGCAGATTGCAAAGGACGGCCTGGCGGCGGTCTTTGCGGTGAAACGCTTCCACCAGTACGTGTACGGCCGCCACTTCACTATCGTGACTGATCATAAGCCTCTGATGGGAGTTTTCCGAGAGGATAAGCCAATACCGCCTATTGCTTCCACACGGATCCAGCGCTTGGGCTTTGTTGTTCGCTGCCCACGAGTATTCTCTGGAGCATAAACCAGGGACCCAGATAGCGAATGCCGATGCACTGAGCTGATTGCTTTTGTCGACCAACCCCATGTCGACCCCCACGGCCGGTGAGGTGGTTGCAACCCTAAATGTTTTGGACTCCTTGCGTGTATCGGCATCACAGATCCGTGAGTGGACCCAGACGGAGCCAATCCTGTCAAAGGTTCGGAACAGAGTCCTGTATGGTGGGCAACATAGACAGCTCCCAGGCGAGTTGTGGGCATTTTCCTCCAAGCTGTCAGAATTTAGCGTGGAAGACGGTATCCTCTTGTGGGGGATGAGTGTGATTGTCCCGGAAAAAGGCCAGGAACTGATATGAAAGGACTTGCACAATGGGCATCCGAGTGTGACCAAAATGAAAATGTTGGACCAGAGTTATGTCTGGTGGCCAGGCCTCGACACCGACATTGAGAAGGTGCCCAAAACAGCTCCATTTGTCAGGAGCATCAGAAGCTTCTGCCGGCCGCTCCCTTACCTCACTGGGAATGGCCAGGGCGGCCTTGGGCGTGCTTGCATGCGGATTTCACCGGCCCTTTTCATAGATCCATGTTCCTTCTATTAATCAATGACCAGTCTAAATGGTTAGAGGTGCATAAGATGGTAGGCACAACGTTCTGCGCAACAATCGAGAAGATGCGTTTGTCTTTCAGTATGCATGGCCTCCCTGAGGTGCTGGTCACGGACAACGGCACTCCGTTCACAAGTTGGGAGTTTGCGAGGTTCATGAAGATGAACGGCATACGCCATCTTCGCACCGCTCCATACCACCCGGCTTCCAATGGGTTGGCGGATCATGCAGTGCAGACATTCAAACGGGGCCTAAAGAAGCAGTCTTCCGGGTCTATGGACACGGGACTGGCTCGTTTTTTGTTTTCATACAGGACCACTCCACATGCGGTGACTGGGGTAGCTCCTGCGGAACTCCTAATGGGCCGGAGACTTCGCACCCGCCTTAGCATGGTTTTCCCGGACATTGGCGCAAAAGTACGCCGCACTCAAGAACGGCAGGGACATGGCCTTTCTTGGCATCGGCTGATTCGGCAGTTTGCACCTGGTGACCCAATGTTCGTTCGATATTTTGCTGGTGGTGCAAAGTGGGTCCCTGGCATTGTCTTTCGCCGAATGGGCCCTATCTCTTACCAGGTGCAAGCCCAGGGTCGTCTCCAGCGCGAGCATGTAGACCACGTTCGGTCCAGAAGACCATTTCTTCCAAAGATTCCCCGCCCCTGGAGCTCACTTCTACAACCGCAGAGACCAGACACAGTGGAGAGTATTCCTCACAATCTTCCTCTGCTGATGCACTCAAAGCCTGCGCAGGTCATTGCAGAACTGCATGGAGATAGGGATGCCGAGATGACGGAGGCAGTGGACTCTGACTCCAAGATGGAGACACAGGACGCCTCAGAGGGGGAGTCCTCAGTCCCACGGGCCGTGGACGTACAACCATTACGCTGTTCATCACGGAAGCGCCATTCTCCGTCTCGTTACACGCCACCCGATCCAGCGCCTCATGCAAATGGTGTCCGGCCTGAGGCAAAACGAGTCTGACGCCCTCCTTCACCAGGGTCTTCGGTGGATTCCTTGGACTTTGTGGGGGCGGGATGTTATAACCTGTCTGCTTACCACTGGCTGGGGACTAATGGCAATCTCACAATCCTTAGGGAGTATGAGTTTCCCCAATGAGGGGGGGTGGAGAAATAATTAGCAGAGTCCCTGCATAAATAGAGCTGGCCAGTATGGAACCAGCTAGAGAGGAGTGAGCAGTAAGAAAGTACTGCTGTTGCTGTTGTGTATATATATATATATATATATATATGTAATTGTAGTTCAATGTTATTTCTTTCTATTCTACAAACTCGTGCTGGATTCTTCATGGCCCTCACAAAAAGGGGATTTTCCAGATTTTCAGAGATGAGGAATATTAGCTTTGTAGAAAACAGCTGGGATTGTTCGAGAAGGTTAGGGGAAATTTGCTTAGAAATTCTAAGGGAGGCATCCTCTCCTTGCTCAATATCCCCATGCTCTCACTTCTCAGCAGGGGCTTATGGATGCTAGGATCTTGACTTTACACTCCTTAACTCAGGTGCTTATGCCGATTTATATTGTTCCTCTTCCTATTTTCTAGGTCTCTTCATGTATCAGTCGAATTGTTTGCCACCATCACTGTGTCCAACGGAATCAGTCTACGGCCAGAGAGAGGCCTCCTCCCTCCCAAGTTTGTGATGGCATATGGCAGTGGTCTGTTTATATTTGCTATGATTAACTTTACTATGAATCCTCATGGTTTGATGATGGGATGGTTGGTGAGCCTTCACTGAATGGATTTGAACATTACAGCTGGCCTGAGACTGAAGAACATACACTGGAGGATGAATGCCAACTTTTAAGGCCTGTGACTTTGCAAAGTACTTTATATTAGATACCAAAACTGTGAACTACTGATCAACAGATTACTGAACAGAATTTTATTTATTCAGGTAGTACAGCTCCCATATTATTACCTCATTAGAATTGAGAACTACTCTGTACAGTATTGTATAAATCGTATTATTCCTTTAATCAGAATCTTTCTATGGAACATAATAATTGAATTGTTACTGCTTTTGTACATGAAATGAGAGACTGGATTTACATTAAAATACTGTCATTAGTAAGCGTTCCATAACCCTTTGAATGATACTGTTCATACCTTTCTTGGTCTTTTTGGGGGGAAGAATTTCTCTACTCAGTCGGTTTAGCACCATTATGCACGTGCTTGTAAAAGATTATTTCTATTCAATAATTCTAGTGATATTATCTTGAGATGAAATGCTTGTCCTAAAGCAAGTGGAATTCTAGGTATGAGATGGGTGGTACAGTGGTTAGCACTGCTGCCTCACAGCACCAGGGACTTGGGTGACTGTGGAGTTTGCACGTTTTCCCCTGTGTCTGCATGGGTTTCCTCCGGGTGCTCCGGTTTCTTCCCACAGTCCAAAGATGTGTGGGTTAGGTGGATTGGCCGTGCTAAAAATTGCCCCTTAGTTTCCATAGTTGTGCAGATTAGGTGGGGTTACTGTGATAGACCGGGGGATTGGGCCTAGGTAGGGTGTTCTTTCAGAGGGTCAGCGCAGACTGGCTGGGCTGAATGGCCTCCTTGTGCACTATAGGGTTTCTATGATTCTTCAATGTGATGTTGAGGAAGGAATGATTTGTGAAGGTAACGCAACTCATTTTACTTATTACAATCTATGATAATCGCCCTCCTCAACCTTGTTTTTTGCATCAGCCATTTACTTCCCTGCAGGTCTTTCAGCCAAACTCCCATCCCAATTAGACAGAGCGAAGAGTGGGTTTCCCACTGTGGATTAGCTGGCAACTTTGCTTCTTGGAAGAAAAGAATTGGGCAAAATGGGGAGTTCGCATTGGTCATGAATGGTGCTTCCCAATGAGACGTGCGCACCTGAGAATACAGGCCGAGCTCGTCCTATCTGCATTTTGGAGGAAAACCAATTCTGTATTCTGAAGAACATTATGCCACACTCTGACAGAGATCTCTTCAATATAACATCAAGCTATAGCATGAACAGTCCTATATAGGTTCTAGGTTTGTGGTTTTTAGAGCTCTGTGATGGGAACCTCCTGCATTTATCCTACCATTCTACTGCCATTATGGACACAAGCTCTACTCTGGTCATCTTTTCATTGAATGTCATAACAGCCACTTTTATTCAATGGCCCAGATTTTATAGCTGGTTTAAATACGCAGAGATGGGAGAATTCCTGGCTCCACAAACCCAAATTTTGAAAAAAAAAGCCTGCTCAGGTGTCAGGTTTTCAGTCTGGGACTGGACAGACTCGAAGAGGAGGATGACCCAGGAAGAAGTGAAGAAGCTGCCAGGTGCAGAGGCAGGCTGGGTGAAAGTCCAGCCTTGGGGCTCTGGCCCTGTGCCCAAAATTGTAAAACATTGAACATCCCTCCAACCCTGACCCTGCACAGCCTCTCAACTCACACACACTCCCTATGCCCTAGTCATGCTATTTCAAGCTCCCCATTGGTTCCTCATACCTTACATGGCACCTGATGCTCCTCTACCCACCTTCCATGGTCCCTCATAATGTCTATGCCAACTCATGCTAACCCATGTCCCTCAGTCACCACCTCTTTCCCTTAACCCTTTCAGTCCAGCCCACATGGAATCCACCATGGGAAAGCTCAGAAGCCATGCTGACATAAAATAAAGGTATGTCTGTTGATCAAATCACTATTTTTAAAAAAACATTCAGTACATTGAAAACAAACCTTTCTATTCTGCAACCACTTGGAGCTGTCAATCAAACCCCACAATAATGATGTCAGTTTGTTAAATTAGTGATTGCAGCACAAATCTTCAGGCTTTTATCAGCAGACAGAATGAAATATCAAGCACTGATTTTGTTTTTAACTCCACAAGAAAAATGAAGCCCAGCAGCAGAGTGTGCTTTGAGAGTTCCAATGTGTTTTGACAGTTTATTGACAGCTTTATAATAATAATAATCTTTATTGTCACAAGTAGGCTTACATTAACACTGCAATGAAGTTACTGTGAAAAGCCCCTCATTGCCACTTTGACAATTTGTAAGTTTATGCACTTGTGCACAATCATGTCTACTTTTACCAATCCCAAAGGGTGCCTTACCTCTCCCAAAAATCTCCCAGGACCATATCAAAAAGGGTACCTTACCTCTCCAAAGGGGTACCCAGCTATCCAAATGAATCCCCCTAATCTGCACATGGTGAGTTTCACATGTCTGGGCTACAAAAATCCGACTTCAGTGGAGACAGCTGATGATATAAATGGCCAGCTGCCTCCCTAAGATGCGCATGTGTGAACCGCGGCCCAACTGTATTCCTGCGCCCATGTAAATAGGACGTACCGTGTTTGGAGGTGGCACTTTTCGACCATTTCTGCTATTTTCTGTCATGGTGAAACTCTAGGTCAATGCTCCCATTATGCTGCATGGGTGTGCAATCACAAAGCAGCTACCATGCAGGCCTTTTCTGTAATAAATATTAGTGTTTCAATGTTGAAAAATTAAGGACATTTTACGATGAACATGAGGAGAAATTTTTCCCTCAGAGGGTTGGTAGTCTCTGGAATTCTCTTCCTCAAAAGACAGTGGAAGCAGTCTTTGAATATTTTCAAGAATGATCTTGATAGATTCTTGTGATAGATTCTTGATTAACAAGGGGGTGAAAGGTTATTGGGGATAGGCAGGAATGTGGGGTCAGGTTACAATCAGATCAGCTATGATTTTATTAATTGGCAGAGCAGACTCGAGGGGCTGAATGGCCGAACTCCTCCTAATTTGTATATTCATATGTGTGTGTGCACACACAAAGAAATTTAAAGGGACTCTGCACTAAAATGGGATTCGCACAACTAAATTAAGGGAACATTGCTTCCAATCCTGGCCAAGAACAATGGCTGCAAGCATAAGTGTTTCTGTACAAACATTTGCCCAAAGCCTCATATTCTCCCTTGTGCCAGTGGATAAAAAATAGATGTTGCGAGATGAAAAAATGTCCAAGATCTATCTAGTTCATCTCAGCTATCCTGGTAGTTGCAAGATACAATAGAAGTTATTAACTAATGATTGTAATCCGTCCCAATGAATTTGATTATAAAAGACCCAGACATAATGTGAGGCAAACCCTTGTTGAACATTCCTTTGTTACTCTTAGTCAGGAGGCATTCTCTTGATTACCACATATAGACAAGGCACAGGCAGGTCTGCCAACTAGGAGAATACATTAGTGACATACACTTTTCTGCAGATCAATTCATACAGCTCCAAATTCATGCTACTTCACATTTAAGACAGTACATGTGCTTAATTCTTCTTTCCCCAGCACTTCTCCTTGTTGTACATTCAGGGTTTGGGAGGTCTTAAGCCTAACCTTGTATTCTTCCCATGTGCTAGCTTAGTGGCCAGAGACTGAAACGTGGCTGGCTTATGTATTCATTTGTGAGATTTTTTGGGAAGTGCCTATGTTTGGTGGTGGTGTGTTAACAGTTCACTCAGGAAATCAAAGTTGCTGGGCCAACATGTACTAGTGGTGGCATGGTCGCACAATGGTTAGCACCGTTTCTTCACAGCGACATGGTCCCAAGTTCAATTCCCACTTGGGTCACTGTCTGTGTGGAATCTGCACATTCTCCCCGTGTCTGCGTGGGTTTCCTCCAGGTGCTCCGGTTTCCTCCCACAAGTCCCGAAAGATGTGCTTATTAGGTGAATTGGACATTCTGAGTTCTCCCTCTGTGTACCTGAACAGGCGCTGGAATGTGGAGACCAGAGGCTTTCCACAGTAACTTCATTGCAGTTATAATGTAAGCCTACATGTGACACTAATAAAGATTATTATACACGTTGTTGTCTGGAGTTATAGATAGTGATGGTGGAGGTTCCACTCTTCTTGGTGCCCTTGTTTAACATCAGCTTAACTCTGGTTTCTGCAAGAACTGCCTGTGCCAGAGCCTTCGTAATTGGGTGTGCAGGCATTGTGTTTCAATTGTCTGTGTGTTCGGGGGCTTTACTGCAGGTCTGTTAAAAGCTGCCATATCCATGAATGTACTGCAAATGCAGATAGGTAGGTTCCTATACTTGCTTCACAATCTGCAGCACACCAGCTGACATGATCCCCAGTCATGCACAGCAATTGCACCTCCTGCAAACACTCTTCTTTTAAAGCAGCATCCACAAAGAGTGGAAAACAGGGGAATGGGCTATTAAAATCATTGAGGTTACTTAATGCCGGAAAACTGACAGCAACTCATTGTTGAATTTTAACCTAACCTACTGAACAGGTAGCTAGGCCATTTGTCTCAAGTCATCGTTGGACCTGACTGTAATAATTATTGGTGTCCTGAGCGAGGAAGCCACCGTGGCTTTCCGAGCAAGAAGAGGCAGTGGAAGAGGAGCCAAGACCAGGTGAGGTCTAAACAGGTACCTTTCTTTCACTTTCATTCTAGGACCATGAGAAATGGAAGACAGTTATTAAATGTGTTCTGACATTAGGCTATCATGCACTACAATTTATATTTGGCACTCATTGCCCCGATCAGATCCTGCCCTGATGATGTGCTTAATTTCTCTGTGCTAACCAATATTTCTCTCCACTGAATGGTTTACAATCAGAAAAGAATTGTGTGACACAGAAGGTGGCCACAAGTCTGTCATGATGTTGTGGGGTGTCGCTTACAGTTTGGTAGATCTGGAGAAGTCTATGTGGTCAGATATAGGTTAATTGCACGTCTTTATTGACTCTTAGAACTATTAACAAATACCCAAGCAAAATGTACAAGTTAGGAACTGTCTCCATGGTAGCTGATATACACTGCTCTGTCCAACACCAGGCGGACCCTGAGTGCAGACCATGTGTTCTCTCACATCACTCTGTGGCCAGTACTGTACTCAGTCCTACATTAGCCCCATATGTGTCAGACCCTAATACTACACGTCTTTATTCACTCTGAAAGAGATATCTGCTTAGTCCCATTCTCCTTTCCCCATTTAGTTTTTCCTATTTTCAACATTTGTTCATTTCCAATTTAAAAGCCAAAGTTCTACTGTAAAAATGGGCAATTATTCACTGCATGGTGTGCTCTCAACATCATACTACACATTTGTCTGTTATTTTGTGTTTGTCTTGGGATAGCTTGGTTTCTTAATCTAGAAGGAATCTTACTGAAGGCAATGGTCATTCATTCAAAATACCTATATTTATATCACTATTTAGCATCACTAGGTTACAGAGCATCAGGACATAGCTACAGCTTCTTTCTAAGTTGCTTCCCACTTATCTTCTCTCATGGTGTAATATCACGATGACATAGCTCCTTATGCAGTACTCAGTAGCTATTATTAGAGTTAACCCTTTACTCACCAACTACCATGCCCCCCCGGCCCTTATCGCCATATTCTGCACACATCTGCCTCCAACTTGGCAGCAAGTTTCAGTTTATAGCAAATTTTCTTGTGAAAACTATCTTTTGATGTGCTCATCCAGAGGCACCTCGATTGCAACAGTGATTTATCTATGGGATGTGGGTGTTGCTGGCTAAGCCAGTCATCCCTAATTGCCCTTTAACTGAGTAGCTTGCTAGGCTATTTAAGAGTCAACCACATTGCTGCAGATCTGGAGTCACATCCAGGCCAGACCCGGTCAGAATGGTAGATTTTCTTTCATAAAGAACATCGGTGAACCAGATGGGTTTTCAACAACAATCAATAATGGGTTCATGGCCATCATTAGACTTTTAATTCCACCATTAGACTTTTCATTCAAAATTTTTATTGAATTCAAATTTCACCCTCTGCCACACTGCGATTTGAACACAGGTCCCCAGAGCATTACCCTGGATCTCTGGATTGCTAGTCCTATGACAATATGGCATTACCTCCCCGTAGTTTGCTGCCATTATATGTAAGGTATACTATATTTGTGCAGATATAGGTATTTTGTCTGTGATGTTTGGGATTGGGCCGCGATTTGTGGAGCGGGCACAGTTATTGTCTTGAGAGCCGAGGGCAAGATATCCTGATATCCAGGTAAACATCATAGCACATACATACATATATACTGATGGACAGATCAACGGACCAATCAACACACGCAACACGACAGCCAATCACAGGCAAGAGCATACACAGTACAAAACAGGGAACACGACACTTCCTGGGGACTCGAGGACGAGACAGCTCAGGGCACGGAGCTCATAGCAAGCCAGTCAGACATCCACCATGTGCTGAGTGCCACGACAGGATAGAATTAGGAGTAGGTCCACAGATTCAAGGGTTATGATCGAACCTCAGTAAACAGTATACGACTGTAAATAGATGTTTGAAATAAAACTGAGTTGTACCATTCGCAACCGTGTTGGTTCATCTGTGTAGCAGAATACCCAACACTTCATAGTACCAGGAGTAACTGTGGTACCTACCTACAAATCCTCCGGAATCTGCCATCCTGCGCCATGGACACCGTCAACACACCGCAGCCGCTGCAAGTCACTGGAAACCTCGGTGTTAATTGGAAGCTGTTCAAACAGCGCTTCCAGCTCTTTCTGGAAGCCAACGAAAAGAAGAGCGCCTCGGACACCAGAAAGATCGCAATCCTCCTCACCACGGCAGGTCAACACGCCATCCATGTCTACAACTCCCTGGTGTTCACGGAAGGTGAAAACAAGACCAAGTACAAGACCGTTCTTCTCAAGCTCGACCAACACTTCAACATCGAGGTCAACGAGAGCTTCGAGAGGTATCTCTTCCAGCAGCGCCTGCAAGGTAAGGATGAGCCCTTTTAGTCATTCCTTACGCATCTCCGTATCCTCGCGCAGTCCTGCGGTTACGACACCACCTCCGATTCCATGATTCGGGACCAGATCATTTTTGGGGTCACCTCGGGCACCCTACGCCAGCAGCTCTTAAAAAGAAAAGGCCTCACCTTCGCCTCCGCAATCGAAGCCTGTGTCCTGCACGAAAACGCGACTAGCCGCTATACCCAGTTTCAGGTGGCCGAATCAGCGCGGCAGGGGTCCTACGCGGCCGGATCGGCGAGGCAGGCGTCCTACAAGGCCAAATGGGTCCAGGCGATCGGGTTCCTCCCGGCCCGCGGCCCAGACGAGGGTGGCCATTTCGCGCGCTTTTCGAGGCCTCCCGCGCTTGTGCGCGCCAAAAATGACGGCAACACTGAGGAGCGTGATGCGCAGGCGCGCTCGACGCAAGACTGAACTGCGCATGCGCGGTGGCGCAACGAACGCCATGACGTCACGAAGTGCGACAACTGTGGAGCCACACATTTAAAGCGGCAATGTCCCGCAAGAACCCGACAATGCCTCCGCTGTGGCAAGGTGGGCCACTATGCTGCCTGCTGTCGAGCAGCTCAACCTGCCAATGTTCCACAATTCCGACAACCTCGGAGGGATGTGCGGGCCATTCAGCCTCCTGACTACGAGTCGTGCCCAGACGATATCCAGACCAGTGACACAGATGACCGGGACGCCTTCCGTGTTTCGGTCATTGATGGGAATCGAATGTCTCCAGCCAGGATCCACCAGCCGATGCAAGTTAACACTGTCAATCCAGGTGATGAATGGTGTGTTACCCTAACGGTCAACCGATCACCGATAACATTCCGTCTGGACACTGGCGCCTCCGCCAACCTCATAGCATGGTCAGCCTTCTACGCCATGAAGGTCAGACCACCAATTCGGCCGTCCCGTTGCAAGATGGTTGACTACAACGGGAACGTTATCCTGGCTATGGGATCCTGCCAGCTCCAGGTGACACACAACTCACAAACGGCCACACTTTCATTCGAGATAGTCGGATCATCGAAGGACTCACTGTTAGGCGCACAGGCATGCAAGACTCTCCACCTCGTGCAACGAGTCCACGCTCTGTCTCCAGAAGGCACATCCGACTTCCCGGATGTAGAGTTCAGGGCACAGCTCCAATCGCTCCTCGCCCACAACCAGGAGGCATTCGAGGGCATGGGAACACTACCCTACACCTACAGAATTCGGCTCAAACCGGTCGCCACCCCGGTCATTCACGCACCTCGCAGGGTCCCAGCGCCACTCAAAGGCTGCCTCAAGCAGCAGCTGCAGGATCTCCAGGACCAAGGGGTCCTATCCCGGGTCACGGAGCCCACGCCATGGGTCAGCTCCATGGTGTGTGTTAAGAAGCCCTCCGTCGAGCTCCGGATCTGCATTGATCCAAAAGACCTCAACAACAACATAATGAGGGAACACCACCCCATACCCAAACAGGAAGACATCACGAGCGAAATGGCCCGGGCTAAAATCTTCACGAAACTGGATGCCTCAAAGGGTTTTTGGCAGATCCAACTGGATCCGTCCAGCCGAATGCTGGGCACCTTCAACACCCCTTTCGGCAGGTTCTGCTACAACAGAATGCCATTTGGCATCATCTCGGCATCCAAGGTCTTTCACAGGATCATGGAGCAGATGATGGAAGGCATCGAAGGGGTGCGCGTCTACGTGGACGACGTCATCATCTGGTCCACCACACCACAGGAGCACATCTATCGTCTCCAGCGCATCTTTGCGCGCGTACTCGAAAACGCCCTGCGCCTCAACCGAGCCAAGTGTTCTTTCGGCCAAACCGAGCTGAAGTTCCTGGGGGACCTCATTTCCCGGTCAGGGGTCCATCCGGATGCAGACAAGGTGAGCGCCATTACAGCCATGCTGCAGCCGGCAGACAAGAAAGCCTTGCTACGCTTCCTAGGCATGGTCAACTTCCTGGGGAAGTTCATTCCCAACCTTGCCTCCCACTCGACAGCACTGCGCCACCTCGTCAAGAAGCCCACAGAGTTCCAGTGGCTACACACACACCAGCAGGAATGGGAGGAGCTCAAACTTAAGCTCACCACAGCACTGGTATTGGCGTTTTTCGACACATCTCGTGACACCAAAATTTCGACTGATGCCAGCCAGTCCGGCATTGGGGCGGTGCTCCTACAGCGGGATGACACTGCGTCATGGGCCCTGGTCGCCTATGCCTCGCGGGCCATGACCCCCACAGAACAGCGCTACGCGCAGATCGAAAAGGAGTGCCTCGGCTTGCTAACCGGGATAGACAAGTTCCATGACTACGTGTATGGTCTCCCTAAATAAGGACCTGAACGAGATGACCCCTCGCCTCCAGTGCATCCTACTTAAACTTAGGAGGTATGACTTCCAACTGGGCTACACCCCAGGGAAGGACCTTATCATTGCGGATGCCCTATCTAGAGCAGTGAGCATAACGCCAGATTTGGAGGGGTTCGTCTGTCAGGTCGATGCGCAGGTGGCTTTCACATCGGCAAATCTGCCAGCTGACGACTCCAGTCTGGCCCGTATTTGCCGAGAGACTGCGGTTGGCCTCCTTCTACAACGGGTGTTGCGCCACATGACGGGAGGGTGGTTCAAAGGGCAGTGCCCGCAGTTCTACAATGTCCGAGACAACTTGGCCGTCATTGATGGTGTCCTTCTAAAGCTGGACCAGATTGTGATTCCGCACAGCATGCACAAGCTGGTCCTCGACCAACTACACGAAGGCCATCTGGGGGTCGAGAAGTGCAGACGGAGGGCCCGGGAGGCGGTGTACTGGCCAGGCATCAGTGATGACATTGCCAATATGGTGTTCAACTGCCCCACCTGCCAAAGGTTTCAACCGGCGCAACCTCCTGAAACGCTTCTGCCCCATGAGCTGGTGATGTCCCCCTGGGCAAAGGTGGGTGTGGACCTCTTTTACGCGCTCGGCAGGGACTATGTAATCGTCATTGACTACTTTTCCAACTATCCAGAGGTCATACGCCTGCATGATTTGACATCGTCCGCTATCATAAGGGCCCGCAAAGACACCTTCGCTCGCCACGGCATTCCGATGACTGTCATGTCGGACAATGGGCCCTATTTCACCAGCCAGGAATGGTCATCCTTTGCTGCCTCATATAGCTTCACACACGTGACGTCCAGCCCTCTGCATCCCCAGTCCAATGGAAAGGCGGAGAAGGGTGTTCACATCGTCAAGCGGCTCCTCTGCAAGGCTGCTGCTGCCGGATCGGATTTCTGCCTAGCCCTGCTGGCCTATCGCTCGGCCCCACTAGCCACTGGCCTTTCAACAGCCCAGTTGTTAATGGGTCGTGCCCTCAGGACCACTGTGCCTTCCATTCTGGTACCCACAACCAACCATGCTCCAGTACTACACAGAATGCAACAGCTGCGCTTTCGTCAGAAGAGGGCATATGACACACGGGCAACTGATCTTCCCGCCCTGGCCCCTGGAGACGAAGTCCGCATCCACCTACCAGAAGGTGGATGGTCAGCACCTGCCGAAGTTCTCCGACGCGTGGCTCCCCGCTCGTTCCTGGTTCGCATGCCTGATCTGATGGATCCATTTGTCGGAGCAATCGCCGGGCTCTTCGCCTACTTTCACGCTCGCTATGGGAACTTACACCGACACCGCGCCCTCCTGTTGTTCCTGACATCGACTTCGTGAAGCTGCCTGCCGCCATGCCCCTCCCGTCGTTGCCCGTGGCCAGGCCCATTCCTCAGGCGGTGGTTTCAGACCCACCCTTGAGGCGGTCAAACCAAATTCGTCGCCCACCTACTAGACTGGACTTATGAGACTGTTTGTACATTGAACTCATAATACCACTGTGTTAATATGTTTCTGTTCTTATCGTTACAGGAATTTGTTCTGTCGTTCTACATTTCCCCGTTCTTTGTTTATGGTACAACCTCATTGTTATGTCGCACCCGACATCGCCCCTTGTATATATTACGACATTAGCCCCATGTACATGCTGTAGATATTGCACACACACACATTTAGCTACACTCAGTACACATCTGTATTTATGACCACATAGGCACATGTTCTTGTAAAAAAAGGGGGATGTGATGATATCCAGGTAAACATCATAGACATACATACAGATGGACAGATCAACGGACCAATCAACACACACACAACATGACAGCCAATCACAGGCAAGAGCATACACAGTACAAAACAGGGAACACGACACTTCCTGGGGACTCGAGGACGAGACAGCTCAGGGCACAGAGCTCATAGCAAGCCACTCAGACATCCACCATGTGCTGAGTGCCACTGCAAGATAGAATTAGGAGTAGGTCCACAGATTCAAGGGTTATGATCGAACATCAGTAAACAGTATACAACTGTAAATAGATGTTTGAAACAAAACTGAGTTGTATCATTCACAACCGTGTTGGTTCGTCTGTGTAGCAGAGTACCCAACACTTCACGCACAAATAGTATGAGTTTCGGCTATTTTGCTCTGCACCAGGGGACCAAGGAGTGGTGTCCTATGTCATTTCTGTTATTTGTGGCAGTGATCGGACCTTTGGCCATTCAGCTGAGGAGTTCAGGGGGTGTGGAAGGGAATAGTGCGGGGGAGGGGGGGGGGGGAACATCAGGTATCTTTAAAAGCGGATGATTTGTTATTGTACGTGTCGGAGCCGAGTGTGTCGATGGGTGGTATATTGGAGCTGCTCCAAGTGTTTGGGTCCTTTTCGGGGTATAAGCTAAATTTGGACAAAAGCAAATATTTTGTGGTGTCCCGGCCGGGGTGGGGGTGGGTTACCATTCAGTACGGCGGCAACCCACTTTAGATATCTGGGGGTGCAGGTGGCATGGGACTTGGGGGGGCTCCATAGGTATAATCTTACTAGTTTGGTGGGGAGGATGAAGGCGGACTTGGCAAGGTGGGATGGTCTTCCTCTGCCGCGGGCAGGTCGGGTGCAGGCGATTAAAATGGATGTGCTGCCGCAGTTTTTGTTTATATTTCAGTGCCTGCCAATCTTTTTACCAAAGGCATTTTGTAAGGAGGTGGAGAAGATGATTACCTTGTTTATTTTGGGGGGAAGGTGGCTAGGATTGGGAAGGTGCTCCTGCAGAGAGGATGGCAGGCAGGGGGGTTGGGCCTCCCAAATCTATTATATTATTACTGGGTGTCGAATGCTGAAAAGGTGGGTCAGAGGGGGGGACTCCAGTGGGCTAGTGTGGAGGAAAATCTGTGCAGGTGGTTGGGGCTGAGGGCGTTGGCAACAGCACCGCTCCCGATAGCCCCGGGTAAATATTCGGGGAGTCCGGTGGTAGTGGCGACGTTCAAGATCTGGAGGCAGTTGAAGCAGCACTGTGGGCAGGGTCAAGAGTGATACTGATTAGGAGGCACCATAGGTTTGAGCCAGGGAAGGGGATGGGAATTTTTGGAGATGGGAGGAGAGGGGAGTCAGGCTATTAAAGGATTTGTTTCTGGGGGTCCGTTTTGCGAGGCTGAAGGAGTTGGGGAGAATTATGGGCTGGGGAAGGAGGAGGTATTTAGATATCAGCAGGTCTGAGATTTCGCCAGGAAGGAGGTTCAGAGCTTCCTGTTAGCGCCGACCTCCACATTGCTGGAGGAGGTATTGACGGCAGGGGGAATGAAGATCTATGGGAGGTTTCTGAGGAAGGACAAGATATCATTGGAGGGGATTAAAGGGAAGTGGGAGGAAGAGTTGGGGGAGTGTATGGAGGAAGGGCTGTGATGTGAAGTGCTCCGGAGGGTGAATGCCTCAAACCCGTGTGCGAGGTTGGGGTTGAGAGAGTTGAAAGTGGTACAGAGGGCGCACTACACGAGGTTGAGCGGTCTCTTTGAGGGGATGGAAGATGTGTGTGAGCGCTGTGGGGGGAGCCCCGCAAACTATGTTCACATGTTTTGGTCCTGCCTTGTCTTTCAGGTCACCTCGGTGGTGGTGCATGTGAGGTTTGAACCAGGGCCCCTAGAAGCCATATTCGGGATGCCGGACCAGCCTGGGCTGGAGGCGGGTGCGTGGGAAGATGTTTTAGCCTTCGCCTCGCTGATTGCCCGAAGGGTGGGTCCTGTTGTGAATGGACTAATCACCGGCTTGCCAGCTCGTGATATAAGCGCCATGTCTCTTGCTCTTGCACACAGGAGACAACAAATACAGCCACCAAAGGGCTGTTTAGCACAGGGCTAAATCGCTGGCTTTGAAAGCAGACCAAGGCAGGCCAGCAGCACGGTTCAATTCCCGTATCAGCCTCCCTGAACAGGCGCCGGAATGTGGCGACTAGGGGCTTTTCACAGTAACTTCATTTGAAGCCTACTTGTGACAATAAGCGATTTTCATTTTCATTTCATTTCATGTGGGGGTATTGACGGAAAAGGGGGTTTGCAAAAGGGTGAAATTATGTGGAGCAGAATAAGACGGGGGTGTTTCTACCTCCACGCTGCGGGAGACGCTGAAGGCGGTGGTAAGGAAGAAGCTTATCTCAATTCAGGCGCATAGGCAGAGGACAGAGTGGGCTGAGAGGTTGAGGTTGGTGGAGGCCATTCTGAGGATGGACCAGAGGTGATCAGCGGCGCCTGAGGGATGAATGTAATGCAACATGAATCCCAGGTCCCGGTTGAGGCCGCACTCATGTGTGCGGAACTTGGCGATAAGCTTCTGCTCTTTGATTCTGCGTTGTCGCGGGTCCTGAAGGCCGCCTTGGAGAACGCTTACCCGTAGATCAGAGGCTGAATGCCCTTGACTGCTGAAGTGTTCCCCGACTGGAAGGGTACATTCCTGCCTGGTGATTATCGCGCGATGTCCGTTCATTCGTTGTCGCAGCATCTGCATGGTCTCGCCAATGTACCACGCTTCGGGACATCCTTTCCTGCAGCGTATGAGGTAGACAACGTTGGCCGAGTCGCACGAGTATGTACCGCGTACCTGGTAGGTGGTGTTCTCGTGTGTAATGGTGGTATCCATGTCGATGATCTGGCACGTCTTGCAGAGATTGCCATGGCAGGGTTGTGTGGTGTCGTGGTCACTGTTCTGAAGACTGGGTAGTTTGCTGCAAACAATGGTTTGTTTGAGGTTGCACGGTTGTTTGAAGGCAAGTAGTGGATGTGTGGGGATGACCTTGGCAAGATGTTTACCTTCATCGATGACGTGTTGAAGGCTGTGAAGAAGATGTCGTAGTTTCTCCGCTCTGGGAAAGTATTGGACGACAAAGGGTATTCTGTCGGTTGTGTCCCATGTTTGTCTTCTGAGGAGGTCGGTGCGGTTTTTTGCTGTGGTCGTTGGAACGCAGAATCAACGAGCAGAAGCTTATAGCCAAGTTCCGCACACATGAGTGCGGCCTCAACCGGGACCTGGGATTCATGTCACATTACATTCATCCCCCACCACCTGGCCTGCGAAATCCTACCAACTGTCCTGGCTTGACACAATTCACACCTCTTTAACCTGGGGTTACCCCATTCCTGGATCTGTAAAGATTTAATCACCTGCTAATGCTCGCATTCCAAGCATTGTCTGGCATCTTTGAATCTGTCTATATATATGTTTCTGGAACATACCTCTTCATTCACCTGGGGAAGGAGCAGTGCTCCGAAAGCTAGTGACATCGAAACAAACCTGTTGGACTTTAACCTGGTGTTGTAAGACTTCTTAATGTGCTCACCCCAGTCCAACGCTGGCATCTCCACATCTTTCTTCATGCCAGGTATGACTCCAGCAATTGTTATTGCTGAGTATAGTACTGTTTGATAGCACAGTTGATGACATTTCCAATACTTTACTGATGGTTTGGGAGTATATTAATAATCAGAGGTGGATTTACACGCCGGGATCCCGCGCTCACCTTCATTTATGCCCCCCTTGACATCATGCCCCGAATGACCTCGCCCATCTTTGCCCCACAGAACGCAAATGCGCAAGACACAAAAATGCACAAATTGATCACTGCTTTAGTGCTTTCTAACTTGTAAAAACATGTCTGTATAAATAATTGCTGAATTACCCTGGTCAGATGTTGCCTTTTTTTGCTTGCTATAAATATGGCAGTCAATAAGGTTGCCCTTCTTTTATCTAGATAGTGATATGGTTACTCTCAGAGTCACCAGGTATCAAATGATACCGCCACAACGTTCAACCGGGTATCGGTCAAAGAGCCAAACAACCAGTTAGTTAGTTCTAGATCAATGGTACTTTATTTACACACAAGATTAACTTACACATGCAACATAAACACCACTAGTTAAACTACACCTAACAACTATGACAACCTGTACTTAACTTCAGGCACCCGGCTTAGGTCAGAGGAACAGTGGCCTTTGTTCGAATCTGGATCTACTGGGTCTGGAGAAGTAACTGCTGTTCAGCTGGGCTCATCCGTCTGGTAGCGAGCGTTGAACTTGCTTCTGGTGGTGCTGCGAGTTGGAGATGGACGTTGCCAGAGCGCCAGGTCCAAAAGAGGTCGAACACATGGCAGTGTCTCTCCTTATCCTTGGGGAGTTTTGCGCTCTTTTGGGCGGTCCTTAGGTTTGGACTCAATTAATTGGGCAGTTCTCGATCACTGACTTCGATCTGAGCCAATAAAGGGGCGGGTGCCTTGATGGCTGGGTGTGTCCTAAGTGGTCATTGACCCTGTTGTTGATGCTTCCTGAGTAGAGGGAGTGGCGCCGAAATGTCTGGACTTGTATCGGTTACCTGAGTATCAATCCTTTGTCTTACGGGGATGGGCCATTAAAATGCTAATCAGTTGGGGGTTTTGATGCTGTCTGGATTCTTTGCTCACAAATATACATTCAGGCTCTGTGCCTGCCTGAATCTTACATTGTCCCCATTTCGCTTTAGGCTTTGCGAACGTCCATGTTTCTTGTTGTAAGTGGCCATCCCAGATGGCTACAGTCCGTCCTTTTGATCCTAAACGTGAAGCGTGATGGATCACACTACTGAATCTTCTTCAGTTCTCTAGTATGCCGGGTACCCTCAATCAAGAACAGGTTCTATCCTACTCCTATGAATTGGAACATTTACCTAAGTTTTTTCTTAATACAACACACAGCGATAAAAATTCTAAGGGGGCACTATAACATTCAATCGGACATTTCAGTTTCTTTACACAAAAGGAAACCTCTAACTGTCCTTACCTAAACTACACTTATGCTGCTAGCTAATAACCAAAAGAACTTATATTACAGTCCAAAATAAACAATAGCAGCATCACATTTCTACTTAACACTTATGCCAATTTACAGAGAAAGTAATTTTATTAAAACCGCGGAATTTATTAGGGAGAAAAAGGGTTCAGAAAGAGTGTGGGGTCTGTTGAAGTCCGAGAAAAGGGGCTCTGAGTGTGTATACTGGAGGGTGGGAGGCTCTCCTTCGCCATTTCCGAAGTCTGAGTGTCTGGATGACACTGCAAAGTGTTGCTATAATCAATAGGGCTTCTACCATGTAAGAAAGGGAATACCACTTTATGATATTACTGCACCATGTGGGGGTATCAGTGGCTGTGTCTATGTGTGTAGTGTCCGGGCTAGGGGTATCATGTTGGGTGGTCATCTTTAGGGCCTGTGTGTTGAGGGGCATAGGGGCTGATAAAGCGCACAACTGTAGTGATCCAACGACGATCATGATGCAGATCATCAGGTACGTCTTCATTTTGTCTTTGTCTTCCTCTGTCTCCTGGTATATTTGTATCTTCCTGGGAGTACAAGCATAATATCTGTTATTATCTTGTTGTTTAATATCTCGTTTGGCTGTCTGTTTCTCCTTAAAATCAAGTTCCCATTTAGAATTGTCATCATATGTGACTCCCTCATTTTTTTTTAAACCAACCATTTGGGAGACAAGACATCCGAAAAAGAAATTCTGTCACAGTGCGAGCACTCTCGCAGCCTGTGTTCGATGGGCTGAGTGGGAGGACAATTTCTCCGTCCAGTGCAAATTTGTTTCAACCGAGTGTTTTAACATGTAAATAGCAGGTGGTGGTTAGCAACCTAAGGGTCGCTGGAAAGCAAACAAAAATTGTGGCAAAGTGCATTCTTTAAACCACACTTTTAAAAAACAGTAAAAGAGTTTTGAAAATAACTTTCCGAATGGGGTGCGGGGTGGAATCCCCGGGTAGGGCGGTGATCTGTGCCGTTGCTCCACTGCCCAAGCTTGGCTGACCAAATACATAGGGGGTCCTCAGGCAGGGTGGGGATCAGTGCCGTTACTCCACTGTCTGAGTGACCTTACAAGAACGGTAAGAATTTGAATTTACATAGAATATTTTACATAGAATTTTACAGTGCAGAAGGAGGCCAGTCGGCCCATCGAGTCTGCACCGGCTCTTGGAAAGAGCACCCTACCCAAGGTCAACATCTCCACCCTATCCCCATAACCCAGTTACCCCACCCAACACTAAGGGCAATTTTTGGACACTATGGGCAATTTATCATGGCCAATCCACCTAACCCGCACATCTTTGGACTGTGGGAGGAAACCGGAGCACCCGGAGGAAACCCACGCACACACGGGGAGAATGTGCAGACTCCGCACAGACAGTGACCCAAGCCGGAAATCGAACCTGGGACCCTGGAGCTGTGAAGCAATTGTGCTACCACAATGCTTCCGACAAACTTGTCCCTTTAACTACCATGTGGCGTCAAAGGAGTAGTCATAACTGTATCAAGAAACTTTGCATGATGGGCAGCACGGTGGCAAATTGGGTTAGCACTGCGGCCTCATGGCGCCGAGGTCCCAGGTTTGATCCCGGCTCTGGGTTACTGTCCGTGTGGAATTTGCACATTCTCCCCGTGTTTGCGTGGGTTTCGCCCCCACAACCCAAAAATGTGCAAGCTAGGTGGATTGGCCATGTTAAACTGTCCCATAATTGGAAAAAATGAATTGGGTACTCTAAATTTTTTCTTTAAAAAAAAGAAGAACTTTTGCATGAGATAGACACACAAAGTCGTACAACATTAAAAACAAACTAAAGAAAGTAAGCGGGCAGGCTCCATCAGGGAATAGGACACCGTAAATCTCAATCATTTCTTTTCTCTCATCATCTGGACACCTCAGGGTTCCATTCCGAAAAGGGTCTTAAAGGGGTTAGCATGGTGGGAGTCAGACTCTGAGTCATCCCCATCTCCCGGTTGCCAAACTCGTGACTGGAGCTTCTGTGCCAAGGCGGCGTGGGCCGATGTGGGATCCATTTCGTTGTTTCTTATCAGTCGATAAGAATTGTCGCGGTGCCATTGTTTCTTATCCTGTAGGGCGGTAGGGGCAAGGGGGGCATCACTATCATCAGGCGGTGGGTCAGGTTTTGGTAGTGGCAAATAAATGGTCTGTGAGGGGCCGAATATATCGTGGTCGGTGTCACTGGGGCTGTAGTGACTGGAGCCTGCTCTGTTTTTCCATTGGTCGGGAATATCAAGGACGTTCGTCGTGCTTTCGCTGTCGCTATCGCTATCGCTAGCGGCCGAATCAAGTGTGAGGCTGAAATTCGTCTCTGGGGGCGGAGTCAAGGTCGTGTCTGTGGGCGTGCTGTCCTGGCTGGAGGGGGGCTGGATTGGGTTGCCGGTGGGTGGGTCTTCGTTGTCTGCCATTGCCAGTGAAATGTGGTGTGAGTGGTTGCACTGAGTTCCATAAACCTTAAGCTGGTTTATATAAGAACATAAGAACTAGGGGCAGGAGTAGGCCATCTGGGCCCTCGAGCCTGCTCCGCCATTCAATGAGATCATGGCTGATCATTTGCCGACTCAGCTCCACGTCCGGCCTGAACATCATAACCCTTAATCCCTTTATTCTTCAAAAAACTATCTATCTTTATCTTAAAGACATTTAATGAAGGAGCCTCAACTGCTTCACTGGGCAAGGAATTCCATAGATTCACAGCCCTTTGGGTGAAGAAGTTCCTTCTAAACTCAGTCCTAAATCTACTTCCCCTTATTTTGAGGCTATGCCCCCTAGTGAAACCATATGAAACCATCCTGATTTTCCATTTGGATACGTAATCTTATAAACTGAGGGGCTTACTTTATCGGAAATTGAGTAGGGTCCTGCAAATTTGGGGGAGAGGAATGAACTAGGATTGTACAGGAAGACCATGACTTGCTGTCCGACTGAATATTCTACCGGGTGTACTATTTTATCAAAGCAGGCCTTACTCTGCTTTTTCCTAGCGCCTAGTTGAACAGCTGCAGTGAGCTGTGCTGCTTTAATAGTCTCCATTATTTGTTGGACCGCTTTTTCGTGGGTAAGGGCGGTGACTGTGGGGCTGGCAAAATCAAGTCCAAATAAATACTCGGTACCCTTCATGGGTCGTCCGGTCATGAGGGTGTGGGGGGTGTATCCTGTCGAACTCGACACCATGTTTCTAATAAACATCAGTGCGAATGGGAGAACTGTGTCCCATGTCGTATTGTGCTGTTGCACCATCTTCCTAAGTGTTGCCTTTAGGGTTTGGTTCATGCATTCCACAATGCTGCTGGATTGTGGCTGATAGGCAATGTGAAACTTCTGTTTAATTCCGAAAATTGTTAGGACGTTTTTCATTACTCTTACTGTGAAGTGCGAACCTTAGTTCAACTCAATACTATGGGGGAGTCCCCATCTAGTAACAATCTGCTGGGTTAGAATTTTTGCTGTTGCTTTGGCCGTGTTTGTCTGGGAAGGAAATGCTTCCACCCATTTTGTGAAGGTGTCGATTACGACCAACACATATTTGAATCCATTTCCGCAGGGGGGGGGGGGGGGGGGGGACCAATGTAATCTAATTGCAAGTTCGTCCATGGGCCATTAACAGGGCGGCTGTGTTTTAGCTGACCTTTCTTTGCGTATCTGTCTGGGTTGTTCTGGCCGCAAATCTAACAATTTTCAATCTAGTGGGATACGTCAGTTTTTAAATCGGGCCACCAGCAGAGAGGTCTGAGGTGGGAAAGGGTGGATTCTATTCCTTGGTGTCCATGTCCATCATGGAATTGGCAAATAATCTGGTTCCTGTCCTGGATGGGGACCACATAAATACCATACTTTAAGATGATTCCCTCGTGTACCGTTAAAGTGTCTTTGAACCTATCATAGGGAGCTGGGAAGTCTCCTTTTAAAATTTCCTTTAGCGTGTCGTCTTCCTTTTGTGCCTGTACCAAATCTTGAATATTGGTCTGTGAGACCTGGACCGCATATACTGGGGCACTCTCGGGGGGTTGCCAAAAGTGGCCATGTCGTGAGCCTGCTTTTGCTAGGGCGTCTGCTTTTATGTTACCCGGTGGGGAGGAAAGATGGTGACTTCTAACTTTTATGATTCCATATTTGCGATCTTTAGCTTCTTTGAGAATGTGTTTTAGTAATGGCGCTGAGGGTAGGGGTTTTCCATTGGCGGATATAAATCCTCTAGATTCCCACAGGGGCAGGAATTCTGTCAAGCTGTTGCAAATATATAAATTGTCCGAATATATGTCTCATGGGGTCGAGGACGAATCTGGGTGCTGCACAATGTATGCAATGACTGCTAACTCGGCTGCCTGCGAACCTAAATGTGCTGGCAACTTTAACGATATTTCCTCTAATGCGCGTCCCTGCACATCCTCTACATAAATGTCACATCCTGTAATCCTTTTTCTATTTAGAATGTTGGAGGAACCATCTACATAAATTTTTAGAGCTTTATCTGTGGGCTGGGTTGTCTGTGGTCGGATGCCTGTCTTTTTCGGTGACGATTTGGGGATAAGGGGTCCTGTGTTGTGCTTGGCTGCAATGATTTCACACTCATGGGGTTCCTGCATATTGTAAATTATCGGCCAGAAACGTGTGCGTCTTTGTCCTCTTCACTGTGTCATGTGAGAGTACCTTTAAGAACTGGATATTTAAGCAATGTACCTTTAAGAAAACAGTGTTGTCATAGAGTGGGTGGAGCTCAGCTCAGTTCAGCCATTTTGAAGTTTCAGTTTTGAAAAGTGCCTGGCTGGTTTTGCTGAGAGCAGCTTCAAAGTGCCTGGCTGTTTTGCTGTGAGCTGATTAAAAGGAGAAAGCCAGTTTGAGACAGCAGCTGGAGAAATTCTGGTTTGCTGTGAGTTGCTTGAAGGGAGAAAGCCAGTTTGAAAAAGCAGCTTGGGTGTGCCGGTGTGTTTCCAGAGAGCTGCAGGAAGAAAGCAAGGTGCTGGAGTTGACATCAACAAAGCATATATATCTCTGCAATAAAACAAAAAATAAATATTAACTGTGACTGATGTGATTCTGTTTTAAGGTGTTCAGTCTCTTGGAAGTTTGAAGGAACATTTTAAGGAATTATTTACTGTTGCAATATTTTCTGAGTTATCTTTGGAGTAAGGGGTGTTAAGCGATCCAATGTTTATTTAAGATGTTAAGTTGAGTTCATGGAAAAAACATTGTTTTGTGTTTAAAAACCCATGTGTCCATAATTGTAATTCCACACCTAGGGAACAAGCCGTGTGCTAGGAAAAGCAACAAATACATTAAAGGGAGAGGTTGGTTGAACTCCATGATACAGTTCGGGGTTCTGAAAGGCCTCACCCATAACAACTGTAATGTAGGGTCCAGCGCGCTGCTCGAATTTGGCTTACTGTACCGTCTTTTAGCCTACCGTCTAACAGTAGCTGTGTCGAGGTGTGCTCGGTCAAAATGGTTACGGGGTTGAGTCCTGTTATGTACGAGAAGTATTGAACAGCCCAAAAAACTGTGAGCAAGTGCCTTTCGCAGGCAGAAAATCCTTGTTCTACCAGATCTAAAACTCGTGAGGTATAGGCTACGGGTCCTAAATGATCGTGCCTTTCCTGGAGAAGTACAGCTGAAAGGGTTCGGTCAGTGGTCGCTACCTCTATTGCGTATGGGGA
The DNA here is from genome assembly GCF_047496885.1 of Scyliorhinus torazame. Taxonomy (NCBI): domain Eukaryota; kingdom Metazoa; phylum Chordata; class Chondrichthyes; order Carcharhiniformes; family Scyliorhinidae; genus Scyliorhinus; species Scyliorhinus torazame. Next base: position 170,498,694 of record NC_092716.1, on the reverse strand, counting down.
GTGTGGGTCTGGTGCCTACAAAGCGGGGGCTGTACTTAGGGCGCGTTTCAATGCATCTATGGCATCTGTGTGCTGTGGAAGCCATTTCCATGGAGCCTGTTTCTTAAGGAGCTCAGAAAGGGGGGCTGCTTTTGTGGCGAAACCGTCTATATGGTTCCTGCAGTAACCGACCAGTCCTAAAAATGACCGAAGTGCTGTAACATTTTGGGGCAAGGGCAATTTTACAATTGAATCAATACGTTTCTGTTCTATCTCACGCTTACCATGCGTTATAACTGTACCTAAATAAGTGACCTTTTCTTGCAGAATTTGGGCTTTTTGGGGGTTGATTTTACATCCAATTTCTTTCAGGAGACCTAACAGTTTAGAAAGAAGCGAAATGTGTTCTTCCTTGGTGTCAGTCTGTCGGAGCAAGTTGTCCATGTACTGAATGAGGCATTCGGGTCAGAAAAATTTTGCTAATCCGTTCGCCAATTGTATGTGAAAAATAGAGGGGGAGTTGTGGAACCCTTGTGGAAGGCATGTCCCCGTGTACTGCTGTCCCTGGAAGGTGAACGCAAATTTATACTGGCACTTTTTATCCAATGGAATGGACCAAAAGCCATTGATAATGTCCAGAACCGTGAAAAATTTTGACTGTAGTCCCTGCTTTAACATGGTCTCGGGACTCGTGGCAATGGTGGGGCTGCTAACGGAGTTACTTTGTTTAATTCTCTATAATCGATAGTCAGTCGCCATGAACCATCTGGTTTTCTTACGGGCCAAATCGGGGCATTGTCCGTTGAGGCTACGGGCCAAATTAAACTTTGAATTACTTTAGCTATCTCTCCCTTGGCTTGCCGTGGAAAACCGTATTGTTTCTGGGGCTTAGGGTCAGGGCCTGTAATGGTGACCATTCCTGGAATTTTACCGCAATCGTGCTTGTGCTGGGCAAAAGATGCTTTGTGTCTCTTCAAGACTTCCCTAACTGTTTTGTCCGTGGTAATGGTTTGTGCATCAAACCAGTACTCTCCCACTGAGCTAATCCTGTGTTCATAGTCTCCTACTGTGAGCGTGGCGGGGGCTTGTGCTGCTCTAGCCATTTTCCACACACACTTATTTACGGGGTCGAAAGAAAGGTTGTGTGAGCTCATAAAATCTATCCCCAAGATGTGCTCTATTGTCTGGGGTAAATGTACCAAAACGACTGAGTTCTTGGTTTTAATGTTACCGATCTGAATATCCACAGGGGCTGTAATGTGTCCCTGCTGGAGGTGTCCTGTAAATCCACTAAGAGTGATGGTGTCTGTAGTGGGCCATATGTCTCACTGGTACATCGTGGAGGAGTTTAACGTGGTTCGGGACCCTCCTGTGTCCCAAAGGAACTCTACGGGGTGTCCCCGGACTGTGCCTGCAACTACCGGTTTTCTGGACTTGTCCCAAAGTGTGTCGCAGACCCAAGTTGGGGAGTCCGAACACCATCAGTCGGTGCCATTTATGGCCAAATTGTCTGCACGGGCACTAACACTGTGGTTAGGTCTGGCATTGTTCCTATGTGGGGCATTTGCATGCTGATTCCATTGCTGTTTTGGGGGGCTTGGCATTCTCGGGCATAATGTCCCTTCTGTCCACAATTGTAGCATTCCTGCGCTTTAGGGTGCTGCATGTTATTTCTACCTTCATTTACCCATGCGGGGTCTTGGTGTGTCCTTACTGGATTCATGTTTGCGTTTGCTTTCTCCTGCTCTGCCTTTTTCTGTAGGGATTGTTCCCAAGCCCTAGAGAGTCTCTTCAGTCCCCACACTTTATTGTGTGCCGGGTGTGAGGGGTCGTAATTCGCACATGCCTTTTGTCCTGCCTCCGTGGCATGGGAGACTAAAATACGGGTCCATTTGGTCGTATTGTCTGCAGATAAATGGGTGCGTGTTAAGTCACTGAATACTGTCATGAAGTGTATCCAGAGGCATCCAGCAAATGCTGTTGGATGCTCTCCTTTTTTCTGCCTACATCGGTTGAGTCCTTCTACAGAATCTCCTCTATTATAGCCAATTGCATCTAGGATGGCTGCTTTCATGTCCTGGAGGCTATCTCCTCCAACATTTTGTGTTCGGGAAGGGCTGAACTAACAGACGGGTCAAGGCTCATTACTATGAGGTTTAATTCTTCCTGCTCGTCTAGACCATACATGAACGGTCTGTTGCCTAACTCGCTCAAAAAAATGGTGTGGGTCTGATGTGGGGTGAAAGGTGTCTATTTTATTACAGGCATCCCTTAACTGGGTGATGGTTAGTGGGGTGGTGTACACAAAATCGGGTTGGTCTTCTGTCGGTACTCTGCGCTGCGTGGTGACTGGATTCATAGGGTTGGCTTCTGCCTGTGCAGTCGGTGGTGCGGGTGCTTTCCTTTTCAGGGCCTGGGAGGCTCTATTCTGAATTTCTGTTTCGTTTACATATCGATGGGCCGTTTCGTTAAGTTCCTGCCATTCGGGGCCATCTTCCTGATCTACATTTGAGCCAAAGGTATCTCTGAACCCATTCTGAACTGAGAGCAGTGATTGCAATCTTGCAATTTGCTGCTGGCACTTGGCATGGTCTACCGAACTTTGCCTTTGTTTCGTGGTGGAACTGTGGAGTGCTCGTAGGGCTGCCTTTTAGTCCTCGCATTGTTTTTTCAATTGTTCTGCTTGGTGTTCTGTTTCCTCTCTTACCAAAACCGCACGTTGCGTGTCTTGGTAGGCCTTATCATATTGGATCTGGAAGCTACTTAGGTGAGCGAGACAACATGATTGGTGTGCCCGTTTGACATCCGCCATCTCCTTGTCCTTTGCTGCTAGCTGCTCTCGGAGTTGCTCATTTACTTTCTCACACTCGCTAACATTTCCCTCACTACTCTTCTCTTTCTCTTCAAGCTGTCTGTGGAGCGTCCTCATGACCTCCTCTGTGCCTCGCAATTGTGCCAAGCAGGACACGATTGCCATCGGCTTACGAACTCTATTTAAATTCTTTTTATGGATCCCGGTCAGGTTATCCCACCAACTTTGTCCTATACTACCTGGACCTGTCACCTCATTTGCACAAAACTCAGACCATCCTTTCCCCTTTAGGTACTTTCTAATTTCCTCTTCCCATTTGGGACACTGTTCTGCTCTGTTGGTCGCTGTGACCTTGGGTTCCTGTGTGTGCATAAGGTGTTCCATTGCCTTCATTGCCATCTCTACCATAATCTTTGTATCTCTACCATGAATTTGGGATGGGGGGGGGAATAAAGCGGTGGTGCAAACAGCGGGTACGGCTTAAGCTACTTTCCGGTTCACACAACTCCCGAAAGTTTCACGCATATCAAGTTTACCTTATATCCCTTGTTAGTACGCATGCAAATTACACATTTCCGAATCTTGGAGGTTTGATCGATACTGGTCTTACGGTTGTGGTTTCTTTTACTTTTCCAATTTGGATTTCCAATTTAAACGTTTTGTGGGTTCTCTCGAAGTGACACAGTCACTTCTGGGTCAAGTCCCACCAGAGTCGCCAATAACTGTTGCCTCTTTTTGCTTGCCACAAATATGGCAGTCAATAAGGTTGCCCTTCTTTTATCTAGATAGTGATATGATATGCTCTCAGAGTCAGAGTCACCGGGTATCAAATGATACTGCCACAAGGTTCAACCGGGTATCGATCAAAGAGCCAAACAACCAATTAGTTAGTTCAAGATCAATGGTACTTTATTTACACACAAGATTAACTTACACATGCAACATAAACACGACTAATTAAACTACACCTAACAACTCTGACAACCTGTACTTAACTTCAGGCACCCGGCTTAGGTCAGAGGAACAGTGGCCTTTGTTCACACCTGGATCTACTGGGTCTGGAGAAGTAACTGCGGTTCAGCTGGGCTCATCCGTCTGGTAGCGAGCGTTGAACTTGCTTCTGGTCGTGGTGCTGCGAGTTGGAGATGGTCGTTGCTGGAGCGCCAGGTCCAAAAGAGGTCGAACACATGGCAGTGTCTCTCCTTATTCTTGGGGAGTCTGCGCTCTTTTGGGTGGTCCTTAGGTTTGGACCCAATTAATTGGGCAGTTCTCGATCACTGCCTTCGATCTGAGCCAATAAAGGGGCGGGTGCCTTGATGGCTGGGTGTGTCCTAAGTGGTCATTGACCCTGTTGTTGATGCTTCCTGAGTAGAGGGAGTGGCGGCGAAATGTCTGGACTTGTATCGGTTACCTGAGTATCAATCCTTTGTCTTACGGGGATGGGCCATTAAAATGCTAATCAGTTGGGGGTTTCGATGCTGTCTAGATTATTTGCTCACAAATATACATTCAGGCTCTGTGCCTGCCTGAATCTTACATTGTCCACATTTCCCTTTAGGCTTTGCGAACGTCTGTGTTGCTTGTTGTAAGTGGCCATCCCAGAATGCTACACAGAATGATGGTAAAGATAGTCAATATTGCGATGTGTGTCTTGAGCGAGCAAACATGGAACTTGCTGATGAGCAACAAGATGGAAAAATCAGCTGATTACATTACTGCAGCACAGGCCAGTGCAGGACAGAATGTGCCAGTCAATTTAGATACCTTTTTTCTCTACTTTCTCTTCACAAAATCATCAAGTACATCATCGTAAAATCTTGTAAAGAATCACTTTCAATGGTCAATATTGCTGAATTTTTCAAGTGTTCCTGATTCAATGTACTCCGCAAATGATGGTTAACTCCTTCTAATACAGAAAAAGAATGTTCATTTGTGAGATGAATTGTTAAAAATATTTTCAGAAGGGTTTCCACATTTGGAAATGTTGCCTGCAAACGATCTTGTACAAGTCTGCACAAATCAGCTGGTGATCGCCAAGTACAGAGCTCATCATTATTGATGAAATTAATTAAATGTTTGACTTCATCTTCAAAATGATTTGTGTCAATACCTCATGGTAGAATTCAGTTAATTTCATAGTTTTTCAAACTTCTGTTGAAAAACTTGCAAAATAAATCAAGCTTTCTTCAGAGATTTATTTCTACTCTGCAATTGCACCATTATTGTGTCACAGATAATATTCTCAGTCTCAATGATGGTCTTCTTCCCTTTTAAAATGATTTCATTGTCTCTAGTTTCATCGAAACTTTCTGTGTTTTGTATGCTTCTTACCATCAGACGGTTCTGTATTTTGTGTTACTTAGTGCCTCTGCTTCCACCAAACTATAGTCATTTCGAACTTCCATGACAAAGCTTTTAACTGAGGCTAACAATTTTGCAGCATTCAGTAAAGTTGGATCAACATTTTATAGTGCTTTGCTGATGGCATTAATTCTTTGAAGTAAATGATTCAACAAAAGAGTAAAAAAGCAATATTGTACTTTACAACTTATCTGCGAAGGATTTCACTTCAGCTTTAGCATGTGCCTTTTCAAAATTTGATGCAGCTGTAATGAATAAGTTTTCCTTTGTATCAGCAAAGTTAATTTTCAACGGTAAACCAGCACCTGCATGAGCGGACAACCTGATGTCACAGATTCTTTTGACTGTCAACCGTTTTCCATTTGCCTGCTCCAAGGGTGACTGCAACATATTCCACGGATGCATGGAAACAAAAAAAAGGCATAAATGTTTTGAACAAAGTAAAAATAGCTCCCTCACATGATTCAGCTGCAGCATTGTAGATTAAATTCAAGGAGCGATTGCAACATGGAATAAATAATGCACAGGGGCTTGCATTCTTCAGTCTTGCTTGTAGACCTGAATATTTTCCTGCCACATTTGGGCCATTTTCGAAGCTCTGCCCACAACAATTTTTGATGTCCAAGCCTAAATTTGCATGATTTCCAAAACAGTTATCCCCAGGCAGAAGTGTGGGATTATAGCTAGACAAAACAAAGAAATCGCTCTACAATTATCAAATTCCCTGCAAATTAATTCGGAGCTAGGGGAGTTTTGCAATGCCCTTTGCAAAACTTGGAAGGGACAGGCTGAGCTCAGAGTTTCCTTGTTTGAAAGAAAAAGAAGCGAGGTTATGGTAAAAAAAAGCTGGTGGCATATTTGTGCTTATGCAAGCCTTTCCATAGTAAAAATGGCAGGATTGTTTTGGCACCATGGGGACCATATGACGAAAGCAGCGAGCTACACTGAAAGGTTCCAATACTTTGTACAGGCAAACAAAATGTTGGAAGACATAGTAATCCCAACTGTCCTGAGCATGATGGGATTGGGAAACTTTCAGCCTCCTGCGGGGTCTGATGCAATCAGAAAAACCAGGCTCGAAAACCTATGGTGAAGTTGTGGAGATACTGCATGGCTATATTTCACCGAAACTCTTGGTCGTCTCCTAGAGGTTCAAGTTCTATAAACGTAACCAGGAAGAAGGTGAATCAATCACAAAGTTCATAGCAACTTTAAATAAATTAGTTGAAGTCTGTGAAATTGGAGATCTCTTGAACAACACCATTAGGGACAGACTAGTGCGTGGGCTGAGAAACAAAGTTATCCAGAAAAGGATGTTCTAAAGGCTTTAGAAGTCGCAGCTAAGGAAATACAATAATTAAGCTTGAGCTCTAAAGTCCATAAGGTATCGGTTGAAACCCGAACAGAGACACAGGTTTGAAAATGCCAACAATGTACAGAAACTGGGCACACAGCATCTGATTGCTGGAGTAAAGATGCAAAATTCCACAATTGTGGTAAATAGGGGCACTTGAACGTGGCATTGGAGAAAAAAAAAGTTTCAAACAATAATTATAAAAAGCAAAGAATCAATTACATCAAATTAAAAATCGAAGAGAGCGAAGGATATGATGGAAATGAGGCTATGACAGGTGAGGACCTTGAGAGGATTGTTATCGCCAAGGAGGTAGTGATGGGCAAGCTAATGGGGCTAAAGGTAGACAAGTCTCCTGGACCTGATGGAATGCATCCCAGAATGCTAAAAGAGATGGCTAGGGAAATTGCAAATGCACTAGTGATAATTTACCAAAATTCACTAGACTCTGGGGTGGTCCCGGCGGATTGGAAATTAGCAAACGTGACACCACTGTTTAAAAAAGGAGGTAGGCAGAAAGCGGGTAATTATAGGCCAGTGAGCTTAACTTCGGTAGTAGGGAAGATGCTGGAATCTATCATCAAGGAAGAAATAGCGAGGCATCTGGATGGAAATTGTCCCATTGGACAGACGCAGCATGGGTTCATAAAGGGCAGGTCATGCCTAACTAATTTAGTGGAATTTTTTGAGGTCATTAACAGTGTGGTAGATAACGGGGAGCCAATGGATGTGGTATATCTGGATTTCCAGAAAGCCTTTGACAAGGTGCCACACAAAAGGTTGTTGCATAAGATAAAGATGCATGGCATTAAGGGGAAAGTAGTAGCATGGATAGAGGATTAGTTAATTAATAGAAAGCAAAGAGTGGGGATTAATGGGTGTTTCTCTGGTTGGCAATCAGTAGCTAGTGGTGTCCCTCAGGGATCAGTGTTGGGCCCACAACTGTTCACAATTTACATAGATGATTTGGAGTTGGGAACCAAGGGCAATGTGTCCAAGTTTGCAGACGACACTAAGATAAGTGGTAAAGCAAAAAGTGCAGAGGATACTGGAAGTCTGCAGAGGGATTTGGATAGGCTAAGTGAATGGGCTAGGGTCTGGCAGATGGAATACAATGTTGACAACCGTGAGGTTATCCATTTTGGTAGGAATAACAGCAAAAGGGATTATTATTTAAATGATAAAATATTAAAACATGCTGCTGTGCAGAGAGACCTGGGTGTGCTAGTGCATGAGTCGCAAAAAGTTGGTTTTCAGGTGCAACAGGTGATTAAGAAGGCAAATGGAATTTTGTCCTTCATTGCTAGAGGGATGGAGTTTAAGACTAGGGAGGTTCTGCTGCAATTGTATAAGGTGTTAGTGAGGCCACACCTGGAGTATTGTGTTCAATAGACTATCTCGCGGAGCGTTAGAGGAAGGTCGGTCAGCAGCAGCAGCAACCTTGGGGGGTGGGGGTGGTGGGGACGTCCTGGGAGGGGGGGGGGAAAGGGGGGACTGCCTGGGAGGGTGGATGAGCAAGAGATAACATGAAGGGTTGGGGAAACTGGCACGTACGGGTGAGGGCCACTGTACAAAGCTGTGTAAATATATCATTTTGCCATGTATATATCTTGCTCTGCGCGATTTCTCGTTTTTTTTTGTTACGGGGGGGGGGTTATTGTTTGTAAGGGAGAAAAATTGTGTTAAAAAACTTTAATAAATATATACTTTTTAAAAAAATTGTTTACCAAGAGAAACTACGACTTATCACCTTAAAACCTTCGAAGATAACATTTGAAACATATACCGGAGAAGTAGTGCTGTTGAGGGGCCGTTCAAAGTAAATGTACAGCTGAGCAGGCAGTCTTCATATCGTTTAAGATAACTATCCTGCCCTAATGGGGAGAACCTGGCTGGAGAGAATCAAGCTAAACTACGCCGAGGTGAATCTTATGTCAGAGTCGAAGCATGCCCAATCAAAAGCCTAAAAGAACAGAACGTAGAGCTGCTGAAAAAGTTCTAAGAGCAGCTTTGGCCAAGGCTCAGGCTAGCAGTGCTGGCACCAAGACGACAAAGGCTAAGCATACTGCAACAAATGTGATTCAGGATCTAGAAACGAAGGGTGAGGAGATTACGAAAGATGCATTTCAATACTCCGACATAATTGAAAACCGCAAATGTACGGGAAAATATGGCAAGGATCACCAGAATGCATTTATGTGTTCCCTTTATAAACTCCAAACCACAGGTGAACAAGGAATTTGAGACGTATCTCAAAACGCCTTACCATAAGGAAACTCTTGAGTTCATTAGAAAGAACATTCAGTTTATGGGGGAAGAAAGTGTTGTGTACACATGTTTGTTCCCAGTTGGAACAAGTTATCTTTAAGAGTTTGATCACCTGATGTACTGATGAATTCATGGGCAGTTTGGACGGGCTACCAGTCAGTCTGTTCTCGCAGCCTGTGTGAAAACACCTTTCTAATAAAGCTCTGGTTTGTTTTTTACCTTCCGTGGTCTGCAAGCTTCTCTTTTAAACATATCACACTCATCATGTCCCTTTAGAGGTAGTCCCAAAGAAGACAGCAGTTTTCAACACATCTCAGCACTTTGCTCCATTAGAACACTCCTTTTCAAACTGAGCCGTTAACGTAGAATCAATTTTTCCAGATAATTGACATCTTTGAACAAACGTACACAGAGCTTTAATATGAGCTGTGATCAGCAAAATCTCATCCAGCATTTCTCCAGTTAGAGGACCTGTGGACAAATGCTTGTTTCCCTTTACTCGGACCAGGAAATCATTTACAAGCATAACAGGCCTTCGAGGTCTCCGAAAAAAAAAATCAACCTAGATATAATTTTCGTCTGCCCGTTTCTCTTCATCCTCAGAAAATAGGACTTGGGTTGGATTAGGTATATTTTCACGAGTACCGAGGTACAGTGAAAAGTATTGTTCTGCGTACAGTGCAGACAGATTGCTCCATTCATGAAAAAACATAGGACATACATAAATACGCAATGTAAATACATAGGCAGAGGCATCTGGTGAAGCATACGGAGTGTAGTACTACCGAGTAGAAGATGTGTGAAGAGATCATTTCAGTCCATAAGAGTCAGGAGTCTGGTAACAGCAGGGAAGAAGCTGTTTTTGAACCTGCTCGTGCATGTTCTCAGACATTTGTATCTTCTGCCCGGTTTGAGGAGAGAATAACCCGGGTGGTAGGGGTCTTTGTTTATGCTGCCCGCTTTCCCAGCGGGAGGCGGCTTTGCATGATGGACTTGGCTACGTTCATGACACTCTGTAGTTTCTTACAGTCTTGGACCGAGCAGTTGCCATAGCAGGCTGTGATGCAGCGAGATAGGATGTTTATTATGATGCATCTGTACAAATTGGTGAGAGTCAATGCGGAAATGCTGAATTTCCTTAGTTTCCTGAGGAAGTATAGGCGCTGTTGTGCTTTCTTGGTCGTAGCGTGGGTGGACCAGGACAGATTGTTGGGTGATGTGCACACCTAGGAATTTGAAGCTGTCAACCGTCTCCACCTCGGCACCATTGATGCAGACAGGGGTGTGTACAATACTTTGATTCCTGAAGTCAATTACCAGCTCCTTAGTTTTGCTGATGTTGAGGGAGCGATTGTTGTTGTTACACCATGCCACGAGGTTCTCTATCTCCTTCCTGTACTCTGACTCATCATTGCTCGAGATCCAACCCACTACGGTCGTGTCATCAGCAAACTTGTAGATGGCGTTGAAGCCAAATTGTGCCACAGTTGTGTGTGTATGGGGAGGTGTATAGGGGGTTAATTACGCAGCTTTACGGGGCCCCAGTATTGAGGACTATTGTGGAGGAGGTAGTGTTGTTTATCCTTGCTGATTGTGGTCTGTGGGTCAAGAAGTTGAGGATCCAGTTGCAGAGTGAGAAGCCAAGTCCTAGGTGTTGGAATTTTGATATGTGCTTGGCTGGGATTGTGGTGTTAAAGGCAGAGCTGTAGTCAATGAATTAGAGTCTGATGTAGGCGTCCTTGTTGACGAGATGCTCCAGGGATGAGTGTCGGGCCAGGGAGATGGTGTCTGCTATGGACCAGTTGTGGCGGTATGCGAATTGCAGTGGATCTAGGCACTCTGGAAATATGGAGTATTTATGTGTCTCATGACCAACCTCTCAAAGCACTTCAGAATGATAAATGAAGACCCCTGACCTGCCTTTGGCCTCTTTTCTCAACTTGTCCACATTACCTACGTTTTCTGGTTTATTTAGGATGAAATATTCTGTCACACCCAGTGGGACAGATTTTGGCGGTATCGATGAATTGACTATAATTCATACAAAATGTGGATCTTGTGAGGTTGGGTATGTATTTACCTGATGCCTGTGTAGAGGGAAGGTTTGAGGGGGAGGTGACGGAGGGGGGAGAGAGTGGCTGCAGTGTAGAAGAGATGTGACTAGATGGCGCCGGGTAGGTAGGCTGCGATGTATATAGTGGGTGTGGGGATGCTGTAGGTTTGGCTCCAGTGGCTGTAATGTATACAGAGGGTGTGTAGATGGCGCAGGGCTGTGTGGCGGAGGCTGGAGCTGGGATTTCGGGCACTCCCGGCTGAGTACAGTGGAAGATGGCGGCTGAGGATCGGGAGAGGGATCAGGCCCGCAGTGACAACGCGAAGCACAAGAGGAAGGAGCAGCTGAAGCGCTGGCTGGGCTCGGAGACCGACCGCGAGTCGGAGCGGCCCCGCACCAAGCAGCTGCGAGTCAAGTTCGCCGAGGGAGCCGTCTTCCTGGCTGCCTGTTCGAGCGGGGACCGGGACGAGGTGGAGAAGCTACTGCTGAGAGGAGGTGACATCAACTACACCAATGTGGACGGTCTGACCGCCCTGCACCAGGTTAGCACCTCACTGAACCCACTCCCCAGCCCTCCCGGGGGGGGGCAGAGAGTCAACCCACTCCCCCCGCCAAACTTGTCAACTCTCACCCTGGGGGTGGGTGGGGGGCAGCTCCGGGGCTGAGGCGCCTCTGCAGCAGGAGATGGTGCAGCTTCCAGTCAGTCAGGGGCAAACCCATTCACTACCTTTACATCAAATAGGCAAAGGACCAATCAATGGCTGAAGAGTTATTGAGGCCATCTCAGAAGGGGAAAAGGGCCGGCGACAACTTTTTCCAGTGGGCTTTTAAAAAAAAAAACCACTGCTGGGTCTTAATGGAGCAGAGGGTCCCAGCTCAAGGCTCTAGGTCCTGAGTCGAGTTGCTCTGCTCCTGCACTCTGTGTGTATGTTTCCTCCACCTGAGGAGCCCCCCGGGCCGGAATCACACAATGATTTGGAGCCGAGTCTGGTTCATGGAAAATGTCCTTTTAAAGAGTCCGATCCACACCCGGAGCCTTGCAGTGATTGTGACATTGGAGGAGTGGGGCAATGCTGCTGTCGCCTTCCTACCTCCTTACCTCCCTCTCTCTGTCCTTTTTGCTGAACTCCCTAAAATCTCCCCCGGGTCATTTTGAATTGACGAGAGCTCAAGGCAAATAAAGGTAGCCAGCAGGTGATTTGGAATGACAGGATAGGGTTCAGGGTAAGAACCTTTGGTCTGACTCCTGCCTGTGCCCTACAGCTGGCGGCTGCTCTGAATTATTGACGTTAATCTTTGGTCGAGATCAGCATCTCTGTGGAAACTGACAGCACAGGAGTCCAGTCAGCCCATCATGTATTCGTCAACTCCTTGCAACCTAAAAGCTAACCCCCTTCCTCCACTTTCTGCTGCATATCATCATTTACTTCAAATATTTATAGTTATTCTTCAAAGGATGCAATGTTTTCAGTCACTCCATAGCAAAGTGTTTTCTGTTCCAGCAGTCCTCTGCAAATAAATATATCTTAAATGTAAAGGAATGCTTGGAAAAATAGGAGTGTTTTTGTTAAAACAGAGACAATTAAAGTTGATTTGATATTGATGTTTTCATACAATGATGTCGTGAGACAAATTAATCGTAGAATCCCGACAGTGTAGAAGGAGGCCATTTGGCTCATCGAGACTGCACCGATCTTCTGAAAGCGCACTCTACCCCATTCTGCCGCCCTATTCCCATAACACCATAACCCCACCTAACCTGCATGTACTGCGCTGTAATGTTCTATGTTCTATGTTCTATCCCTGGACTTTAAGGGGCTATCCACCTAATCACATCTTTGGACTGTGGAAGGAAACCGGAGCACCCGGAGGAAACCCAAGCAGGCATGGAGAGAAAGTGCAAACACCACACAGTCACCGAAGGCTGTAATCGAACCCAGTCCCTGGCTCTGTGAGGCAGCACTGCTAACCACCGTGCCACCCTTGGGTACAGAGGTGGATTTCCTAAGCAACTGAGGGGAGAGTAAGCGGGCACAATGTTTACATAAAGGTTTGTGAGACTGTGGAATGCAGATAGGTTGAAGGAAAGCAGAATAAAGAGTTATGGGCACATGAGATTCTGGCAGCTACTGATGTGGAGGGTAAGATCCCAAAATGGCCAAACAACCCATTTCCTTGTACTTTCTCTCTGTTTCCGGCTTCTGGTGACGGCGGGCGGGAGGCAGCCGCACGTTGGAGGGCTCCCGCTCGGGAATAGAATTTTCAGGGTTTTACTGTCCCGGGGTTTTAATGTCCCAGGGGCAACGGAGGCTGAAAAAGTTGTAGGAGGACACGGTGAGGAGAAATGTCCAAGTTTTTGGAAAAAAATGGCCATGAAAAAGGGGGCTAATGAAAGTCCACCAGTGAGTGGAAAAGTCAGCGCGTGAACTGTAGGAAAAGTGGAGACTGGGTGCCGGGGGAGGCCACATTGCTCACGGCAGAAGGAATGACCAAGGTGATGGCCGTGGAACTTGAAGCGCAAAGCATATGGAAGTGATGAAGAAGGAAGTGGGGGCGGTATTGAAAGTGCTGGTGGAGGAGGCGATTGCCCCGGTGAGGGCGGTGGTATCAAGTGCAGCGGCGGAGGTGCGGGAGCAGGGTGAGACACTGAAGGAAGTGGAAGAGGCATTATCGCAGCACAGTGATAAACTCACCTCGATGGGGAAGGAGCTGTGGAGGGTCTGCGAGCCAAAATGGAAGACCTGGAAAACTGATCCAGGCAGCAGAGTCTGTGGATCGTGGGTCTGCCCGAAGGGGTGGAAGGCCCGAGGCCGACGGAGTATTTTGCCACAACGTTGGCGGAGCTATTTGGGCAGGGGGAACGATCCCTCTCGATACGAACTGTATCAGGCTCATAGGTTGTGGAGGCCTACACCAAAGGCGAGTGAGCCGGCAAGAAGTGACTGTTTGTTTCCGTAGGTACACTGTGAAGGAGAAGGTTCTGTGCTGGGCAAAGCTGAAGCGGGTGGTGCAGTACCCTGGAGCTGGTATACGCATATACCAGGACTTTACGGTGGAGTTGGCGAGGAGGTGGGCGACCTTTGGCCAGGTGGAGAAGGCACTGTACAACAGTATGGTGCAGTGCGGCATAGTGTATCCAGCTAAGTTGAGGGTTACCTACAAATCCAAGGACTTTTATTTTGGGACGGCGGAAACAGCGGAGGGGTTTGTGAAGGCAGAAAGACTGTGGCAGAATTGAGAAATGGGACTTATACTGAAGTAGCCTCATGTAACTTTATTTTTTCACTGCGTGTTGGTGTATGTACTAAATGAGTCGTCGCTGTATATTTGGACTAGGGAAGAGTTGGGACTTTCATTTGCATTGATAGTTTTTTGGGGCTTGGGTGTGTGTGCTGGGGTTGTGTATTAAAGGGGATTTCTTTGTTTCCCTGGGACCGGGTAGGGGGGGAAGGAGACCCGGATGGGGGCCTCCTCATTGGCTGATTTAAGCCGGCCAGTGAACGGGAGTGAGGTGGGGGAAGGGGCTGCGGCCTTCGGAGTCTGGTAGAACAGGTAAATTTGGGGGAAGGAACCAATGTTGGGGGAGGAATGTATGTGTGTGTGTGTGTGTGTGTGTGTGTTGCAATTCATGGGTGTCATTGCCAGTACATTTTCGGGGATTGGATGGCTTTGAATATTACGGGACAGAGGTTGGGGGTTGCGATTCCCGATTCCTTTTTCTAATTTATATTGTAGCTTGAGTAAGCCACTAGATCTTAAACTCTGCCATTACTTTAGGAGTGCTCACAAAAAGATTGCAAACTCGAAATGTTAGTCTTTGTTATTTTATGCAGTAAAAGGAATATAATAACTCACATCAATATCATGCCTATAATGATCACAGGACTGAAATCACTTTACAACCAATTAAGTACTTTTAAAGTCCAGTCACTAATAATATGTGATAAGAAATAGGAGCCAGTAGTGGGCCATTTGACCTTTCAAACCTGTTCTGTCATTCAATAAAACCATGGCTGATCTTCTATCTCAACACCACCTTCTTTCACAGCCCCCATATTGCTTAATTCCTTTCATATCCAAAAATCTATCTTTCTATGTTTTGGATATACTCAAAAACTGATAATCTCCAGTCTTTTGGGGAGATAATTCACAGCCTCCTGAGTGAATATATGTTCATCACCTCAGTCGAAAATGACCAACCCCTTATTCTGAGACTGTGACGCCATGCTCTAGACTCCCCAATCGGAAGAAACATTTTCTTTGCATCTACACTGTCAAGCCCCTTAATTTTCTATATTTAGATTTCTTCCAAATTTTAGGGATTGTAGGCCCAAGCCTTTTCAATCTCTCCTCATAGAACAACCTCCAATCCCTGAACCGTCTTTGCCCTCCTTCCAAGAAAATATATCCTTCCTTTGGTAATGAAACCAAAACTGTAGTCAGTACTGCAGATGTGGTCCCACCAATGCCCTTTATAAATGTAGTAAGATTCCTTTATTCTTATCTCTCCATTTATTTTGTAATAAACGCTAACATTGCTTAACTTTTCTGATTTGTTGCTGCACTTGCACGTTTAACTTTCTATCATTCGTGTTCAAGAACACCCAGGATCTTTTGAATGCCAACATTTCCCAATCAATCATCATTTTCAAAATGTTTTGCTTTTTTCATTTATCTTCCCAAAGTAGATAACTGCACATTTCTTCACGTATTCCATCTGCTATGCTTTTGGCACTAAACTTGTCTATACCCCTTTGCAGCCTCTTTGTGTGCTTCTCATAGTTTACTTTCCCACCTAACACTTTATTGTCAGCAAACCTGGATACATTGCACTCGCCCCTCCCACTAAGTCACAGATGTAGGATGTAGATAGCTGAGACCCAAGCATTGATTCTTGCCGTACCCCACAGTTACAGCTTGCCAAAGGGCACAAATCCTGTCTCCAGCCTATTAGTGGCCACTTGAGTTACATGACAGTGGGGCAACCATCATACTCTTGGGTAGGCTTCCTTTCCACTGACTTAAACCGGGGAGGTGTTGGGGCTGGGAGGGGCACAGTTGGGGGCCATAGCAACCCTTGAAATCCAGCCCACGTCTCTGTCATGGCTAAAAGATCAAATCAATCTGCATCTATGCTATGACTTCTTTATTTTGTCATTGTGAATTATTTGTGGTTTTGAATATAGTACCTCTAACTTTTTTTCATGATGTCACTTTAGTCTCTAATGGTCGATTATTTTAAGTGCTCTGACTTTCCTGACCCACTGCGCTTTCTTTACTCAAATAGCTGCCATGCTCTGCAACCTTGACATTTGTCTTGCTGCTTTTAAATTCACCATTTCCTAACTCTTCCACCCCAGCACCTTCATTTGTTTAAAGCCCTAACTACTGCCTTAATTATTCAATTTGCCAGGACATGGGTCCTAGAATCATAGAATCATAGAATTCGCACAGTGCAGAAGGAGGCCATTCGGCCCATCGCGTCTGCACTGACCATTTGAAAGACCACCTACACAGACCCAATCCCTGACCTATCCGTTTAACCCCACCTAACATTTGGATACTTGGGGACAATTTAACATGGCCAATCCACCTAACCTGCATATCTTTGGACTGTGGGAGAAAACCGGAGCACTTGGAGGAAACCCACGCAGACACAGAGAGAATGTGCAAACTCCGTGGGCCGAAGGGCCTGTTCTGTGCTGTATTTTCTATGTTCCACACAGTCACCCGAGGTCGGAATCGAACCCGGTTCCCTGGTGTTGTGAGGCATCAGTGCTAACCACTGTGCCACCGTGCTGCCCCAGTTTAAAGGGTCGCTGTCCAATGGAACATTTTCCTCTTTTCCCAGTGCTGATGCCAGAATTGAAATCCCTGCTTCCCACACTTAACCTTCTAATCTGTTTATCCCAATAACAATTTGCATATGGTTTAGGCAACAATCCTGCGTAATATTACCGGGGTTTGAATTTCAGCTGGCACTCCTCAAATTCTCTCAGAACCTTATTTGTAGTTCTACCAATGTTGTCAGTTCTTAGATGGACCATAATAGCAGGATCCTCCCCCTCCCACTCCTAAGTTCTTCTCCAGCTGTGAGACAATGTCCTTAAATCTGGTACTGGGTAGGCAACGTAACATTCTGAATTCTTCGTCGTGGCTGCAGAGTTCGGTATCTATCTCCCTGACTATAGTGTCCCTTAGCCACCTACACTGCGAAGTGGGTTGAACAATCATAGAATGATACAACACAAATGCAGCTCATGTCTTTTGAATGAGCTATTTATTTCCCCCCCCCGCCCCCCTGCTCTTTCCTGGTGATCTAGTCTCCTTAAAATATTTATCCAATTCCTTTTTGAAAGTTATTATTGAATCTGCTTCTAAAGACCTTTCTGGTGGTACTTTCCAGATCTCAGCAACTCAAAAATGTAACCTTTTTCTGCCTCTGGATTTTATGCCAATTACCAGAAATCGGTGTCTGTTGACTCTTCTCCCAGTTTTATCTTAGTTGCTCCAACAAAACCCCTCATCCTTTTGATCATCTATTAATCTCCCTTCAACCTTTTCTTCTGTAAGGAGGACAAGCCCACCTTTTCCAGTCTTTTCACATAAAGTGTGGTGCCCAGAATTAGTCGCCGTATTCCAGCTGAGGCCTAACCAGATTTTCCTTTAAAGGAGGATAAGGGGTAGACCATTTAGGACCGAGATGAGGAGAAATTGCTTCACCCAGAGAGTGGTCAGCCTGTGGAATTCGTCACCAAAAGAAGTAGTTAAGGCCAAAACATTGTATGTTTTCAAGTAGCAGTTAGATATAACACTTAGGGGATCAAAGATATGGGGGGAAAGCGGGATTAGGCAATTGAGTTGGTTGATCAGCCATGATCATAATGAATGGCAGAGCGGGGCCGAATGGCCTCCTATTTTTTATGTTTCTATTAATTTCTTACTTTTGTAGTAGATATATATATTTTCTAAATTTAGAGTACCCAATTCTTTTTTCCAACTAAGGGACGATTTAGCGTGGCCAATCCATCTACCCTGCACATTTGGGTTGTGGGGGCGAAACCCACGCAAACACGGGAAGAATGTGCAAACTCCACATCGACAGTGACCAAGAGCCGGGATCAAACCTGGGACCTCGGTGCCATGAGGCAATAGTGCTAGCCACTGCGCCACCATCCTGCCATACTAGATATATTTTAATGAAGAATCTTAACATTCCAATCCCACCCAACCCAATTTCGGGTATATTGTGACATGTTGAGTGGTGTACTTTATGCTGGTTCAGAGGGCAGTATGTTGGTTCAGAGGGCAGTATGCTTGTATCTACTCTTGTTTGTACTTGTATCATAAATAATGTGGATAGTTGCACATTGACCCTGAGTCAGGAGTACAGCATGTTATAAAAGTATCCCAAATGCAAAGAACAAGGCAAAAATGTATAGCTCGTTTCTCAAATTGATCTGAATCTGGGAAGCTCTGTAAATCGCAGTGTGCCTATGGTCATGTTCCTGCAGCTGGATTTGGAGCTGTGATGATAATCAATTCCCCTTTCCATCTCCTCTTCCTGTTTCCTTGGAGAAAGTATACCACTTGTATGGTTTACTATATGGAGACAGAGAGTTGAGAGCTATTAAAACAGAAAATGCTGGATAAACTCACCAGGCCTGGCAATACCTGTGGGGAGTGAAACAGAGTTAACATTGTGGATCTAAATAGCCCTTCTGCAGAGTTAAAGTTTGGGGCCATTTAGACCCGAAATGTTAACTCTGTTTCTCTCTCCACAGATGTTGCCAGCCAGACCTGCTGAATGTATCCAGCATTTGCTGTTTATATTTCACATTTCCAGCATTTGCAGTATTTTGCTTTTAGTTGAGAGTTATTGTTGGGAAGAGCAAGATAAAACATGGGATTATAGTGGGTTCACCGAGTTATAGCGCGATGGGTCACAAGGTTATTACGGAGTCAATGTGCTGGGTCATGGTATTAATATGGATTCAGTGTGTTGGGTCAAGGGGTTATTGCGGTGTCAGTGTGTTGGGTCAAGAGGCTATTATAGGGTCAGTGTGTTGGGTCACTGGGTCATTGTGGGGTCAGTGTTTTTGATCAAGAAGATATTACAGCGTTAGTTTGTTGGGTCAAGGGGCTATTGCAGTCAGTGTGTTGGGTAAAGGGGTTATTGTGAGGTCAGGGTGTTCATCACTGGGGTGGCTTTGTGTTTGGTCAGTGTGTTGGTTAAGGGTTTTTTGTGGGGTCAATGTGTTGGGCAAGAGGATATTACAGGGTCAATGTGTTGGGTCAGGGGTTATTACAGGGTCAGTGTTTGGGTCAATGGGTTATTCCGGGTACAGCTCATTGGGTCAATAGGGTATTACAGGGTTAGTGTGTTGGGTCACTGGGTTATTGTGGGGTCAGTGTGTTGGGTCACAGGGCTATTGTGGGGTCAGTGTGTTGTATCACTGGGTTATTGTGGGGTCAGTGTATTGGATCACAGGGTTATTGTGGAGTCAGTGTGATGGGTCACAGGGCTATTGTGGGGTCAGTGTGTTGGGTCAAGGGGTTATTGTGGGGTCAGTGTGTTGGTTCACAGGGCTATTGTGGGGTCAGTGTGTTGGATCACTGGGTTATTGTGGGGTCAGTGTGTTGGGTCACAGGGCTATTGTGGGGTCAGTGTATTGGATCACAGGGTTATTGTGGAGTCAGTGTGATGGGTCACAGGGCTATTGTGGGGTCAGTGTGTTGGGTCAAGGGGTTATTGTGGGGTCAGTGTGTTGGATCACAGGGCTATTGTGGGGTCAGTGTGTTGGATCACTGGGTTATTGTGGAGTCAGTGTATTGGATCACAGGGTTATTGTGGAGTCAGTGTGATGGGTCACAGGGCTATTGTGGGGTCAGTGTGTTGGGTCACAGGGTTATTGCGGGGTCAGTGTGTTGGGTCACAGGGTTATTGCGGGGTCAGTGTGTTGGGTCACAGGGTTATTGTGGGGTCAGTGTGTTGGGTCACAGGGTTATTGTGGAGTCAGTGTGTTGGGTCACAGGGTTATTGCGGGGTCAGTGTGTTGGGTCACAGGGTTATTGTGGGGTCAGTGTGTTGGGTCACAGGGTTATTGCGGGGTCAGTGTGTTGGGTCACAGAGCTATTGCGGGGTCAGTTTTATGGGTCAAGGGGCTATTGTGGGATCAGTGTGTTGGGCCACAGGGTTATTGTGGGGTCAGTGTGTTGGGCCACAGGGTTATTGTGGGGTCAGTGTGTTGGGTCACAGGGTTATTGCGGGGTCAGTGTGTTGGGTCACAGAGCTATTGCGGGGTCAGTTTTATGGGTCAAGGGGCTATTGTGGGATCAGTGTGTTGGGTCACAGAGCTACTGCGGGGTCAGTTTTATGGGTCAAGGGGCTATTGTGGGATCAGTGTGTTGGGTCACTGGGCTATTGCGGGGTTAGTGTATTAGGTCAAGGGGCTATTGCAGGGTCAGAGTGTTGGGTCATTGGGTTATTGCAGAGTCAGTGTGTTGGGTCACAGGGTTATTGTGGGGTCAGTGTATTGGGTCAAGGGGTTATTGTGCGGTCAGTGTGTTGGGTCACAGGGTTATTGTGGAGTCAGTGTGTTGGGTCACAGAGCTATTGCGGGGTCAGTGTAATGGGTCAAGGGGCTATTGTGGGATCAGTGTGTTGGGTCACTGGGCTATTGCGGGGTTAGTGTATTGGTCAAGGGGCTATTGCAGGGTCAGAGTGTTGGGTCATTGGGGTATTGCGGGGTCAGTGTGTTGGGTCAAGGGGTTATTGCGGGGTCAGTGTGTTGGGTCACTGGGTTATTGTGGTGTCAGTGTGTTGGGTCATGGGGTATTGCGGGGTCAGTGTGTTGGGTCAAGGGGTTATTGCGGGGTCAGTGTGTTAGGTCACTGGGTTATTGTGGTGTCAGTGTGTTGGGTCACTGGGGTATTGCGGGGTCAGTGTGTTGGGTCACAGGGTTATTGTGGTGTCAGTGTGTTGGGTCACTGGGGTATTGCGGGGTCAGTGTGTTGGGTCACAGGGTTATTGTGGTGTCAGTGTGTTGGGTCACTGGGGTATTGCGGGGTCAGTGTGTTGGGTCAAGGGGTTATTGCGGGGTCAGTGTGTTAGGTCACTGGGTTATTGTGGTGTCAGTGTGTTGGGTCACTAGGGTATTGCGGGGTCAGTGTGTTGGGTCAAGGGGTTATTGCGGGGTCAGTGTGTTAGGTCACTGGGTTATTGTGGTGTCAGTGTGTTGGGTCACTGGGGTATTGCGGGGTCAGTGTGTTGGGTCACAGGGTTATTGTGGTGTCAGTGTGTTGGGTCACTGGGGTATTGCGGGGTCAGTGTGTTGGGTCAAGAGGCTATTATGGGGTCAGTGTGTTGGGTCACTGGGTCATTGTGAGGCCGGTGTGTTGGGTGACTAGGTTATTGTGGGGTCAATGTGTTGGGTTACTGGGTCACTGGGTTATTGTGGTGTCAGTGTGTTGGGTCAAAAGGATATTACAGAGCTAGTTTGTTGGGTCAAGGGGCTATTGCGGTCAGTGTGTTGGGTCAAGGGGATATTGTGAGGTCAGCGTGTTCATCACTAAGGTGTCTTTGTGTTTGGTCAGTGTGTTGGGTCAAGGATTTTTGGGGGTCCGTGTGTTGGGCAAGAGGATATTACAGGGTCAGTGTTTGGGTCAAGGGGTTATTCCGCGTACAGCACATTGGGTCAATAGGATATTGCACAGTTAGTGTGTTGGGTTAAGGGATTATTGTGGGGTCAGTACATTGGGTCAGGGGGTTATTGTGGGGTCGGCGTATTGGGCTACAGGGTTATGACGGATCATGGGGTTATTCCGGGGTCAGCGTGATAGTTCATGGGCTTATTCTGGGGTCAGCATGATGGGTCAAGGGGTTATTCAGGGGTCAGTGATGGGTCATGGGGTTATTCCGGAGTCAGCGTGACGAGTCACTGGGTTCCGTCAGGATCAGCAATTCAGTCACGGGCTTATTGTGTGTTGGGGGATTATTGTGTGGCCGGTGTGTTGGGTCACACGGTTACTGCAGGGTCAGTGTGACGTGTCATGGGTTTATTGCAGGGTCAGTGTGACTGGTCACAGGGTTATTGCAGGGTCAGAGTGATGGTCACTGGGTTATTGGAGGGTCCGTGAGACTGGTCACAGGGTTATTGCAGGGTCAGTGTGACTGATCACTGGGTTATTGCAGGGTCAGTGTGACTGATCACTGGGTTATTGGAGGGTCCGTGTGACTGGTCACTGGGTTATTGGAGGGTCCGTGTGACTGGTCACAGGGTTATTGCAGGGTCACTGTGACTGATCACTGGATTATTGCAGGGTTAGTGTGATGGGTCACTGGGTTTCAGCAAAATCAACATGTCTGGTAAAGGAGTTAATGCAAGGTTAGCCTATTGGGTCACGGGGTTATCGGGGTGTCCTTGTGTTTGGTCACAAGGTTATTTCAGGGTCAGCGTGTTGGGTCACAGGGTTTTTCACAGTAGCTTCATTGCAGTGTTAATGTAAACCTACTTATGACACTAATGAAGATTACAATGATTATTATTATTGCACGGTTAGTGTGTTGGGTCACGGGGTTATTGCAAGGATAGCGTGTAAGTCACGGGGTTTTTACGAGACCAGTGTGTTGGTTCACGGTTATTCTGAGGAGGATGTTGGGTCATGGGGTTATTGCGAGGTCAGTATGTTGGGTCACGGGGCTATTGCAAGATCAGTGTGTTGGGTCATGGGGTTATTGTGAGGTCAAAGTATTAGGTCATGGAGTTACTACGAGACCAGCATGTTGGGTCACGCTTATTGCGAGAAGCGTGTTGGGTCACGGGATTATTGTGAGGTCAGCATGTTGGGTCACAGGATTATTGCGAGACCAGCATGTTGGGTCACGCTTATTGCGAGAAGCGTGTTGGGTCACGGGATTATTGTGAGGTCAGCATGTTGGGTCACAGGATTATTGCGAGGCCAGCGTGTTGGGTCATCATAATAATCTTTATTAGTGTCACATATAATGTTTTCATTTATTGTGAGAGGAGTTGAACACAAAAGTAGGAAGATTGTGCTTCAGTTGTACAGGACACTAGTGAGACCACATCTGGCGTATTGTATACAGTATTGGTCATCTTAATAATAATAATAATCTTGATTATTCTCACAAGTAGGCTTACTCTGCAATGACGTTACTGTGAAAATCCCCTAGTCGCCACATTCCGGCACCTGTTCGGGTACACAGAGGGAGAATTCAGAATGTCCAATTCACCTAACAAGCACGTCTTTCGGACTTGCGGGAGGAAACGGGAGCAGCCGGAGGAAATCCACGCAGACACGGGGAGAACATGCAGACTCCGTACAGACAGTTACCCAAGCTGGGAATCGAACCTTGGTTCCTGGCGCTCTGAAGCAACAATGCTAACCACTGTGCCACCATGCCGCCCATTTATAGCGAGGTCAGCATGATGGGTCATGGGGTTATTTTGTGATCAGCGTGTTGGGTCATGGGGTTATTGCGAGGGCAGCATGTTGGGTCATGGCGCTATTGTGAGGTGTGTGTTGGGTCATGGTTATTACGAGGCCAGCGTGTTGGGTCATGGGGTTATTGGGAAAGTTTGTCTAATGGGTCATGGGCTTATTGTGGGCTCAGCATGTCGGTCACGGGGTTATTATGAGGCCAGCGTGTTGGGTCATGGCTATTACGAGGCCAGCATGTTGGGTCACAGTTATGAGGCCAGCGTGTTGA
The DNA here is from genome assembly GCF_047496885.1 of Scyliorhinus torazame. Lineage (NCBI taxonomy): Eukaryota > Metazoa > Chordata > Chondrichthyes > Carcharhiniformes > Scyliorhinidae > Scyliorhinus > Scyliorhinus torazame. Next base: position 170,475,134 of record NC_092716.1, on the reverse strand, counting down.
ATCACGGTTATTGCGAGGTCAACGTGTTGGGTCACTGGGTTATTAGGAGGGTCTTTGATATGGGTCATAGGGTAATTGTATTCGGATGTTGAGTGCTATTATATGGGCATATTTCCTTCCATTCTTTGTGGTCTTGTGTATGCTGATGAAACAAAAAGAATAGATTTTTTTAGGGGAAGAAATTCTTTTAAAGAAATTAAACTCAAATCTTTTTACTTGTATTGTGACTGGTGGTCATGTTTGCTCAAGCCTTTGCAGGCACCAGTAATGTCAATGCACACATTTCCTGTGTTTTGCCCTTTTCCCCCCTCCTCTTTTTTTTTTTTTCTCCCACTTTCAATTCTTTTTTAAAATAAATTCAGAGTATCCAATTATTTTTTTCCAATTAAGGAGAAATTTAGCATGGCCAATTCACCTACCCTGCACATCTTTTTGGTTGTGGGGGTGAGACCCACATAGACACAGGGAGAATGTGCAAACTCCACGCGGACAGTGGCCCGGGAATGAACCCGGGTCCTCGGCGCCGTGAGGCAGCAGTGCTAACCAATTGTGTTACCACAGTCATAGAGGTCTACAGCAAAGAGTCTGTCGTCCCATCGTGTCTGCACCAGTGAAAAACAACCACCTAACTATTCTAATCCCATTTAACAACACATGTCCTAGAACCTTGTATGCCTTGGCATTGCAATGTTATGAGGGTTTCTGCCTCCATGCCGCACAACCCTCTGGGTGTAAAAGTTTTTCCTCACATCCTCTCAACCTCCTACCCCTTACCTCAAATCTGTGCCCCCCCTGGTCATTGTTCCCTCCACCAAGGGGAAACATTTCTTCCTGTCTATCTATGCCCCACTTTTATACATCTCAATCATGTCTCCCCCCCCCCCCCCCCACCTCAGTCTCCTCTGCTCTCAGGAAAACAACCCCAGTCTCACCAGTCTCGCTTCATAGCTAAAATTCTCACTGTCTGACTGACAATATTTCAGCTGAGGGAGGAGCAATAAACCCTGAGGTTTTCCAAGCCTGTGAGTGACGTACTCCACCTCAACCGGCTGATCCATTAGTGGAACTTCCATTGGATATTTTCCACTGGATCAGCTGTCTTTCTTGACTATTTAAATTGGGTTGCCATTCTCCGCTATGCACCACGTGTCTGGGAGCGAGGCCGGAATTTTCAAGAAATATTTGGCCTGATGCTAAACATCATTCAGTCTTGTACACTTAGCAAGGATTGGATAAACTCTGAAAGGCCAGTCGATGATGGGGAGACTGGACTGGAGGTTGCTGAAATGTTCAAAGTTTTCTTTGGGGAAATAAGATAATCGAAGAACATCATCTGTCTCCCGGAGGATGAGCAGCCATTTGTGATTCATGCAATGGGATTGTTGACTAATCTTCACCTCCCCAATGATTCTGCTAAATTGAGCATCTCATGAATCCCAGGGTCAGTCTGGCTTTTCTTCATGTATTTATTCCAAATGTATATGAAAAGTTACCACACATAAATAGATCGGGAAACAAACTTCCCAATACACAACTATACAGTTTGCACAAATGTTTCCCTTCCTCCCCCTCCCAGCTCACCCCCGAGCGACAAACAACCCCCCAAACACGGTCATGAACGACCACCACCTTGAGGGTCAGTCTTGCTGGATATTTCCTGTGTGCTTCTATTTTCCCTCAACATTGACATTACCCTAGCTTTGACATGAGTTTATCCATTGTATACTTAGTTGCATTTATGTGGATGTTTTTATTTCTATTTTGTGTGGGTCCCTACGCCATGTGTATCTTGAAAGAACAGGTTGATGGGAGAGCTGTGCTGTGAGAGGGGTGAACTCAGACATGAGCCTCTCATTGATGTTTAGCCTCCGTGTCTGGTAGTAGCATTTTAGCACCAGGTCCAACGGTCCTGACACACCTCCTGACTCCAATCCATGGTGCTTATTCTTATTTTGTTAAGGTAACCAAATAATGTAAATATATGTCGCAGTTATGGTACCATCATGTGAGTTATTAAGATTTTGTTAGTAAATCTAGAGTGTGTTTATAATGAAATAGAAGATTTATGAGCCAGTGAAGGAAGAAATCCTGAACCAGCAGCTCGTGTTAGGTAGAGCGCTCCCTTCATTGCCAGCTTTCATCCTGAAACCCAGTCGTGATGGTGCTGAGATGTTTTTAGTGGGCCAAAGGTTCACCTTGCTTTCTCTCACTTTCTCTGTCACGCTAACACTCCTGTTCTCTCCTCTCACTTTTCTTTTTTCCTCTCTATTGCTTTCTCACCGATCGCTTTCTTTCTCTTTTCTTCCTTTCTCTCTATACCCTTTTCCCTCACTTTCCCTCTGTCCCCTTTTCCCTCTCTTTCTCCCTTTCCCTCATTTTCTCCCTCCCTCTTTCTCACTCTCTCCTATTTCGCTTCCTCTCTCGCACCTCTCGCCTCCCCATCCCCTCCCCCTTCCATTCCGTCACTTATCCTTCATCGCCTCCTACCTCCCCTCCCCCTCCCCTTCCTTCTCCCCTCCCCTTCCTTCTCCCCCTCCCCCTCCTCCTCCCCCTCCTCTTCCACTCCTGCTTCTCCGTCCATTCCCTTTCCACTTCCCCTCCCCTTCTTTCCCTCCCTTCTTCTCCCATCTTCCTCTCCTCCCCCTTCTCCGGCTTACTACGCCCCTGCCACTCACCCCCACCCCTGTCCCTCGCCCTTGTACTGGCCCTCACACCTCGCCCCTCGTGCTCACCCCCACCCCTTGCCTCTGCCCTTTTCCCTCCCTTTCTCAACCCTCTTCTCCTCCTCTGTCCTCTTCCCCTCTCTCTGCCCTCTTCCCCTCTCTCTGCCCTCTTCCCCCTCTCTCTGCCCTCTTCCCCCTCTCTCTGCCCTCTTCGCTCGCTCTCTGCCCTCTTCCCTCGCTCTCTGCCTTCTTCCCTCGCTCTCTGCCTTCTTCCCTCGCTCTCTGCCCTCTTCCCTCGCTCTCTGCCCTCTTCCCTCGCTCTCTGCCCCCTTCCCTCGCTCTCTGCCCCCTTCCCTCGCTCTCTGCCCCCTTCCCTCGCTCTCTGCCCTCTTCCCCCTCTCTCTGCCCTCTTCCCCCTCTCTCTGCCTTCTTCCCTCCCTCGCTGCCTTCTTCCCTCCCTCGCTGCCTTCTTCCCTCCCTCGCTGCCTTCTTCCCTCCCTCGCTGCCTTCTTCCCTCCCTCGCTGCCTTCTTCCCTCCCTCGCTGCCTTCTTCCCTCCCTCGCTGCCTTCTTCCCTCCCTCGCTGCCTTCTTCCCTCCCTCGCTGCCTTCTTCCCTCCCTCGCTGCCTTCTTCCCTCCCTCGCTGCCTTCTTCCCTCCCTCGCTGCCTTCTTCCCTCCCTCGCTGCCTTCTTCCCTCCCTCGCTGCCTTCTTCCCTCCCTCGCTGCCTTCTTCCCTCCCTCGCTGCCTTCTTCCCTCCCTCGCTGCCTTCTTCCCTCCCTCGCTGCCTTCTTCCCTCCCTCGCTGCCTTCTTCCCTCCCTCGCTGCCTTCTTCCCTCCCTCGCTGCCTTCTTCCCTCCCTCGCTGCCTTCTTCCCTCCCTCGCTGCCTTCTTCCCTCCCTCGCTGCCTTCTTCCCTCCCTCGCTGCCTTCTTCCCTCCCTCGCTGCCTTCTTCCCTCCCTCGCTGCCTTCTTCCCTCCCTCGCTGCCTTCTTCCCTCCCTCGCTGCCTTCTTCCCTCCCTCGCTGCCTTCTTCCCTCCCTCGCTGCCTTCTTCCCTCCCTCGCTGCCTTCTTCCCTCCCTCGCTGCCTTCTTCCCTCCCTCGCTGCCTTCTTCCCTCCCTCGCTGCCTTCTTCCCTCCCTCGCTGCCTTCTTCCCTCCCTCGCTGCCTTCTTCCCTCCCTCGCTGCCTTCTTCCCTCCCTCGCTGCCTTCTTCCCTCCCTCGCTGCCTTCTTCCCTCCCTCGCTGCCTTCTTCCCTCCCTCGCTGCCTTCTTCCCTCCCTCGCTGCCTTCTTCCCTCCCTCGCTGCCTTCTTCCCTCCCTCGCTGCCTTCTTCCCTCCCTCGCTGCCTTCTTCCCTCCATCGCTGCCTTCTTCCCTCCCTCGCTGCCTTCTTCCCTCCCTCGCTGCCTTCTTCCCTCCCTCGCTGCCTTCTTCCCTCCCTCGCTGCCTTCGTCCCTCCCTCGCTGCCTTCGTCCCTCCCTCGCTGCCTTCGTCCCTCCCTCGCTGCCTTCGTCCCTCCCTCGCTGCCTTCGTCCCTCCCTCGCTGCCTTCGTCCCTCCCTCGCTGCCTTCGTCCCTCCCTCGCTGCTTTCGTCCCTCCCTCGCTGCCTTCGTCCCTCCCTCGCTGCCTTCGTCCCTCCCTCGCTGCCTTCGTCCCTCCCTCGCTGCCTTCGTCCCTCCCTCGCTGCCTTCGTCCCTCCCTCGCTGCCTTCGTCCCTCCCTCGCTGCCTTCGTCCCTCCCTCGCTGCCTTCTTCCCTCCCTCGCTGCCTTCTTCCCTCCCTCGCTGCCTTCTTCCCTCCCTCGCTGCCTTCTTCCCTCCCTCGCTGCCTTCTTCCCTCCCTCGCTGCCTTCTTCCCTCCCTCGCTGCCTTCTTCCCTCCCTCGCTGCCTTCTTCCCTCCCTCGCTGCCTTCTTCCCTCCCTCGCTGCCTTCTTCCCTCCCTCGCTGCCTTCTTCCCTCCCTCGCTGCCTTCTTCCCTCCCTCGCTGCCTTCTTCCCTCCCTCGCTGCCTTCTTCCCTCCCTCGCTGCCTTCTTCCCTCCCTCGCTGCCTTCTTCCCTCCCTCGCTGCCTTCTTCCCTCCCTCGCTGCCTTCTTCCCTCCCTCGCTGCCTTCTTCCCTCCCTCGCTGCCTTCTTCCCTCCCTCGCTGCCTTCTTCCCTCCCTCGCTGCCTTCTTCCCTCCCTCGCTGCCTTCTTCCCTCCCTCGCTGCCTTCTTCCCTCCCTCGCTGCCTTCTTCCCTCCCTCGCTGCCTTCTTCCCTCCCTCGCTGCCTTCTTCCCTCCCTCGCTGCCTTCTTCCCTCCCTCGCTGCCTTCTTCCCTCCCTCGCTGCCTTCTTCCCTCCCTCGCTGCCTTCTTCCCTCCCTCGCTGCCTTCTTCCCTCCCTCGCTGCCTTCTTCCCTCCCTCGCTGCCTTCTTCCCTCCCTCGCTGCCTTCTTCCCTCCCTCGCTGCCTTCTTCCCTCCCTCGCTGCCTTCTTCCCTCCCTCGCTGCCTTCTTCCCTCCCTCGCTGCCTTCTTCCCTCCCTCGCTGCCTTCTTCCCTCCCTCGCTGCCTTCTTCCCTCCCTCGCTGCCTTCTTCCCTCCCTCGCTGCCTTCTTCCCTCCCTCGCTGCCTTCTTCCCTCCCTCGCTGCCTTCTTCCCTCCCTCGCTGCCTTCTTCCCTCCCTCGCTGCCTTCTTCCCTCCCTCGCTGCCTTCTTCCCTTCCTCGCTGCCTTCTTCCCTCCCTCCCTCCCTTCTTCCTTCCCGCTTACCTCCCTCCCCCTTGCCTCCCTCCCCCTTACCTTCCTCCCCCTTACCTTCCTCCCCCTTACCTTCCACCCCCTTACCTTCCTCCCCCTTACCTTCCACCCCCTTACCACCCTCTCCTCTTGTCCCTCCGCTCTTTCTCCCTCCCTTCTTTCCTCGCTCCCCTCCGTCCTCTTTCCTCTCTCCCCTCGTTTCTCTCTCCCCTCGTTCCTCTCTCCCCTCGTTTCTCTCTCCCCTCGTTCCTCTCTCCCCTCGTTCCTCTCTCCCCTCGTTCCTCTCTCCCCTCGTTCCTCTCTCCCCTCGTTCCTCTCTCCCCTCGTTCCTCTCTCCCCTCGTTCCTCTCTCCCCTCGTTCCTCTCTCCCCTCGTTCCTCTCTCCCCTCGTTCCTCTCTCCCCTCTGACCTCTCTCCCCTCTGACCTCTCTCCCCTCTGACCTCTCTCCCCTCTGACCTCTCTCCCCTCTGACCTCTCTCCCCTCTATCCTCTCTCCCCTCTGTCCTCTCTCCCCTCTGTCCTCTCTCCCCTCTGTCCTCTCTCCCCTCTGTCCCCTCTCCCCTCTGACCTCTCTCCCCTCTGACCTCTCTCCCCTCTGACCTCTCTCCCCTCTGACCTCTCTCCCCTCTGACCTCTCTCCCCTCTGACCTCTCTCCCCTCTGACCTCTCTCCCCTCTGTCCTCTCTCCCCTCTGTCCTCTCTCCCCTCTGTCCTCTCTCCCCTCTGTCCTCTCTCCCCTCTGTCCTCTCTCCCCTCTGTCCTCTCTCCCCTCCGTCCTCTCTCCCCTCTGTCCTCTCTCCCCTCTGTCCTCTCTCCCCTCCGTCCTCTCTCCCCTCCGTCCTCTCTCCCCTCTGTCCTCTCTCCCCTCTGTCCTCTCTCCCCTCTGTCCTCTCTCCCCTCTGTCCTCTCTCCCCTCAGTCCTCTCTCCCCTCCGTCCTCTCTCCCCTCCGTCCTCTCTCCCCTCCTCTCTAGCTTCCTCTGTCTCTCTCCTCTTCTTTAGCTTCCTCTCTCCTCCCTTTCCTCTTTCCTCTTCCCGCTCCCATCTTCTCTCTCACCCCTCTTCCCCCTCTCAGTTCTCTTGCTTCCTCACTCCCCTTTTCTCTCCTTTCCTCTCTCCTCCTTCTCTCGTTTCCTCACTCTCTCCCCTCTTCTCTAGCTTCCTCTCTCGCTCCCCTCTTCTTTAGCTTCCCCTCTCCACTCTTCTCTATCTTCCATCTCTGTCTGCCATCTTCTCTCACTTCTTCTCTCTCCTCTCTTCTCTCACTTCCTCTCCTCTCTTCTCTCGCTTCCTCTCTCTCCTATCACTTCTCTCACTTCGTCCCTCTTCTCTCATTTCCTCTCTCTCTCCCTCTTCTGCTTCTGCCCTCTCCCCTTTCTCTTGCTTTCTCTCTCTCTCCTCTTCTCTCGCTTCCTCTCTCCCCCCACTTCTCTCGCTTCCTCGCTCTCTCCCACTTCTCTCGCTTCCTCGCTCTCTCCCACTTCTCTCGCTTCCTCACTCTTTCCCCCTTCTCTCGTTTCCTCTCTCTTCCCACTCTGCTCTCGCTTCCTCTCTCTCCCCACCTTCTCTTGCTTCCTCACTCTCCCCCTTTCCTCGCTTCCTAAATCACTCTCTCTCTCTCTCTCTCTCTCTCCATCCCCCGACATGATTATTCTAGTGTGCAGGATCCTTTCTTGGCCTTTGCGCGCTCTCTCCTTCTCTCTCGCCGCTCTCTCTCTTTCATTGGATGTCTCAACAGGATTTTGATTAATGGCACTGAGCTGATGCAGTGCTTTTGGCCAAAATCTATTTGAAATATCAACTGAGAAAATAACATGGTCCAACCAGTTTGTATATAATATCTTTCAATACAGACAAAGTGAATCTTTCCTGTTTCATTGCTTCAGTCAGCAGATCTGATTTTATGGTTCAGTTTTGAGAGAGTTCCATTTCCGGTTTTGAGCTGTTTGTTTAATTTGGTTTTGCCTACCTTCTACCTTCTAAGTTTGAACTATTATTCTAGCTCCATAACCACTGTACCATCATCATAGACTCTCAGAGAATCTGAACAGTGCAGAAGGAGGCCATTTGACCCACTGAATTTATACCGACCCTATGAAAGAGCCCCTTACCTCGGCCCACTTCCCCGTAACCCCACCTAACCGTTGGACACTAAGGAGCAATTTGGCATGGCCAATCCACATAACCTGCACATTTTTGGACTGTGGAGGAAACCGGAGCACCCGGAGGAAACCCACACCGACAGGGGGAGAACGTGAGACTCCGCACAGACAGTGACCCAAGCTGGGAATTGAAACTGCAGCTGTGAAGCAACAATGCTAACCACTGTGCCACCGTGCCGCCCTCTTGACAGACACTTTCCGGTTCACTGAAACTCTACTTCTGACATAAAATAAATTTTCCTTGTATCTAAATCACAACTTTTGAGCAACGACCTCTTGTTAATTCCTTTCTCTATCCAGCCACCTGCCATTTTACCAGGTCTGAATATCAGACCACTCGAATGCTCTTGTCGAGCACTGAACCTGACCTCAGTTGCAACTTTTGTGAGTGCTCTTTGTTAGCCAAATGTTCAGCCTGCTTCCGGAGACTCCAGACAAATGATTCCAGTTTCTGTTCTGTGCTGGGGTTGGGGGGCATTTGAGGCAGAAGAGCTGTCTTTTCATATATCAACTTGTGTGCTGGAATAAAGTCTGCACTTCATATCTTTACATCTGTGTCTATTTGGATTTTCTAGCTATTATCCTTGTAAGAAAGAATGAACGTGCATTTATAAAGCATCTTCCAGAATCTCCAGACTTCCCAAAACATGTTACACCCAGTGAAGCTTTTGTTTTGAAGTGAAGTCACTGTTTCACTGCCGATTTGGACACACATGCTCTCACAAACAGCGTTGAGATCGTGAACAGCTCATCGGTTTTATTAATGTTGGTTGAGGCATGAATGGAGGCGAGGACACTGAGGTGAACCTGCCTCCTGCCCAGAGGTTTCTTGCATCCATCTTAATGGGACAGAAAGGGTCTTGGGCATAACATCCTGTCTGACAGACGTTGTCACCAGCAGTACAGTTGTTCTCCTATCCTCAATCTTGGACTCGAGTGTGAGGCTAGAATTTAATTGAGATCTGCAGTGGGACTTTTTACATAAACTCTGTTTCTTGCTCAATTACCGCAATCAAGTGTTCTGGTTTGTGTATCATCATCATCCTTGTGAGGCTTTGATGCAACCCTGAAAAATGAATATCTTCCTACCCTGGCTAAGCACAATGAGATTTGGCAGGAGTTCAAACTTTATGATAGACCAAAACTAGAGGTACCGAGAAATTCAGTTCTCAGATCGCATACAGTTTACTTCACTTCTGACACCGTACCGTTACAGTTAGGCTGAGGCTTGTCTAAGGTTTTAAACAGATTTATTTATAAGAATAGAGAGAGTTTGCATTTACTTTTGTAGCTTATGGTCTGGCAGACAATCTAGCAACTTCTTGAGTAAATGGTAGACATTCCATTGTCAGTCACCTGACCCTGACTTAAAGAGGCAATGTCAGTGCAGTATTTGACTTGTCAGAAATGGTGTTCATTAGTTAGCTATCTTTTTGAGCCAAAATAGTGTATTGTGAGCTAAAATGAAACAGAGAAGGGATTTGGGTGATTGACAGACTGCACTCAGTCTGCAGGAGCAAGGAATTTGCATAATGACAGTCAACAAAACTCAACGCATTCATTGAAGTTTCAGCCAAGTACTCCAAATTAATCCTTGGGTTCTCATAGAAAAAAAGAGTAAGAATGTCATCTAGAATTATTTTATGTTGCAAATTAGGTTTCTAAGCACAAACATGGGAATGGAGAAGAACATTAAGGTGGTGGCTTAAGTAAAGTAAACAGAATCTTTGGAGTGAATTGATTGATCACTTATTGTCTGACAATTTTGAATTGACTGCTTTTTAAAAAAAAAAGAAAAGGATTGATTTGTTTGTGTAACTGTTTGTTGCTTATTCATTCTTCACTCACGAGGAAATCTAACTACTTTAGCAATGTTCACATTTATCAGTTGGATATTTGCTGGATCAGCTCAATTGGCTGGATGGCTGGTTCGTGATGAGGAGCGATGCCAACAGCGCGGGTTCAATTCCCATACCGGCTGAGATTGTTCATGAAGGCCTTGCCTCCTCAATCTTGCCCCTTGCCTGTGGTGTGGTGACTCTTAGGTTAAATCACCACCAGTCAGCTCTCAAAGGGGAGATTGTGGTGATATTTACATTTTCTATTTATTTGCTGGTTAAGCTGAAAGGTTGTTCTTTCTGTCATACAATGGAGTGCAGACAGGCAGTGATTGACACACAGGATGACCAGTAGGCATACAGAACAGAGCAGCCAATCACCAGACAGGACACGACCACTATAAAGCCAGAGGGCACCAGTTTTCCCGCTCTCTCAGGACCCAGCCTCTGAGACAGTCAGAGCTTGTGAGCCAGCTAGTGCTTACACCATGTGGTAGCTATGTTAGTCTGGTCAGGCTGGTGTCAGGTCTCCAGTCAAGCCAGCATAGTGTCGACCCACAGTTGAACATGTATAATAGCTTGGATGTTGAATAAAATCGTGTTGCATCTTATCAAGTGTTGAAGGTCTGTCTCTCGCTACACTGCATCAAGTTCAGTCCACATTGACCCAGCCTACCCAACACATCATGGTACCAGCTGAGTGATGCAGAAAATTTGACGGACCTACCTTGAGTGAATATGTGCTGATCAGCAAACAGCCATCCGGTGACATGGAAAACGTACGCCCTCCTCTGCAGCTCCACATCGCCGGCAACCTCGGTGCAAATTGGAGGATCTTCAAACAAAGGTTCCAACTCTATCTCAAAGCCACCGATCTTGAGGCCGCATCGGACGCCAGGAAAATTGCACTATTCCTCTCCACAGCCGGGGACCGCGCCATCCACATCTACAACTCCCTTACATTTGCTGAAGACGAAGACAAGACAAAATTTAAAATAGTCCTACTGAAGTTCGACAGCCACTGCGACATTGAGGTGAATGAGAGCTTTGAACGGTATGTTTTCCAGCAGAGGCTTCAGGGTAAGGATGAACCTTTTCAGTCTTTCTGACCCATCTCAGCATCCTAGCGCAGTCATGTAACTATGACTCGACCATTGATTCCATGATCCGGGATCAGATCGTTTTCGGGGTCCACTCCGATTCCCTTCGCCAGCAGCTCCTGAAAGTCAAGCAGCTCACCCTCACCATCGCCATCGAAACGTGCGTTCTCCATGAACAGGCTAACAATCGGAACTCCCACATCAGGGCGGCAGAAACGGCAAAGTTAACCTCCCACGAGGTGGAACGGGTGCAGGCCATCGCACAAATGCAGGGCCTAAGTATCAACGAGAGTGGCCATTCCGCGTGCTTTTCCCGGGCCCCTGCGCATGCGCGCCACGACCGAGGGGACGGCGAGACCGACGACCAGACTGCGCAGATGCGTACGTCGTTCGACCGCACTGCGCATGCACGATGGCGCACGGAACGTGCTGACGTTGGCGCCACGGCGTGTCCGAATTGTGGCTCCGCCCATTTAAAGCGGCAATGTCCGGCAAAATCACGACGGTGTCTACAGTGTGGCAAGCTTGGCCACTAAGCAGCCCTTTGCAGATCTGCTCCACTGCCCAGCATCCAGCGATCCCAGCCGTGGTGCAGAAGCGTCCGTTCAATACAGCAGGCCATGCCAGACTCCGACCCCAACAGATCCTGATGCTGCGTGCCTCAAATCTCCATACCGGAAGGGCATCATTACGAAGCATGCGCTGCCTTTCTCCAAGACAGCGATGCACCTCCCGATCCTCAGCGTGGATCCCGACGATGAGTGGTGTACTGCCCTCACAGTCAACAAGGCTCGCATCCGGTTCAAACTGGACACCGGCGCATCAGTGAACCTCATCTCCAAATCCGATCTCGACACCATCCGCGTCAGACCAAGCATTCTTCCACCGGCCTGCCAGCTCCTTGACTACAATGGCAATGCCATAGCTGCCAGTGGCTCATGCCAACTCGGAGTTTCCAATAAGTCATTTGAAGCAACACTGCGATTTGAGATTGTGGGTCCTGACAGAGCATCCCTGCTCGGTGCTCGGGCCGGCAAACTCCTGAACTTGGTTCAGTGAGTCCACACCATGTCATCCTCACAGGTGACAGCCTCACCTGATGAGAACTTCCAGGCTGAAATTGATGACATCATCACGCAGTACCACAGCATGTTCGACGGAATGGGCACACTCCCATACCGATACAAAATCCTGCTCAAACCAAACGCCACCCCTGTGATCCACACACCACGTCGGGTGCTGGCACCCCTCAAGGACCGCCTCAAGCAGCAGTTATAGGACCTCCAGGACCAGGGCATCATGTCAAACGTCACAGAACTCACAGACTGGGTCAGCTCCATGGTCTGCATCAAGAAGCCGTCAGGGGAGCTTCGAATCTGCATCGACCCCAAGGATTTAAACCGCAACATCATGAGGGAACATTACCCGATACCAAAACGAGAGGAGTTGACCAGCAAGATGGCTCATGCCAAACTCTTTACGAAGCTGGACGCTTCCAAGGGGTTCTGGCAAATACAGCTGGGTGCATCCTGTCGCAAGCTGTGCACATTCAATACCCCGTTCGGTCGCTACTGCTACAACCGGATGCCTTTTGGCATCATCTCTGCCTCAGAGGTATTTCACCGCATCATGGAACAGATGATGGAGGGTATCGAGGAGGCGCGCGTGTATGTTGACAATGTCAATCTGGTCCACAACTCCTCAAGAAAACATCGATCGCCTCAAGCAGGTATTCCACCGAATCCATGAGCATGGCCTCCGACTCAACAGAGCCAAGCGCTCGTTCGGTCAATCAGAAATCAAATTCCTTGGTGACCACATTTCGCAGCAAGGTGTGCGGCCAGATGCTGACAAGGTCTCGGCGATCAACGCCAGAGGACAAGAAGGCGGTCCTCCGCTTTCTAGGGATGGCCAACGTCCTCGGGAAGTTCATTCCCAACATGGCACACACCACAGCCCTCCGCCATCTCGTCAAAAAGTCAACGGAATTCCAGTGGCTGCCCGCTCGTGAGAACGAATGGCGTGAGCACAGAGCAAAACTCACCACAGCCCCGGTTCTGGCATTCTTCGACACTACCAAAGAGACCAAAATATCCACTGACGCGAGCCAGGAGAGTATTGGGGTGGTGCTCCTCCAACGGGATGACTCCTCCGGAGCCATGACGCCCACTGAGCAATGGTATGCTCAGATCGAGAAGGAATGCCTGGGCCTCCTAACGGAAATCGACAAATTTCCCGACTATATGTATGTCCTCCCAAAATTCATGGTTGAGACGGACCACAGGCCACTAGGTCGCATAATCCAGAAGGATTTGAATGACATGACGCCTCGGTTACAACGAATCCTTCTCAAGCTACGCCACTATGACTTTGAACTTGTCTACCCGCCAGGCAATAAACTCATTGTTGCAGATGCCCGTTCCCGGTCTATCACCACACCGTGTGAACAAACTGACTTTGTCTGCCAAATCGATGCGCAGGTGCAATTGTGTGCCTCCAACCTTCCGGCCACTGATGAGAGGGTCATCCAAATTTGTGAGGAAACGGTCAAGGATCCTCTGCTACAGCGTGTGATGCAGCACCTCACGAATGGCTGGCAGAAGGGACAGTATCCCCAGTTTTACAACGTCAAGGACGACCTGACGGTGGTGGACGGCATCCTCATGAAGCTCGATAGGATTGTGATTCCGCCGAGCATGCGAGCTATGGTGCTCGGCCAACTCCATGAGGGTCACCTGGGGGTCGAGAAATGTCGACGCAGAGCTCGAGAGGCAGTCAATTGGCCAGGCATCAGCCAGGACGTTGCCAACACAGTCCTCAACTGCCCCACGTGTCAGAAAGTTCAGCCAGCTCAACCCAAAGAAACTCTGCAGCAACATGAGATAGTGACTTCCCCATGGTCCAAAGTCGGTGTCGACCTTTTCCACACCAAGGGGCGTGACTATGTCCTCCTGGTCGACTACTTCTCCAATTATCCTGAAGTGGTGAAACTGTCCACCCTCACGTCGAATGCGGTGATTAAAGCATGCAAAGAAACGTTTGCCAGGCATGGGATACCGCTCACGGTCATGAGTGACAACGGTCCCTGTTTTTTCAGCCAGGAATGGTCTGATTTTGCCCGCCTATACAACTTTCGTCACGTAACCTCCAGCCCCCACTACCCGCAGTCAAACGGGAAGGCCGAAAAAGGGGTCCATATCGTCAAGGGAATACTGTGCAAGGCTGCAGACTCAGGCTCCGACTTCAACCTGGTGCTGCTGGCATACAGAGCATCCCCGCTGTCCACTGGGTTTTCCCCGTGCAGATGCTCATGAATTGCACTCTGCAAACCACGGTTCCAGCCATTCATGTTCCAGACCTTGACCATCTCACGGTCTTACAAAAGATGCAGCAGTCTCGGGCCGAACGGAAATCAGCATACGACGCTCATGCCACGGATCTCCCCGAGCTGGTCCTAACTGATCGTGTTCGTGTGCAGTTGCCTGACGGCGGCTGGTCCGCCACAGCTGTGGTGGTCAAGCAAGTGGCCCCGAGATCGTTCCTCGGCCGCATGGCTGATGGCTCCGTCCTAAGATGCAACAGACGGGCGCTGCGCAGAGTTCAACGTCCGCCACCTAACCATGATGTCACGCCTCACACAATGCTTCCTCAGGATGTGCCCTACCACGAGGCCACCAATCTGCCAGCAATCCTGCCGAACTCTGCGACCACCGCATTGGCGGCGGTCCCGCCTATCCAAGTGCAGGCGGCCCCTGATCCACCCTTGAGGCGGTCAACCAGAATTTGTCGCCCGCCGCAGAGACTAAACTTATGGACTGAACTTTTGCACAACTATGTTACCTTATCGTTTTGACCGTTTCATCTGCCCTGTATTTGCACTAGCGACACCTTCCTGTGTACATAAGGTAATTTTAGCACATTCTGTATATAGTCACGCACATATACACATCCACACGCACATGCATCTTAATATTTATTATCTCAACACACACAATATAGAGAAAAAAAAAAGGGGGGGAGATGTCATCATAGAATGGAGTCCAGACAGGCAGTGATTGACACACAGGATGACCAGTAAGCACACAGAACAAAGCAGCCAATCACCAGACAGGACATGACCACTATAAAGCCAGAGGGCACCAGTTTTCCTTCTCTCTCGGGACCCAGCCTCTGAGACAGTCCGAGCTCGTGAGCTAGCCAGTGCCTACACCATGTGGTAGCTAAGTTAGTCTGGTCAGGCTAGTGTTAGGTCTCCAGTCAAGTCACCATAGTGTCGACCCAGAGCTGAAAATGTATAATAGTTTGGATGTTGAATAAAATCGTGTTGCATTTTATCATGTGTTGGAGGTCTGTCTCTTGCTACACTGCATCAAGTGCAGTTCACCTCGACCCAGCCTACCCAACACATCACTTTCAGCTAATCGTCAATTTATTTTTCTCAGAGATGAGCATTTTCAGGTGAATGGCGTGATGTCTGCTGACTTGTAACGATACTGATAGAGGATTTCGCCCATATGTGTAACTTCGGCAGGGACAATGCCAAACCTTAGAGCAGTGTTTTTTAAACTTTTTTTCCTGGGGCCCACTTTTGCCAACCGTCCGACCTTTGCGACCCACGCCACGTCGCTTACCTTTATTGCAAAAATGATGCCTGCTTTAATGCAAAAGGGATGCTATTGGGAGATGCTACTCATATGCTTTTGCCATGTTTTTGATGTTGCATTACAGGTCAGCTATAGCAGCGTAGTCTTTTAATTTGGAATTAGCTCTAAGTTAATAACTGGCTCTGGGGACTGAACCTCAAGAGGAATTTTTCACCCATCACTTCTCTTTCAAAACCTGAAACTTCTCCTCTCATATGCGATTTATTCCCTGCATATAACGCACATGGGTATTGCATCCTTATTTGCATTGGCACAATTGACAAAACCATACCTCAAAAAATCATCCTTTGTTCCCAAGTTAAGTTTCTTCTTTGTAGGCTGTTGATCAGAGACCCAGGAACTCTGTACCCAGCTATCCTGCTCTGGACTCTCTTGCGCAGCTCTCTGTCCAGCAGATTCTGTTGTGCGATCCTGCCCAATCGGTAAACTGTCTATTTGAGTCTCTGGCCGTCTCTTACTTTTAAGAAAATCATTCATATTCACAGTTCAGCTGCCTTGCTTGGCAGCAGCTGGAAAATGGAAGTGACACGCATCGTGATTTGGGACCAAAAGCAGGTACCTTGGAGGGTGCTTGACATCAAGTGTGTGTGAAGGGCGCGTGGTCTGCTATCTGCTGCCGTTTCTGGCCAGAAAACTGCACACAGCCTCATTTGTTTTCATTTAAAAAGCAGCAGCGGCAGCGGCCGCCAACGTCAGTGTAGCGGCTGTTGGACGCTTCTCCCGTGATCGGTACCACTGCGGGAATGGTGCACCGAACATTCCGCGACCCTTCCAACCCCTGTGTGAGTCACGACCTGCACTTCGAAAAACCATGCCCGAAAGAGAGAAAAGATGATCACTACTTATAGAGAGGCTGAGAGGTGACCCGAGGAATGTCTTCTAAATTATGAAAGGCTTTAATAGGGTGGATGAAGAGAAGATGTTTCACTTGAGGGGCGACCTGACAGAGGTCTACAAAATTATGAGGGGCACAGACAGGGTGGATAGTCAGAGACTTTTTCCCAGGGTGGAGGGGTCAATTACTAAGGGGCATAGGTATAAGGTGCGAGGGGCAAGGTTTAGAGGAGATGTACGAGGCAAGTTTTTTACACAGAGGGTAGTGGGTGCCTGGAACTCGCTGCCGGAGGAGGTGGTGGAAGCAGGGACGATAGTGATGTTTAAGGGGCATCTTGATAAATACATGAGTAGGATGGGAATAGAGGGATACGGACCCTGGAAGTGTAGAAGATTTTAGTTTAGTCGGGCAGCATGGTCGGCGCAGGCTTGGAGGGCCGTAGGGCCTGTTCCTGTGCTGTACTTTTCTTTGTTCTTTGGAAAGTTCTTGGGCTGGATTCTCTAATCCCACGGCAGAGTGTCCACGCCGTCCTAAACGCCGTCGCGTTTTCGACGGCGTGAACGGGCCAACCCCACGACTAATTCTGGCCCCTACAGGGGGCCAGCACGGCATTGGAGCGGTTAACGCTGCTCCAGCTGCTGATCCCAGCATGAACTGGGCCCCGCGGGATCAGCACATGCGCAGTGGCTTCCTTCTACGCGCTGGCCCCGACGCAACATGGTGCAGGACTACAGGGGCCAGCGCCTAGGAAAGGAGGCCCGCAGCCAGAGAGGCCGGCCCGCCGGTCGGTGGGCCCCGATCGCGGGACAGGCCACATTGGAGGCCCCCCGGGGTGCCGTCCCCCCGACCCTTCCACGCCGAGGTCCCGCCGGCTGAGAGCAGGTGTGGACGGCGCCGGCGGGACACGGCGTTTTCACGACGGCCGCTCGCCCCATCCCGAGCCGGGAATCGGCAGGCCGCCGCGTAGAACAGCCCGCGACCGGCGCCGTGCCAACCACGCCGGCGCCAATGCCGCTGATTCGCCGCTCTGCGGAGTCGCGCCGGTCGCAGGGATTATTTGGCCCGGCCCCGGGCTGAGAGAATCCCGCCCCATATATTGACGCCCCCTGTATCAGGTGCAAAATAAAAAGCCAAAATCAAATTCAGGAAAAATGATGAGAGGTTGGAACTCACTAAATGTATGGATTGATTAAGGTGATTAACCTACTTGACCTCATCAGACTAACAGTCACCAATTGATCTGTCGTTGAGAGAGTTGGTGGTGGGGGGAGGGGCAACCGCTGCAGGACCTCAGTGGGAGGTGTGGGAGGGAGGGGAGGGGGAGAGGGGACCACTGTGGGGCCTCAGTGAGGGGAATATCTATTTTCGCACTGAGGACACTGGCCATGATATTTATTGATTTTACATAGGATGTGAGCATTGCTGGCAAGGCCAGTGTTTATTTCCCATTCCTAATTGCTCTTGAGAAGGTGGTGGTAAGCCACTTCCTTGAACCATTGCAGACCATGTTATGTAGGTACATAGCCAATACTATTAGGGAGTGAGTTCCATGTCTTAAACCCAGTGACACTGAAGGAACAGCAATATTTCCATTTGGACCAGCAAAATCCCTGCTGCTTATTACCTACCGTCATCTCTCAGCTGATAAATCGGCACTCTTTCTCTCAGCCTGACTGCCTGGCTACCTTCAGTGCTCCTTCAATGTCCATCATCAAGAGTAGTTTCATTACTGACCGAGCTGGCTGAGTCTTGAAGAACCTACAGCAGGTCGTGAGAAAACCAACACGAGGGAAAAATCATACTTGACCTCATTCTTACCAATCGACCTGTTGCTGATGCATTACACAATAGATAGGAGAGTCTACCACACAGTCAGTCCTTGTGGAGACCCGGCCCTATCTTCACAGTAAGGACACCCTCTATTGTGTTTTCAGGTACTGCCATTGTGCTAAATGGGATAAGATGCAGGTCTACCAGCTCCGGGCATGCCTAAAAAATGAGGTGCCACCCTCTTGAGGCTATAACACTGGATTACATGAAACAGCCTGCTATATTCCAAGCTAAACAATTCCATCACCAACTGATCAGACAAAGTTCTGCAGTCCTGTCACATCCGGTCATGAATGGTGGTGGATAATTAAACAAAAACTGGAGGCCAAGACTCCACAAATATTCACATTGTTAATAAAGTTGGAGGCCAGCACAAAATAACAAAAGACGAAGCTGAAGCATTTTCCACCATGTTCAACTCCAAGTGCCGAATGGATGATTCTCCGCCTGAGGTCTCCACCATCATAGATGCCAGTCTTCAGCCAATTAGATTCAGTCAGCATCATGTCAAGGGACTGTTGAAGGCGTTGGATACTGCAAAGACATATCCTGACAATATCCTGGCTGTAGTACTGAAGATTTATGCTTCATAACTGGCTAGGTTCTTCAACCACAACTTCAACACAGGCATCTACCCGATAAAGTGGAAGATTGAGTAGGTATGTCCTGCCAACAAAACAGAACAAATCCAACCAGGCCAATTACTGCCTGATCAGACTATTCTCGATTATCAGCAAAATGTGGGACGATGTCATTTAGAGTGCAATTAAATAGCACTTACACAACAATAACTTGGTCACTAGTCAGGGGGCATGAGGGAGAGTGTGCAGGTGGGGGGGGGGGATGAGGGAGAGTGTGCAGGTGGGAGGGGGGATGAGGGGGAGTGTGCAGGTGGGAGGGGGGATGAGGGGGAGTGTGCAGGTGGGAAGGGGGATGAGGGAGCGGCGTGCAGGTGGAAGGGGGTGTGAGGGAGAGTGTGCAGGTGGGAGGGGGATGAGGGAGCGGCTCCCTCCAGACCTCATTGCAGCCTTGGTCCAATTCTGGGTGAAAGAACAGGATTCCAGGGTTGAGGTGAGGGTGACTGCCCTTGACATCAAAGCAAAATTTGGCTGAGTGTGGCATCAATATCCCCTTGCAAATTTGAAGTCAGTGGGGCTCTCCACTGATTGGAGTCATACCGAGCACAAAGGAAAATGGCTGTGTTTTTTGGAAGGCAATCATCTCTTTCCCAGGGCCTCACTGTAGGAGTTCCTTAGGATAGTGTGCTAGGTACAATTTCAGACTTGTAGAGTTCATTTCAAATGTCCCACTGGCGATTCTCATTGAACCATTTGGCATGAGTAGCACAGTGAATTTAAACTGAGTCACATACTCTCCCTCATTCTCATGCAAAACATTGGGTGGCTGAAGCAATCCATGTTTGGCACATTCCATAACCATTTCAACTGCTTCATCAATGACCTTCCCTCCATCCTAAGCTTAGAAGTGGAGATGTTCACTGATGTCTATACAATGTTCAGCACTATTCGCAACTCGTCAGATACTGAAGCAGTCTGTGCCTCAATGGAGCAAGACCTGGATAAACTTCAGGCTTTGGCTGTTAAGTGGCAAGTAACATTCATGCCTCACAGGTGCCAGGCAATGACCATCTCCAACATGAGTGAATCTAACCATCTCGTCTTGACATTCAGTGACATTACCATCACTGATCCCCTGACCAAGAAAATTCTGGGGTTCACATTTAACAGCACCAGCCATATGGATACTGTATTTACTAGAGCAGGTCAGAATCTGGGAGTTCTGTGATAACTCTCCACCTGATTCCCCAAAGCTTGTTCACTATTTGAAAGACCAAATCAGGAAACCCGCAGAATATTCTCCACACCAAGCTCGTACCACACAGGAAGAAGCAATCCTTTTGAATGGTATGCCATCCATCACATTAAACTTTCACAGTGGCAGCAGTGTGCTCCATCTACAAAATGCACTGCAGCAACTCACCAACGCTCCTTTGACTGCACCTTTCAAACCCACGAGATCTATCACTGAGAAGGACAAGGCCAGCGGGTGCATGGAGACATCACCAGCTGGAAGATTCACCCCACATCTTTATCTGGGTAAAGATTTGCAAGACTCTGAGATTAAATGGAAAGCCCCCAGTCATCGTACACCAATGTACTGGAATGTAGCCCGCATAACCAAGTCATTCTTATTGTCTTCAGACTGAATATTCTTTCCGATTGAGGTTCAGCTACAATTGTACATTAGGTAAATGAGCAGTAGTCTGTACAGAACTGTACACATTGCAGGCTTTAATTTGCCAACTTTACTACTATTTATCAAAGTAATCAACCTGCTTTTCTTGAGTTTTCTTTAAATGCCAATTGAACCTTGAAAACAGATGTCAACTGTGTCTCAAATTAGCCTAATTTCACCGCTAGTTGTAAGACTGACATCTGAGGGCATGTGACCAATGAAAATACCCTAAATCCTTGAAGTGTACGTTGAAACAAATGGCATTCATAAGAGACTGCGTTTATCTTAACAACTTAAATGGTTCACTGTTAATTTTACATAATGTTTATTCCCCAGCTTGCCATATCTGGAAGTTGGAACTTGACATCTTGTTCAACCAGCAATCCAGATACAACCCAGTGCCTCTGCATCTGGCCAACATTAGTTAAAGATGCTTGACTGTGCTAACAAAACCAAAGACTAAAATTCAATGCTAATGCCTATGGCTTCCTCAATAAAATGTAGGATAGAGCCTGTTTTCTGATGACATCAATTATTATACTTGGCATGTCATCATGGTTTCTGGCTGGTTTGTTCCACAGTGGTGACCTGCTATTGCTGTGGTGGTGGAATTCATATCCTGTTCTTGTGTTTTAGTAACAAAGTCTTTACTGACTCACAACAAACTGCATTGGCACATTGGCCAGGTTCTATCACCCTGCTGATTCTGTCCCACGCCTGGCGTTGAAAATATCAAATTCAGACATCATATATGTTTCGGAATATAGCTTTTAGTTTTAGGAATTAAAATTTTAACTGTAAGAAAATGGGGGAACCCAATTGAGAAACTGATCAGCAATGCGGAAGAAAATGAAATTCAAGCAGTACAGTGAAAAGCCAACTTGTGCGTCTTACATGGTCAGAGATGATAGTGAAAATCTTTAACAATGAATAATCCAGTTTTAATAGAGCTGGTGAGTCTGGGAAAAGAGCAATTAAATCCATTAGAAATGTACATTATTTATCTGGGTTTCATAATTAAAGAGTTGTGTTCAAGGTAAAATAATAAATTTACATTTCTGTCTGCAGACATCCCAAAGAATACCACATTTCCAGAGAGATAGTGATTGAGGGTGGAGCCTCAGTTGGAAGATTATTTTGTTCAATTTACCTGTATGTGTTTGCTAGCAGCAGCAGATGGTTCATTTTGGGTTTCCAGGTAAAAGCAGCTGGAAGATCTGTTCGATGTTTTAAGCTCGGGAAACAAATTTACAGTGGTCCTTACAGAGCCTTATGCTGAAAGCAGTCAGCATGAGTTGTTAGTGTCATGTGCAGTCAGCATGAGTTGTTAGTGTCATGTGAGAGTACCTTTAATAAATGGGTGTGTATATAAATATCTGTAGTGAGAGTACCTTTAAGAAATGGGTGTTTATTACTGCGGTGATGTCAGAGAGTGGGTGGAGCAGGGCTGAGTCAGCTTTTTACTTTCATTTTTGAGCAGGCTGCAGGGTGTGTTTTAGTTTTGTTTTCAGTGTTGGAGCTGAAGCCAGACCAAGCAGGTGTACTGCTGTTCTCTCTGCCATCAAAAGACTATCTCTTGATCATTTGGTGAATTCAGAATTATAAATGTTCTCAGTAGTGAATGTAAAACCCAATGTGCTTCTGTTAAAAGGTGTTTTTAAGTCGTATGGATGTTAAAAGGAAAGCTTAAAGGGTTACTTAGTGTTGTATTCTTTGGGGGTTGTATTTGAATTAATGGTTGCTAAGATGTTCACTATGTTTTAAAAAGGTTCACTTGAGTTTGTAGAATAAACATTGTTTTGCTTTAAAAAAAATACTTTTCCATTTCTGCTGTACCACTCCTGTAGAGTGGGCCGTGTGCTCCCCATACTACAATCTATTCAAAGTTGTGGGTCAGGTGAACTCCATGATACACTTTGGGGTTCTCTAAACCCTGGCCCATAACATTAGCCTGGAAAAAACTGTTCAGTAGCAGACTGAGAAGAAGCAGTCCATGTGTGTCCAAAGCAGAAGAGTCCAAAGTGAAAAGAAATAGGAAGGATCTCCAGGTAATATTTAACTCGAGGAATATCTGGAATACGAAGGAAAATAGAAGTAAATTTCAGAGGGTTTAAAAAAAAATATTTTTATTCTCCTCCTGTTTCACATTTTCTCCAAAATTTACACCCACCATCAATAAACAAGAAGCTGTAATGCTTGAATTGCATTTTCTTCCGCATTACTGAATATAATGTCAATCCCCATATCAACAACAACGATCCCATCCTCCCACCAACCCCCAAACAACTGCCCGCATGTTAACATAAACAAATAACAAAAAGGAATCCGGAATCACCAATAGTCATCATTAACCCATCAGTCCCCCTCCCCCAACCCTCCCAACCCCCTCCAACTAATGTTCGATGTTATCCAATTCTTGAAAGTGCATCATGAATAACGCCCATGAATTGTAGAACCCCTCCATCCTTCCCCTCATTTCAAACTTAACCTCAAGAGTCAGGAATTCCAACAGGTCCCCCCGCCACGCATAGGCTCTCCAACCTATCAGGATCCGCCTTCGGGCGTTCAACGAGATGAAGGCTACAACATCTGTCTCCGGGCCCGGGTCCAGTTTCACGTACACCACTTTAGAGATTACCCTAAAAACCTCCTTCCAGTAATCCTCCAGCTTTGGACAGAACTAAAACATATGAACGGGATTTGTGCCCCCCCCCCCCCAATCTCCTGCAACGTTCACGCACATCTTTTACTCCCTCAAAGAGCCGGCTCGTCCTTGCTCTTGTGAGGTGTGCTCCATATACCATCTTCAGCTGTGTCAGCCCCAACCTCACGCACGAGGTGGAGGCAATCACTCTCCAGAGCACCTCACACCAGAACCCTTCCTCCATACCCTCTCCCAACTCTTCCTCCCACTTTGCTTTGGTCTCTTCCAGTGGTGCCTTCTCCCCTTCCAAAATAGCTCCGCACACCGCCGACACTACCCCCTTCTCCAGTCTCCCTGTCGTCAGCACCTCCTCCAACAATGTGGAGGCCGGCTCCACCAGGAAGCTCTGTATCTCCTTCCTGGCAAAATCTTGAACCTACATGTATCTAAACATTTCCCACTGCTCCAGCCCATACTTCGCTCCCACCTCCTTCAATCCTGCAAACCGACCCCCAAGAAACAAACCTTTTTGTGTCTTAATCCCCTTCTCCTCACATTTCCGTCCCACTTCCCTGGCTCAAATCTGTGGTTCCCCCGAATCGGCACTTCCCTTGACCCTGCCCCCAACCCAAAGTGTTGGCTAAACTGCCTCCAAATTCTCAATGAAGCTATCATTACTGGACTCCCTGAGTATTTCCCCGGGGCCATCGGCAGCGGCGCTGTTGCTAGCACCTTCAATCCTGACGACCTACACAAACTCTCCTCCATCTAAAGTGAAGTCCCTGTCCTACGGAATGGCAGCACCCCCATCCCTTCCCCCACCCCGGCCGAGACACCACAAAATACTCTCTTGTCTGGACTTAATTTGTACCCTGAGAAAAACCCAAACCTGAAGCAGCTCCAATATTCCCCCTATTGACACACTTGGTTCCGACATGTATAACAAGTCATTGGCATATAAGGACACCCTATGCTCTATCCCCCCACCACTATCTCTTTCCATACCCCCAAACTTTTTAACGCGATCGCCAACGGCTCAATCGCGAGTGCAAACAGCAGGGGGGAGATAGGATATTCCTGCCTAGTCCCACAGTGGAGAGAAAAGTATCTCTAGCTGATGTTATTTGTGCGGACACTCGCCCTCGGATCCTTATACAGTAACTTTACCCGGTCCACAAATCGTGGACCAATCCCAAACCGCTCCAGAACTGCCATCAAGTACCCCCATTCTACCTGGTCAAACGCTTTCTCGGCATCCAATGCCACAACCACCTGTTTCCTTCCCCTCCGCTGTTGCCATAACCATGTTCAATACCCTCCTAATGTTCGAAAAGAGCTGCCTCCCTCTCACAAACCCCGTCTGATTTTCACCTATCACCTTCAGGAGGCACTCCTCCAGTCTACCTGCCAGTACCTTCGGCAATATCTTTGCGTTCACGTTTAAAAGTGATATGGGCCTATATGACCCACACTCCATAGGTTCCTTATCTTTTTTAAGCAACAGGGAAATCGATGCCTGCCCCAAGGTTTGTGGTAACACCCCCTTCCCTATTGTCTCCTCAAACATCCCCACCATGAGGGGTGCCAGCTTATCCTTGAATTTTTTATAATATTCCACCGGAAACCCATCTGGTCTTGTCACCTTCCCCGACTGCATCCTCCCAATCGCATCTTTTATCTCCTGCTCCACTATCACTCCTTCTAATGTAGCCCTGTCCCCCTCCCCTAATCTCGGGTACTCCAGCCCATCTAGAAATTCCTGCATCTCCTGGTCTCCCCCAGGTGGCTCTGACCTGTACAACCTCCCATAGAATTCCTCAAAGACCTTGTTAATCTGATCTAGAGCCACCACCAACTTCCCTGCCCTGTCCCGCACCTGAACAATTTCTCTTGCCGCAGCCTCCCTCCGAAGCTGACCCGATAACATACGCTCCGCATTCTCTCCATGCTCATAAACTGCACCCCTTGCTCGCCTCAGTTGGCGACTGCCTTTCTGGTAGATAGTTGGTCAAAGCTCGCCTGTAGTTCCTTCCTCTTTTCCAACTTCGCTGGGTCCCCATCTTCTGCATAACTCTATATACCTCCAAGATCTATGTTCTATCGATAAGGGAATAGTGTAGATGGGCTTTAGAGTGGTTTCACAGGTCGGCGCAACATCGAGGGCCGAAGGGCCTGTACTGCGTTGTAATGTTCTATATTCTATGTATTACCCTCTGCCACTCCAACCTCTCCTTTATGTCCGCCCTAGCCATAAACGAGATCACCTCACCCCTCACCACCGCCTTTAGAGCCTCCCAGACAACTGCCTTCGACACCTCACCCATACAGTTGAAACCTACATATTCCTCAATTACTTTTTCAATTTTGTCACAGAACCCTCCGTCCCCCAACAGTCCCACATCTAATTTCCACCCCGGCCTCTGAGCTACCCTCTTCTCCAATACCATATCCACTCAATGCGGAGCGTGAAATTTCAGAGGGTTTTGGCATATATTTTTGATTGATCTCTAAAGAAGTGAATGAGCCTTCAAGATTGTTGTAATGTATTAAGGTGGGGAAGTAAAAAGTAGAACTGAGTTCATAACACCATCATTTATATTTACTTATGTTAAGTTAATAGTGCTTACTTTGGTGGCACGGTAGCATTGTGGATAGCACAATTGCTTCACAGCTCCAGGGTCCCAGGTTCGATTCCGGCTTGGGTCACTGTCTGTGCGGAGTCTGCACATCCTCCCTGTCTGCGTGGGTTTCCTCCGGGTGCTCCGGCTTCCTCCCACAGTCCAAAGATATGCAGGTTAGATGGATTGGCCATGATAAATTGCCCTTAATGTCCAAAATTGCCCTTAGTGTTGGGTGGGGTTACTGGGTTACGGGGATAGGGTGGAGGTGTGGACCTTGGGTAGGGTGCTCTTTCCAAGAGCCGGTACAGACTCGATGGGCCGAATGGCCTCCTTCTGCACTGTAAATTCTATGATCTATGAAATACGTGCTTGTTAGGTGAATTGGACATTCTGAATTCTCCCTCAGTGGACTGAACAGCTGCCAGAGTGTGACGACTAGGGGGTTTTCACAGTAACTTCATTGCAGTGTTAATGTAAGCCTACTTGTGACAATAGTAAAGATTATTTTATTAGTTTGATCAACATTTTAAAAAAACCACGAAATCCTCTGGCGTTGTTCTGTTGCTTAATTACTGGTTGTTCGGATTTCTTCTCTAAATGTTAACTGTCCCTCACAGGATCATAACATTGGTTGAACCGGGGCGCTAACTGTGAGAGGATACAAATGACCATGCCAGTGAAACAATAGATAAGCATGCAAAGAACAAAAGAACATGTGTGTAGCTAAGATGGTGAAAAGATGTGGGTGAGGCCCACACAAAGAAAAGTAGGGGGAAAGAAGATAGATGTGGGGTTGAGGCACAAAGTCACCATAATAATACAATGAAGGAGGAAATTAATAAGTTGAGGTGGCTATTGATGAGCAATGCTGAGTTTGTAGAATGTTGGGTATATAGGAAAGCAAGACAAACTGACAGGTTGGATCTAACTGTGGGCTTCTAATATCCTGACCCCAACTTTTGTAGTTTATATTTGTTCAAATGCCTTTTCCTTTCTCCTTGGTGTCATGTTATTTCCACAGTGCGGAATGGGTCAGGCATTTTCATGTCTAACTGCTGCTGTTGGTTCTGTGTCAGCTTCAGGGTAACTTTTGCTGAGCTGTCATGGCAGAGCGTCATTCTCGGAGCTCCTCAACTATGCTGTTGCAGGCGGAGGTTTATTGGAAAATTAATTAGCAGAGAATTTCATACGGAATTGTGTGCATGGGGTGCATCAGAGGTTTTTTTTTTGGCAGCACTGATCAGGTTATCTCACATACTTTGTGTACGTTATAAAAGTATAATTGATTTCTATAAAAGGCAGTGCAGATTGAGGCTGTGACAGCAGCATATGCTTGTCTGGTACCCAACATATGCCATTTAAGTGCTAGTGCGTTCTCTAATTTACAGCTGCAGCAAGCAGTTGTTTTTTTGGTTTGTGTCATTAATCTTTTCTAATGTAGCCAAATGTATTTTATCTTGATGTGCTGTGCAGTACAGTATAAACAGTGTTTGGCTGTCTTACATGGGCTGGTTTGACTATAGGGGGCAGCACACCTGGATCAGACTCTTTTCTTTCCCCCTACCTCACCATTTGCTTGCATTACGTGTACTTTCCAACAAACGGCATTTGTTTTTGATCAGGAGAAGTCATAGGAACATTAGTTCTTAATATTCTGCTTCTTAACCCAGGGAAGGTGAGGTAAACTGTAACCCTTTCCTAACCCCCCCCCCCCCCCCCCCCAAATGTCATCAGCTAACTTAGCAGAGATCGAGCCTTTTGGCGTGCCAGACTCAATTCCGCACTGGGCTTTGCCTTTAGGCAGTTTCTGATTTCGAGTCCCATTCCAGGGCTTAAACACGTAATTGAAACTGATTGTCCAGTAACAGATTAAGGGAGTACTGCATTGTCAGAGATGTTGTCCTTTAGATAAGACACAAAACCAAAGGCTCATCTCCTTTTACTGCTGGTTTAACTGTATACTAAATGACTGTATTTGATGTGGGGACACAGACATTTCCTGATGTTCTGGCCAAAATTGCATTCTCGAACATCATTGCCAAAAAGGAAGATGAATTGTTCCCTCATCTCATTGCAATTGTGTGATCTTGCTGTGTTTCTGTTCACCATATTTGACCAAATAACTGTAAGGGCACTTCAGAGTAATTTATTGTCCTTTTAAGCGACCTGGAATATCTCTGAAAGAATTAATAATGGGGAATACAAGCGCAAGTTTTTTCTCTTTATTCTTTATCTCTTACTTCATGACAAGACAGTGGTTACGGAGCAGATGTTAGAGGTCATTCCTGGAAATGTGGTCCATTGGAACTGATTGGTAGAGCAATCAATGAGTTGGAGAAAGAAGTTGGAAATTGAAAACCTGGGGTGGTTTTCTGCATGAGATGAACTGGAATGCTACTCATCTGCATTTATGGTGGTGTTTCTATAAAGTCATAACACAGGCCCCAACTACTCATTCGTGCATACCTTTGGCTTGTACTGTCAGCCATTGTGTTTGCAACAGACTTGTGGTAACCCATGACAAAAATGGTGTGATCAAGTGGTGGAGCAGTACCAGTTTAGCTGGGTCAAGCCCTTTGCAGCAGCCCAGTGACTCTAAAAGGGACTGGGTAAAATTTGCAAGTTGGTAGAGTAATGATGAGTTACTTTCAGTCGATGAGTTGAAGTTGTTGTATCAGGCCAAAAAAGAAATTGGGATACATGTAATAGATGATGGGTGAACGAGCAATGTGGAAAGGCTGAAAGATCCGGGACGATGGTAGGAATAGGCACTAACATGTTCGGTCACTGCATGGCCATTCATGAAGCAAACAATAATGAGCAATGTAAGCTAAATCAGTAACATACAAGTCTGAATTGCATCACTTTTTGAAAATGTTTTTATTAGCATTTTTTCTTTTCAACACACAATGAAAAAATGAAAATAAACATAAGCAAATCTAGACCCATCAGTTGAGAGAGTAAGTGTTCATATGTGTCTCCTGCGACTGTATGCGTGAAATCTGTGAAGAGAGTAGCTGTTTGTCATCCTGACAGTTTGATAGAGTCATAGATGTTTACAGCATGGAAACAGGCCCTTCGGCCCAGCTTGTCCATGCCGCCCAGTTTCTATCACTAAGCTTGTCCCACTTGTCCACATTTGGCCCATATCCCTCTAGACCCACCCTGCCCATGCAACTGTCTAACTTTTTTAAAGGAAAATTGTACCTCCCTCTACCACTGCCTCTGGCAGCTCATTCCAGATGCTCTGTGTGCAAAACTTTCCCCTCTGGTCTCTTTTGTATTTCTCCCCTCTCACCTAAAACCTATGCCCTCTTGTTCTAGACTCCTCTACCTTTGGGAAGCGATGTTGACTACCTACCTTATCTATGCTCCTCATTATTTTATAGACCTCTATAAGTTCACCCCTAAGCCTTCTACACTCCAGGGGAAAAAAGTCCCAGCCTCCCCTTATAACTCAGACTATCAAGTTCCGGTAAATCTCTTCTGCACTCTTTCTAGTTTAACAATATCCTTCCTATAATAGGGTGACCAGAACAGAACACAGTATTCCATGTGTGGTCTTACCAATGTCTTGTACAACTTCAACAAGACGTCCCAATTCCTGTATTTAATATTCTGACCAATAAAACCTTGCATAAAACCTTCTTCACCACCCTGTACACATGCAACTCCACCTTCAAGGAGCAATGAACTTGTACTCCTAGATCTCTTTGTTCTGTAACTCTCCCCAACTCCCTACCATTAACTGAGTAGGTCCTGCCCTGATTTGATGTACCAAAATGCATCCCCTCATTTATCCAAATTAAACTCCATCTGCCATTCAGCCCAATTGGTCAAGATCCTGTTGCAATCTTATATAACCTCCTTCATTATCCACTATGCTACCAATCTTGGTGTCGACTGCAAACTTACTAACCATGCCTCCTACATTCTCATCCACATCATTAATATATATAACAAAGCCCCGATCCCTGAGGCACACCGCTGGTCACAGGCCTCCAGTTTGAAAACAACCCTCCACAACCACCCTTTGGCTTCGGTCGCCAAGCCAATTTTGTATCCAATTGGTCACTTCACCCTGGATTCCGTGAGATTTAACCTTTTGCAACAACCTTGTGGTACCTTGTCAGAGGCCTTGCTAAAGTCCATGTAGACAACGGCGACTGCACTGCTCTTATCTACCTTCTTGGTTACCCCTTCAAAAAACTCAATCAAATTTGAGACATGACTTTCCCCTTACAAAACCATGCTGACTTTCCCAAATTAGCCCTTGTTTGTATAAATGCCTGTAGATCCTGTTCCTCAGAATACCTTCTCATAATTTACCCACTACAGAAGTGAGGCTAACCGGTGTGTAGTTCCCAGGCTTATCCCTACAGCCCTTCTGGTATAGCTGGTTTAGCTCAGTGGGCTAGACAGCTGGCCTGTGATGCAGAACAAGGCCAGCAGCGCGGGTTCAATTCCTGTACCAGTTGATAATTCTGAATTCTCCTTCCGTGTACCCGAACAGGCGCTGGAAAGTGGCGACTAGGGGCTTTTCACAGTAACTTCATTGCAGTGTTAATGTAAGCCTACTTGCGACAATAAAAAAATTATTATTATACAAGGGCACAACATTTGCTATCCTCCAATCTTCAGGCACCTGTCCTGTGGCTGTCCATGATTCAAATAGCTCAGCTAGGGGGCTGGGAATTTCCTCCCAAGCCTCCCACAACATCCTGGGATACATTTCATCAGGTCCCAGGGATTTATCTATCTTGATGCGCTTTAATACTTCCAGCATCTCCTTCTCTGTAATATGTACACTCCTCAAGAAATCACTTTTTATTTCCCTAACATTTGTGTCTTTTTCAACAGTAAATACTGATGAGAAATATTCAGTCAGGACCTCTCCCATCCCTTGTGTATCTGCACATAGATGACCCTGTTTATCCTTAAGAGGCCCAACCCTCTCCCGAGTCACCCTTTTACCCTTTATGTATCTGTAAAAGCTCTTTGGATTTTCCTTTGCCTTGTCTGCCAAGACAATCTCATGTCCCCTTTTTGCCCTCCTGATTTCTCTCTTAACTGTACTCCGACAAGCCCTATACTCTTCAAGGGATCCACTTGATCCCAGCTGCCTATGCATGTCATATGCCTCCTTCTTTTGACCAGGGCCTCAATATCCCGACTCAACCAGGGCTCCCTCCTTCTACCAGCCTTGCCCTTCACTCAAAGAGGAATGTGCTCACCCTGAACCCTAGTTAACACACTTTTTAAAGACTCCCACTTACCAACTGTCTCAATGCCTGCAAATAAGCACC